>NC_090250.1:15107129-15142129 GCF_037325665.1 Littorina saxatilis | reverse complement strand
TTAAATCAAACAAATCAAAGCGAGCATGATTTCTAAAGTTTGTTGTTTATTTCAATGCTCCTTATATTCTCAGGTGCCAAGAGACAGGTTCCGCGTAACTCTTACTTACCGTTCTTGTTTATATTTAGAGCGCTTATGGCCCTTTGATTCTTAAATCCAAACGAGTTTTACAAAGAAAGGATCAGAGACCCGGACAGAGCCAGGACCGAGATCAGATTACCTCACAAGCCATTCTGTGGTCTTGGACATGGGTATGGCTTCCATTGTCGAAGGTGTTACTGGCCATGTTGCTGTCGATAAGCACCCGCAGATGAGGAGCTGTGAAGTGTTGAGTAAAAAGTTAATCACTCCAGAGCTATCTGTCCGAGTCATAGACGCTGGCAGATAAAAGAGGTGTCCGACCATCATCGCAAAACCTGTGTTTCATGTTGACAAAAGTGTCTTCCATTGTCGAAGGCGTTAATGGGGGTTCTAGCGTCGATAAACGTCTGCAGATGAGTAGCTGGTAAGTGCTGAATAAGAAGTTAATCACCATCTTGATCTATCTGTTCGAGTCATTGACGCTGGCACATAAAAGAGGTGTCAGACCATCATCGCAAAACCTGTGTTTCATGTTGACAAAAATGGCTTTCATTGTCGAAGGCGTTAGTTGCCATTCTGGCGTCGATAAGCACCTGTAGATGAATACCTGGTAGGTGTTTTGTAAGAAGTTAATCACGATCTTGAACTATCTGTTTGAGTCATAGATGCTGGCACATAAAAGAGGTGTCTGAACATTATCGCAAAACCTATGTTCCATTTGCCGATGTGGACAAAAGTGGCTTCAATCGTCGAAGGCGTTAGTGACCATTTTGGCGTCGATAAGCACCTGTAAGTGTTTTGTAAGAAGTGAATCACGATCTTGAACTATCTGTTCGATCCGCGAGTCATAGATGCTGGCAGATAAAAGAGGAGTCTGACCATTATCGCAAAGCCTATTTGTGACCCTCCACCACGGAATGAGTCGCATGTCACCTTTGCATGATGTTCATATTTTTACATTTTCCTAAAGAGTTTGTTATGCTCTATCCAGTGGCGAAAACCGTTTTAGAAAAGAGCGAAAACTTTTCGAGTTATAAGCCTGTGACTAAGGTGACCCTCACACTGTTACCAGCCACCCCCCGGACTTATATTAAGCCTAGCGCAGAACCGCGTGAGGTGACATGCGACTCATTCCGTGGTGGAGGGTCACATTTCGTGTAGATAAAAACAAACCATTTTGGTGTCAATAAACACAACCACAGTAAAGGAGCTGTCGGACCGTCATTGCAAACCTGTGTTTCTTGTTGACAAAAGTGGCTTCCATTGTCAAAGGCGTTAATGGGCATTCTGGCGTCGATAAACACCTGCAGACGAGTAGCTGGTAAGTGCAGAATAAGAAGTTAATCACCATCCAGAGCTATATGTTCGAATCATGGACACTGGCAGATAAAAGAGGTGTCCGACCATCAACGCAAAACCTGCGTTTCATGTTGACAAAAGTGGCTTTCATTGTCGAAGGCGTTAGTGGTCATTCTGGCGTCGTTAAACACCTGCAGATTAGGAGCTGTTGGCTAAGTGTTGAGTAAGACGTTAATCCCCATCCAGAGTTATCTGTCCGAGTCATGGATGCTGGCAGATAAAAGAGGTGTCCGACCATCAACGCAAAACCTGCGTTTCATGTTGACAAAAGTTGCTTTCATTGTCGAAGGCGTTAGTGGTTATTCTGGCGTCGTTAAACACCTGCAGATGAGGAGCTGTTGGTTTAGTGTTGAGTAAGACGTTAATCCCCATCCAGAGTTATCTGTCCGAGTCATGGATGCTGGCAAATAAAAGGGGTGTCGGCCGTCATAGCAAACCTGTGACTCGTGTAGATGAAAACAAACCATTTTGGTGTCGATAAAAAACAAAACAGATGAGGAGCTGTTAAGTGTTGAGTTAATTGTTAATCACCATCCAGAGCTATATGTCCGGGTCATTGATGCTGGCAGATAAAAGGGGTGTCGGACCATCATTGCAAACCTGTGTTTCTTGTTGACAAAAGTGGCTTCCATTGTCGAAGGCGTTAGTGGTCATTCTGGCGTCGATTAACACCTGCAGATGAGGAGCTGTTAAGTGTTGAGTAAGACGTTAATCACCACCCAGAGCTATTTGTCCGGGTCATGGATATTGGCAGATAAAAGGGGTGTCGGACCGTCATCGCAAACCTGTGGTTCTTGTAGATACCAGTGCCTTCTGTAGATAAAAGGGGGTGTCGTACAATCAGTTGAAGCCTGCGTCTTCTGTAGATAAAAGGGCGTGGACGGTTCTGGCTGCAACTGGCCTGCGATTTACGCTGCAACTTGTCAAGCGATTGTGTTTGAAGAAGACGGGCGAGACTCGCTGTAATTGTGACGCCGAACAAGCCAGAGAGGTTGTAAGTCTCCTCGGCTGATCGCTCTTCCGGGCTATTTCAGGACGACACTCGAGTCGTAAAAGAATGGCTGGAAGGATTCTTCTGGTGCTGGGATTCCAGCCTCCTCTGGCCCATTAAAGTTGGTTGCTTTCGTGCCAGTGTCTTTTAGAACACTGTGTGTTTACACACCGCAGACAATTAGGCAACACCCGTGAATAAAAATCACTTTGAGTGTGTGGGTCCAGGCTTCAGGAAGTGGATGGTGGGTGCATCCTTCGACCCGCTGCAAGAGTCTTTTTGCATCTGAGGTGATTGGCACCGTTATTGGGTGGTTTTTACTGCACGCGTAGCCTTAATTCAGGTTTGAGTGGAGGTGTTCCTCGTTCCCATGGGTATCTGCTGCGTTCCTGGTTCTTTTGGGTTCGTCTTCTAGAACTGATGCACCAAAGGCAGCAATAAAAAGCTGCGAGGGTTTGCTTTCCCATAGATGTCTGCTGCGTTTGTAGTTCTTATTTTTTAAATTCTGGAACTGGTGCACCAAAGGCAGCAATAAATAGATGCATGGGTTTGATGCAGAGTTTGCACTCTTGCTGTAGATATATCTGGCATGGATACCTACATTCTTCGACCGCCCGCTCTCATGGGGCCAGTGGGCGGACTGTTGTGTGGAAACTGATTGAGAACATCTTGGCTTAAACATAAGTTTATGTTAACAAATGTTATGATCATGACATGTATACAAAATTCACAGGTAACAGCAACAAGCTAGAAGCTTATAGTGGTGTTCCTGCATGGACAGTACAACGTAAGGCGGTAACGGCTGAACAATTCGTCTAAATAAACCAAATCTATTTATAACATAAGTAACGTCATTATAATTGAAGAAGGACAGTAAAAGGAAGGAAGGAGGGGAAGAAGAGGAATAAAAGAAGAGGGATGGGTAGGAGATGTGCAGAAATTAAAGATGTTGTCCGGCTGAGAACATCTTGCTCGGAATATCTCAGTATCTGATTCTAGAGTTAGAGCATATTTTAAAGATCCTCGATGTCGTGCTCTCTGACTATGTCTCCTATATATATATACCTCGCCTTGAAACGACATTGCCTCAGATCTCTGGGTCTGACGATGAACCCGAAGCATCTGGGACAATACCCGCTTTTGTTAATCACCGATTAATAATGGACAATAACACATTTTGTATCAACTGCATGGGTGCAAAGTACATGGTCTTTATAAAATGTCGTCGATCTAACGGCTCAACTCCGAGGGGAAAGAAACTTCAATTATTATGCACCACAATGATGGTCTAGACTATTCCAGTTCAGGCGTCAACGGCTTACAATCACCCAACCGCACATGGATAGAAATAACGCATGGAACTGCCCAAGGATCGCAGAGCAAACCTCAGAATAATCGAAGGCGGTAATAAGTATGCATTGCCTTCAAAGACACAGCCCTTCTCGTGAAAACAGCTCGGTTCACCATCTCATATCTGCCCAGGATTTTACTCGGGATTTCTTTTTTTTTCTTTCTTTCTTTATTTGGTGTTTAACGTCGTTTTCAACCACGAAGGTTATATCGCGACGGGGAAAGGGGGGGAGATGGGATAGAGCCACTTGTCAATTGTTTCTTGTTCACAAAAGCACTAATCAAAACTTTGCTCCAGGGGCGTGCAACGAAGTACAATATATTACCTTACTGGGAGAATGCAAGTTTCCAGTACAAAGGACTGGAAAGCATACCTTTCTTACATACTGCTTGACTAAAATCTTTACAACAATTGACTATATTCTATGCAAGAAACACTTAACAAGGGTAAAAGGAGAAACAGAATCCGTTAGTCGCCTCTTACGACATGCTGGGGAGCATCGGGTAAATTCTTCCCCCTAACCTGCGGGGGGTTTACACGGGATAAGTCCCTCCCTTCACTTTGACAGGGCATGCAAATAGACCTTTAAACAACCAAAGACGACAATAACATAATATGCAGGGGTGTACCTTAACTTGTTTTTTGCTACCGGCCCCCAAAAATCCCAACCAGCCCGGAATTCTTACAGCCGCCTCAGCGGCTCGTCGCGTGCTAAGCACATAAACAAAAGACGTACATTCATATTCATAATGCATACATGTGGATTTGCACTACTAATAACTACCACAAACACACACACAAGATTTGAAAATTGAAAAATAAATATGCATGGCCCTTATTGTCGACGCTTCTTCCGTTTAGTCTTCCACGGGTAACGAGCCGCATCTTGTGCACCTCTTGATGTAACAATTCACACGTGGACCCGCATGCAAGCACAACCGAATCGTAAATAAACAAAGACGACAACAAATATATTTTGTATATTTATTGTCTACATCAATCCAGTTAAGTCGTCAACGGAATACACTCACACATACACAGGGCCTCTCGTTTGATGTAACAACTATTACCTACAACCGTCCAGACATCCAAGGCAGATCTATGACCAGGGCATGTGGGCAGAAACTCTAAGTTTATAAACAAACAGAACCGTTCATGCAGACTTGCATGCAGACTTTCCAAAGTGTCTCCTGAAATCGTATGGTACCAATTTACTCCAGTTTGCATGACACTGCTTCCATTGCGGAGCCCTGGTCTGTTTGGCCGTAGATATATTTAGACCCCGCAATCTGGATCTTTTGATGTCTTGTGGTTTACCTCCAATCAGGGGAGGTAAATCCAGGTGCCAGAGCAGGAAGGGGCCATAAGCGCTGCTCGTGGCAGTTTACTACGAACGATAACACGATTTATTACGGTGACTGCCCTTGCCTGCCGATTGAGTGCGAGTCAAGCAGCAGACGAATATCTTTGAGTCAAGTTCTATCAGGTGATGTCGGAGATCACGGCACGGAACTTGTATTCCTGTGGGTCTCTTGGAAAGACACGACTGGGAAAATTAGCTGGGGAAGGAGCATATATAAACAGGCAAAGGTTTGATTTATTTAATTTTTCGTCGCTGTAGACCTCGGGGTTAATATATGTGTGATCGGGAATAGAAGAACACCGTTATAGTACGCAGTGCTGATAAGACGACCTAAACCACAGATCTGAGGAGTGTATTTTACCGACGAAAGGGGTGGATATTGGGGTTTGTGAGGTATCGGTTGGTGGCATGGTGGCATAGCGGTTGAGGGGGGGTCATTTGAAATGAGCAGGATTGTCTCTGTTTCGGTTTCTGGGGGTCTAACTTTTGGTACTTAAAACTGATGTATTCGCAATTTTTGTCATTCAGTTTACAACCTGTGGCTTTTTTTATTGCTATGTTCCTGTCCGTTACAATCGTTAAATCGCTGCTGATATTTCGTTTTGGGCGAAAATTGATTTTTTTTTACATTGAAAAGAAACTGGATTACAAACTTCTGAACTCGTAGCGATGCTGTGTGACTGTATGTATCGCGTTCAAAATTTCGAATGTTAGGCCTACGCGTTCATTAAAACTCCTGTTCCCCTACCTTCCCCTGTTTTATGGGCTACTAAATGCTTTAGGCAATAAATCATTCAGAGTTCTGAGTACTGTCCGAGGGAGAGAACAAACGGCGGGTTCTGATTCGTTGAAATCACAACACATCTCAGTTTCAACCAATCCAACACTGCGGGTTGCTCCCGTTTGGTTGGTAACTTTCTCGTGCACCTGGTCGTCATCAAGGAAATTTTTTTTTTCTCGGAAATGTGCGGCCTTTCTTAGTTCCTTCGGTTCAAAATGGCACTACTTCATCTTTCCTTGATTTAGTCGTTTTTATTCGCCCGTGTTGGGATCTTGCGGATATTCAAAGTTATATATGAACATGAATACTACCTTTTTGCAGTGAACAGAAATAAGCACACAAAACAATGTATATAACTACACAATTATTATGCAAAGAATGCATCGTTCACAGTTTCGTTCCAAAGGCGTCTCAGTGTAAAGAACACAGACTATGTTTTCTACTGTATCTGCCATCACCTTCAGGAGTCAAAATGTAGGTCAACTACTGACTTCACGCTTGCATCACTGATGAAAGACATTATTCAGGTACCAACTTCAAAGCCATTATGGAGAACAGAGTTCACATGTTCTTGTGGCAAGCCGCCTCCAGGTGTCGCTGATGTTTACGCCTTCATCGATGCACATGGCGGAAAACTTGCTATTTTTGGCCCCGGTCGGGCTTGCGGGCGCCATTTTGTTTACGTCGTGCACAGGGGAGTCTGGGTAAACGGGGCCCGGCACTGTGTATAAATAGTGTACACCCCTGACTTAGCAAATCAGGACCACCTGACACAAGCTGGGTATGCTCCATCACCTTGAACGAGAGGTTATTTTAAGATCAACGGCAACTCTGGACAACGCAGAGATTAGGTAGGTATCATATTGGATGGAGGTGGGAACATTCCTGAGATCAAGCAGGACCAAGGATGGGCGCCGGGCGGGCGAAGGTTTATGGGTAGACTCTGTTTTTGTTGAGAATGAGGGGGGGGGGGGGGGGGGGGGGTAGGGGATGGGATATACTCAGTTTATGCTTTTGTTTGTATTAATAAAGAAATGAATATTGTGAAATATAAAAAGCCTATTGTTTATAAAATTCTTTCCCTGGTTGGATTGGAACGTTCTGGAGTTTAAGCCCAGGCTGAATTGCACTAGGTTTTAACGGATCTCCTGGTTAGCATTTCTGTCTGTTGCTGCTGTCAGTGAAAAATGTCGGGCATCAGTAATACTTCTGCAAACCCCTCTTCACAACCGGGCACACACACACACACACACACACACACACACACACACACGCACGCACGCACGCACACACACACGCACGCACGCATGCATGCGCACGCACGCACACACACATACACACACACACACACACACACACACACACACACACGCACGCACGCATGCATGCGCACGCACGCACACACACATACACACACACACACACACACACACACTCAACTGCTTTTTGGCTGGGGTAAGGTCAGAAATCACCCAGTAAACATAAACCTCACACAAAGCTCACACTGTGAACTGTGAAATGGGTCAGGAAAATCAGCTGTGTGCAATTTACACCTTACTTGCTTAGGTCCCACACATGTCAACTTCGCGAATGTATACCTGGCTTTTGACCAGACTAGATTAAACAAGTCGCGTACGTAAGGCGAAAATACAACATTTAGTCAAGCTCAGTCGAACTCACAGAATGAAACTGAACACAAAGCATTTTGTCCACAAGACCGTACACTTGTAGCATCGTCTGTCCACCGCTCGTGGCAAAGGCAGTGAAATTAACAATACAGAAAAGCGCGGTAGCGGTTGCGCTGAGGAGGATAGCCCACTTTTCTATATCTCTATTATTTTTAACTCTCTGAACGTGTTTTTAATCCAAACATATCATATCTATATGTTTTTGGAATCAGGAACGAACAAGGAATAAGATGAAATTGTTTTTAAATCGATTTCGGAAATTTAATTTTAATCATAATTTTTATATTTTTAATTTTCAGAGCTTGTTTTTAATCCGAATATAACATAGTTATATGTTTTTGGAATCAGAAAATGATGAAAAATACGATAAACGTAATTTTGAATCGTTTTATAAAAAAATAATTCTAATTACAATTTTAAGATTTTTCATGACCAAAGTCATAAATTAAGCCTCCAAGCTGAAATGCAATACCAAAGTCCGGCCTCTGTGGAAGACTGCTTGGCCCAAAATTCAATCAATTGACAGTGCCGCCTCAACTTTTACAAAATGCCGGATATGACGTCATCAAAGACATTTATCGAAATAATGAAAAAAACGTCTTGGGATATCATACCCAGGAACTCTCATGACAAATTTCATACAGATCGGTCCAGTAGTTTACTCTGAATCGATCTACACACACACACACACACACACACACACAAACACACACACACACACACACACACACACACACACACCACGACCCTCGTCTCGATTTCCCCCTCTATGTTAAAACAATTAGTCAAAACTTGACTAAATGTAAAAATGGAGGTGGATGAAGGAATCCTCGGAGAAAGCGAGAGAGACAGAAACAGAAAGAACCACGGTTAGTTAGTTGGTTAGCTGTTGCTTTTCGGGTCCAGCGGACCATAATAGGTCAAATCAGGACCCCCGGAACAATTGATGAACGGACGGGCAGACAGACAAACACTGAGACCAACAAACAGACAGGTCGACAGACACGCATCCAGGCAAACCAAGGCGGTGTTATGTGATTAGTAGATGAGAACAGGAAAACAATTTCTTTTCAGTTTTGAAGAACTGCCCGTGGTTTTGTTTACCGACGATTGTTTTTCATGTTCTGTTCAAAATAATCATGTCTTTTGCAAAGAACATGGTAAATCCAAAGGAGGAAGAAGAAGAAGAAAAATAAAAAGACGAACAAGAACAAAAGCAAAAGTAACAAGACCATGAACATGCAGTTGAAATTGTTGGGACGGGCGCAGTGGGTGGTAAGACGTCGGCCTCCTAATCGGGAGGTCGTGAGTTCGAATCCCGGTCGCTGCCGCCTGGTGGGTTAAGAGTGGAGATTTTTCCGATCTCCCAGGTCAACTTATGTGCAGACCTGCTTGTGACTTAACCCCCTTCGTGTGTACACGCAAGGACAAGGCCAAGTGCGCACGGAAAAGATTCTGTAATCCATGTCAGAGTTCGGTGTGTTATGGAAACACGAAAATACCCAGCATGCCTACTCAACGAAAGCGGAGTGAAACTGACTCATAGTCTAGTGTGGGGAACCCAAATAACTCATAACTCATAACATTTTATTGATCCAACAAAGGAAATTAAATTGGTCATCAGCACATATAGGTCATTAATTAATAATTATAAAAGAATAAGAGAAGAAAATTCATAAAACCCATGATAAAAAAAATACCCTTTTTTCTTGCACACCTGACACACCGACACACCAACACACATGCATACATACCTACATACATACCTACATACATACATACATACATACATACATACATTCCATATTAAAGTGTAGTTAAGAACATCACAGTAATTATCTCATTGTTTGGATTAACAGATAAGTTTTATGTAAATGATGATAACAAATGGGCAAACGAGCTCACACGTAACCAGACAATTCTGGAACGCTGAAGAAGAAGAAGAAGAAGAAATTGTTGGGAGAAAAGGACGAGTAAGGTCCAGGGTAGATAACTTCTGTCAAATAGACTGCGTCGTCGAGAATACCTGGTTACCTCCCTGTCATTGCAGGAGTCTCGATCAGTGGGTCAGCTGTTAGTATAGATTTCCTTTTCTTCAAATGCGCTTATTTTTTTGCGAAGCCTTAAATGCAGAAGTTGATAAAGATAGGTGTCCACTGTAAAGAGATTGATTGGAATGTGTGTGTCAATGTACATGCGTGCGGAACAAAAACAACAACACAAACACACACGCAAAAACGCATAAACACACACGCAAAAACGCATAAACACACACGCAAAAACGCACGCACTCTCTCTCACACACACACACACACACACACACACACGCACACGCGCACACACACACACACACACACACACACACACACACACACACACACACCACACACTTCGGTGACTTTTTACATTTAGTCAAGTTTTGACTAAATGTTTTAACATAGAGGGGGGAATCGAGACGAGGGTCGTGGTGTGTGTGTGTGTGTGTGTGTGTGTGTGTGTGTGTGTGTGTGTGTGTGTGTGTATGTGTGTGTGTGTGTGTGTGTACGTGTGTGCGTGTGTGTGTGTGTGTGTGTGTGTGTGTGTGTGTAGAGCGATTCAGACTAAACTACTGGACAGATCTTTATGAAATTTGACATGAGAGTTCCTGGGAATGATATCCCAGGACTTTTTTTTCTTTTTTGCGATAAATGATGATGTCTTTGATGACGTCATATCCGGCTTTTTGTAAAAGTTGAGGCGGCACTGTCACACCCTCATTTTACAATCAAATTGATTGAAATTTTGGCCAAGCAATCTTCGACGAAGGCCGGACTTCGGTATTGCATTTCAGTTTGGTGGCTTAAAAATTAATTAATGACTTTGGTAATTAAAAATCTGAAAATTGTAAAAAAAAAATTTTTTATAAAACCATCCGAATTTACGTTTATCTTATTCTTCATCATTTTCTGATTCCAAAAACATATAAATATGTTATATTTGGATTAAAAACAAGCTCTGAAAATTAAAAAATATAAAAATTATGATCAAAATTAAATTTCCAAAATCGTTTCAAAAACTATTTCATCTTATTCCTTGTCGGTTCCTGATTCCAAAAACATATAGATATGATATGTTTGGATTAAAAACACGCTCAGAAAGTTAAAACGAAGAGAGGTACAGTAAAGCGTGCTATGAAGCACAGCGCAATCGCTACCGCGCCAAACAGGCTCGTCACTTTCACTGCCTTTTGCTCTAGCGGCGGACTACGTTCAGTTTCATTCTGTGAGTTCCACAGCTTGACTAAATGTAGTAATTTCGCCTTACGCGACTTGTTTTAATTGTTTTGCTTACCGCTGTTTGACACGACATCAGTCGCTGTGACGAAATAGCGAATAGCAACAAACGATAAGTGTGAGGTGGTAACTTGCTTGAAGAAATGAAAGACTACATCGGCGGAATGAAAAATAACAAGTCGCGTAAGGCGAAAATACAATATTTAGTCAAGTAGCTGTCGAACTCACAGAATGAAACTGAACGCAATGCAACGCAGCAAGACCGTATACTCGTGGTCCACCGCTCACGGCATAGGCAGTGAAATTGACAAGAAGAGCGGGGTAGTGGTTACGCTATGCTGCATAGCACGCTTTTCTGTACCTCTCTTCGTTTTAACTTTCTGAGCGTGTTTTTAATCCAAACATATCATATCTATATATTTTTGGAATCAGGAACCGACAAGGAATAAGATAAAAGTGTTTTTAAATTGATTTCGAAAAAAAATTTTGATAATAATTTTTATATATTTAATTTTCAGAGCTTGTTTTTAATCCGAATATAACATATTTATATGTTTTTGGAATCAGCAAATAATGGAGAATAAGATAAACGTAAATTTGGATCGTTTTATAAATTTTTATTTTTTTTTACAATTTTCAGATTTTTAATGACCAAAGTCATTAATTAATTTTTAAGCCACCAAGCTGAAATGCAATACCGAACCCCGGGCTTCGTCGAAGAGTACTTGACCAAAATTTCAACCAATTTGGTTGAAAAATGAGGGCGTGACAGTGCCGCCTCAACTTTCACGAAAAGCCGGATATGACGTCATCAAAGACATTTATCAAAAAAATGAAAAAAACGTTCGGGGATTTCATACCCAGGAACTCTCATGTCAAATTTCATAAAGATCGGTCCAGTAGTTTAGTCTGAATCGCTCTACACACACACACACACACACACACACACACAGACACACGCACATTACACCACGACCCTCGTTTCGATTCCCCCTCGATGTTAAAATATTTAGTCAAAACTTGACTAAATGTAAAAACCATAGAACAAAACTAGTAACAGTATATCACTTCGATTGCATTTCGATTATCTTCACGTGCTTGTAGGTCTACAGAGTGAATGAATGTTGAATCACGCTTTTCATGGGTGCAACAACAAAATTGTAAGAATCGTACATTTAATGTTGTAACTCTATGACAAGACCGTCGCCAGGGTTCAAGGTCACACTTGACAAGGTCACAGCAGAGTTCAAGTAGAAACGTTTCTCGTTGACCGCCGCAGAAGTCGCGACCTTGACACGACCTTGAGCCTTGCTGACAGGCGGGCCGGAAAAGTCATGGGTCAAGGTCATGTTCCCAAAGTTGATGATCACAAGGTAATCTGGATTGTCCTGAGCAGATCGTAGGTAGAAGAGGATGCTGGGAGTGACGTCACCAAAGGTCAAAAGGCCATATTGTAGCGAAGGCTCTTCGCGGAGAATGGCAAGGTCACGGTAAAGTTTGATCGTTGCCATTTCCGTCGAATTCTTCTCCGTCTGAAATAAAATAGAACAAAATTAAATCAACTTAGATAAAGCAAGTCTTTGATACAAAACAACGGGGTGAAAAGAAATAAAAGAAAATTAAAACCCAAGTGCCACGTTTGCACTTTGACCTTTAGGTTTTTGAAAACGCGTTTGCATGTATGCATTGTTAAAGAACTTGGCTGATGTTAGAGAGGTTGAGCCCAGTGGTGGTAAACGTTAATGAATGGTAACCTAACCTAGCTTCTGATAGAAGACCCATATATCTTATTCAAACAAACTAATATGGCTTGCTTTGGCGAATGCAAGTGGGGAAAAACTGTCCATGGCTATTCGTTTTTCTTTTTCACACACAACATGGCTCATGCTGTAGAAGACAAAACAGCCAACGAAAAGCTGCATCATGATATAGTTCATCGGAGTATGCATATTAAAAAAAGGGGTGTGGCAAACCTCGACATTTATAGTTCTGAAGTTAGGATGTAGAGGTAACCATGGTTTCGTTGCCTCTGTGAATCCGGCATTGCTGCTACTGTTCCACTGCATGGGTGACCTGGCGGGGTCACGTGACACTTCCTGATAATGGTCCTGTATCATGGAAAAACAAAACACAGTAAGCGCAAAATGATATAATTATTACACATTAATATAATAAAAATCAAATACGATCAGCGCAATCTTTTCAACGCGTCGTATCGTTTCAATGGGTGTTTTAAATCGTAATCGTCCTTTGTTATTTCTTGCTACATAATTATGTGGAACAGCAAACATGATAAACAGCCATGGTGTTATTACAAACATCACTCAACTTCTGTGTTTATATTCTTAGTTCAGTTCAGCGTTTGTAGCCTTGTATTAGTCCTTTTCTTGGACAGACAGACACACACACACGTACACACACACACACACACACACACACACACACACACACACACACACACACACACACAAACACACACACAGACACATACACACACACACATACACACACACACACACACCCACACACACATACACACACACACACACACACACACATACACATGCTTCAGCTATAACGACTTTAGATTCTACTTACAGGTCCGTAGTTGATTCCCCACGGGTCTCTCGTCTCGGCGAATGACACTACGATGTCCTCCATACCGATCTCTTCACCGTAGTACGTGGTGGGTGTGCCTCGTAGTGTCAGCAGCAATACGATAAGTGCGTCAGTATACAATGATCCCAGACGAGAACTGGCTCGCTTGTTGTCGTGGTTAGATAGCTGGAGACAGAGACAAGAAAGTGTATGGTGCTACGATGTTTTGAATGCAGATTTCATCACCGTAGTACGTTTTGTTAGTACCTTGTAGAGTCAGCAACACTGCGTGAAGCGCGTCTCTATACAATATTGAGAGATGGCTCGCTTGTTGTCGCGGTAAGATACCTACAATGAACACAGATCGAGCTGTGACACATACTGACTCACTCAATCAATCTGTCAAACCCCCCCATCCATCCCGGTATCCATTAGTCCATCAGTTCATAAGTTCATGCATCCGTCCATCCATCAATCCATCCAAATATCAATCTATCGACTGTACATATGTCAAAAAGACATCAAAGAAAAGATCTGTTCTTTTGCACTGGTAAACGCATAGACTCAATGTATGTCCGTCAAACAGACAGAAACGAAAAAAACAAAAAACACATGAAGTTATTTTAACTACAACATTAAATAACGACAAATTGCCTCACCACAAAGTTTGCCCACTTTCCGTCCGGCAAAGTGTCGTACTCTTCTTGGATGACGTCACGAATGCAAATGGCGTCGCAGTAGGTGTGGTAAACAGGGTTCATGGTCACAATCAGGTCAAAGTTGAAGGGCATGTCGGCGCCATAGGCATAGTAACGGTTTCTGATCTTTGGTGGGTCATACAATTCAACGACCATGAACCTGCAACATAATTTAAGTGGTAGCGCTGATGATTTTTGCGGCCGCAATAACGTTTTAACCGTTACAAAAAAGTCGCTTGAAGCGTGATAAACACATTCTGTCAATCTGTCGGCCTAAAAGACTTGGATAGTTGAGCATTTCCGTCAGTGAAGTAAAAGAAAGAATGGAAAAAAGAAAACGAAACAAAACAGCATTTTGCCAGTTGTCCAATTCTACAGTTTGTCAATTAGCCGAGTCAGTCAGTTGAGTGAGTGAATAAACAAAATAAAGGCATAAACACAAAGTCACAGAAAAATAAAAAGAGAGGGAGCGAGAGGGGGAGGAGAGAGAGAGAGAGAGAGAGAGAGAGAGAGAGAGAGAGAGAGAGAGAGAGAGAGAGTACACAACAAAAACAAAGAACAATAGACAATCTTTAATTGTGTAAGGCCACAGCCCCTTACAATAGTGGTTAAAATAACAGTTATAATATGCACAGTTATAACTTTCCAAGTAATACCAAGCTGAAATAAAATCTCGTAGTTCGGGCAGAGCCAAAGCTTGCTTGGTAAAAATTTGGAGGAAATAGCTTGGATTTTGGATCGTAGCAGTCAGGAAAAAAAGGTTTTAGGCATAGTCTACTCTTCCAGCTTTTCATTCGTACAATACATGCACAAACAATAGAAATGCAGATAGCCAGATAGCCAATGACCATGCAGATACTGGGGTGAGAAAAGAAAGACACAAAATGTATACGCAAGACAATGAGAACAGAGAGATCATATAATTAAATGGACATCTGACTTTGAGTGGTCGGTGTCACTGTCGGAGTCATCATAAGAGTCCAGCACTTCTCCCCATTCCTTGACCACTAGCCCGATGTCCGGCACGTTCTGGGTCAAGCTGGGGATCCAGTAGGCTAGCTGCCACTGTAGACAGAGTCAAAAATGCGAGTATTGGTTTAAACAAAACAAAATTCAAAATACATGACAGTAAACAATTAAAAAAATAGGCAACTAAGACACGAACTCAAAAGCTTTTTTCCTTGACCAAAACAACATTACACAAACCTTCATGGTGGTGAACATGACAATAATAAACCAAGAAGAACAAATCGGGCAGGGGGGGGGGGGGGGGGGGGGTGTGTGAGTAAAACTGAGAAATATAGAGACAAATGGTTGAAGAACATACGGGCAACCGAAAGGAAAGACCAGGACGGAAGCGACAGGGAAACAGAAGAAAAACGTATTGATTGGAACTATCTATAGACAAAAAGAAACATTCTCCAGTATTTAACCTGGCAGCCTTTTCTCTTCTTTTGTTTATAGTGGATGGACATACACATAACAATAAAATAAAATAAAAAGGTCAAAATTACACTTGATTCCGTAAAGCTTTGACTTCTCCACACCAAGATGGACAGACATTGTAGCTTCGGATGTTGGTTCTTTAAAAGCACATTCATTCTCGTGAAAACAATTAGGCCCACTTACTCCAATCTGACCAGGCTCTTACCTGGGGTAACACCATTCATCTACTTGGTCATATACACAAGATGAATAGCCTTTGTGCCCTATGTGCACAGTAGGAATTTGTTTATGAATTATTTTCGTAAAAAACATTATGGTGGAGCTGCGATCATGTCTGAATGTTAACCACAGTCTTGCTCGAACCACCTACCCATTGGGTTCCAGATTTGTTGCTGGGTTTCTGGTCCTCATAGTATTGGTCTGACACCATCATGTAAGCAATGGCATCCACTCTCATCCCATCTACTCCACGCTCTAACCAAAAGCGGATAATGTTCTGAAACAAACAATAACTGCACATACACCCACACACTTTCTGAGAAGGGAAAGCGAATGCGGGGGTTTGTGCCGAAAAGGCGTCATCTTTCGGTAAGGGGGACAAACAGAACCAATAGAATATCAAGTCGTTTCGTTCGGACTTCCTCCTTTATAATGCCCGATTTCCTCATATTTGTTTGTGTCTCACCCCGCACCCCCCCCCCCCCCCCACCCCCCTCTCACCCTTTGAAGACATTCAAAACTTCAGGGGAAACAGGTTTTGTAATGGAGGGAGTTTTAAAATTGGTGTAAAGTTACAGAGGTCTTGAACAGAAACTCTGAGAAAATAAAATAGGTTTTAAAATGAAGCGAGCCTTAAATTGGGGTTTTAAAAAGGGGGCTTCATTGTAACAGTGTAATGTTTATCAATTTAACGGGGAGGTCTGTAGAGCTTTTAATGTTCACCTTCATTTCTTCTCTGAGCTCCGTGCAGCGGTAGTTGACCTGTGGCTGGGAAGGAGTGAACGAATGATAGAAGTACTCCTGTCTCGTCTTGCTCCACGTCCACGCAGAATAACCAAACGAACTGATCTGAAAACGAAAACATTTGGCAGGTGTCCAAGAAAGGGTCAGGAGGATGACAAAGATTTGTCAATAAAAACTAATCGATCTGAAAACAAAATAATGTCTTTGTCGGATGTCGAATACAGGATTGAGAGGATCACAAATTAAGACTTTGCATTAAAGCCAAATCGATCTGAAAAAGGGGGAGGGGGAATGGCCATACACGTAACATAAACAAAACAAAACAAAACAAAACATACACAAAAACAACAACACAACACGAGTGCACTGGGGCGTTGCAGCCCACAAACGCAGAAGAAGAACAACAAACAACATCAATAGCTTTAATACTCCCCTTACCCAGTTACTAGGAGGAACAGTAGTACCATTGTCGAGTGTCTTGCCCGCGGCCCACACGTAGTAGCCGGCATAGGGTTCAATTCTCTGTTCACTCTTTTTGAACCACGGGTGATCAGAACTGGTGTAGCCGGCCACAAAATCGATGATCACTCGGATATCTGACGAATACGGTGTGTAGATTAGTAAATGTTTCTGTATATTTCTGTCTATGTCTTTGTATCTGTATAAGCACCAAACACAATCCATTCAACAAGAAATCCCAATATCTAATGCAAGCAGAATCAAACCCTGTTTGTTCCACCAATGAAAAAAATAAAAAGTAACTAATTTGTCTTTCAATTTTCTTGTCATCAAGAGAATGAGTAACATACCGCGCTTGTGCGCTTCGCGGAGCAGATTGTCGAAGTCGAAAAGATTGCCGAAGAGAGGATCGACCTCCACGTGACTGGTCGTGTCGTACCCGAAGTCCCTCATGGGGGAAGGGTAGAATGGGCTGATCCACAGCGCCTTCACATTCAGGTAGGTGAAATAGTCCAGTCTGGATATGATGCCTGAAGCAGTAGAATGGAACCCCTTTTAAGACCTCCACAAAGCTGAGAGAATCTGGTCTTAAATCGGAGGGAGTCATAAAAAGGTGCTAAAGTTACAGAGGGTCTTAAAAACACAGGTCTTAAAAACGGGGGGGGGGGGGGGGGGAGGCATGCATTGTGTGTGTGCGGGGGGGGGGGGGGTCCACTGTAGAATGGTAGACCACTTCCGAGTTTGTACGGATTGTGGAAGAGCTGGTCATCCTCTCACACACACACACACACTCACACACACACACACACACACACACACTCATACACACACACACACACACACACACACACACACTCATACACATACACACACTCATACACATACACACACACACACGCACACACATTCATACACACACACACGCACACACACACACACTCATACACACACACACACACACACACATACACACACACACACACACACTCATACACACACACACACACACACACACACATACACCACACATACACACACACACACACACACACACACACACACACACACACACACACACACACACACACAGCAGTGTGCAGCAAAGATTACTACCCTTGCCTCTTACCACAGAAACAGAAGCAACTCTACCTGGTAGATCCCCAACCCCATCCCCGTCAGAATCCTGGAAGGATCTGGGGTAGATTTGGTAGACGATACTCTTCTGCCACCACTTGAGATCTGGTGGAAACCTCTCCCTCACAGACGACGACGTCAACACCGTTGTCAAGGCAACGGCGATGCCAGCGAGGACCGTCACAGCGATCAGAGGAATACACAACTTGCCCTGGCACAGTCTGGTGCAGAAACTTTTAGGTTTTTCTGACGTTTTGTCCATGGTGGAGTTGTTTGTGTTATCTGTATGCAAAGATTCACAAGTATATCGACCCAACGTGCTTTATCGTGGACAGAAAATTGGACAATGAATATGAGATGAACACAATTGATTTTGTCATTCCTTTGGACCACTGCATGAACCACCTTGTCAGAGATCGAAAAACATTTCTAGACAAGTTTTGTTTATCTCATATTAAGTTGGTTTTTTTGTCTTTCCACAAACAAATCCACTAGATGTACAATCTTTTGTTTTGTGAACAATTAATATAAAGGTTGCATTAAAAACCATTCTTGGGTTTTTATTCTGAATTTTGTTGCGGTCTCGGAGGAACTGCTGAATGTCTCGATCTGTTTAATATGTCATCTTTTTGTCAAAGATACAAATAAAGTATAATAATGTACGGCCATTTATTGCAAAGTTCTACGTTCAGCCTTCAATTTCGTTAATATCCAGTTTACATACAATTAGTTTGCCTTTTTTAAAGTAATTCTAAAATGCCAAAGCAAATTTGATATCTTCAGCAGAAATTCCGAAAACAACGACTTTTGCTTTCACTTTTTACACGATTAGTAAATTCTCTTGACACAAAGTCTAAAACTCGCTAGCTTCCCTTTACAATTGTGTTTTATTTTTATAACGTATAGCGAGAAAAAGTCTCACATTCGTAAATAAATATACAAATGAATCAATCGAGAAACTCTACAAGAAAAATAAATAAACAATAAATCTAACCAACAGCTCTATAAAATATACGTACCCAGCAATACGTTTCACTTTCTCGACTGACTGCATTTCGTAAAAATGACGCATGCCCCGTACTATATCAGTATCTATTCAGATATACAGAGGGTCTGTATTTTTGGGCCAAACAGTATCTCACATACTTTTGGTGAACGAGTCCGGGGGATACGCAAGTATGTAGGGTCAACGTTTTATGTTGGCCACCTGCATCAGCTTGGTATTACATACGTAGTACAGCTGAAGCTGGCTGGTGACTATAAAGTGCTGTCCACATGGCAGACTTGCAACCAACTTTTCCCTAATTTTCGTCGTTTGAAAATCTTTTCCGAGTCGTCGAGGCCAAGTCGGCGAAAAGTCTGCCATGTGAACGGCCCAAACGAGTTAGGTACGATTTAGGTCAGATTCAGCAGCGACTCCAAAACTGCTCGACTTTGCCGTGACTTGTCAACGATTTTGCCTAGACTTTTCTTATCGCGCTTACTGATTTGTTAGCTCTAGCCAACCCACGCTAATGCAGTTACTTCCCTTTTCCAGAAAACCACGAAGACGACCGAACAATCCCGAGTGGTACAGTCTGGCGAGAATCGCCGCTTAAAACTAGTTTGCGCGTTTGTGCTGTTCACATGGGCAGCGATTTTGATTTGACTTGCCGCCGACTAAAACCGCTTGAAAGTTGGGGGAAAGTTGATTGCAAGTCTGTGATGTGAACATCCCTTTAGCAAGCAATGCGATCTAAACAGGAATGAAATGTAAATTTAAGGCACACCCCTTCTCGTGGAAAGTTCGGCTCACCATCTCAGGTCTGGCCAGGCTTTTACACGAGATACTACCATCCCTCCAATTGCACACATACCAAAAATCAACAACCGACTGCTTGGTTTTGTTGTATTTTTTTTAGATGAAGTATCTCATTAAAAAAAAAATGTTAAATCCCCTACTTTCTTTATTCTTTATTTGGTGTTTAACGTCGTTTTCAACCACGAAGGTTATATCGCGACGGCAAAACAAACAAAAAATAAATAAATAAAATAAATAACATTTAAAAAAAAAATCCACCACTGTGCACAAAGATCGATCGAGCACCCATGCTGTTCGTTTTCCATAAGTGACCACGTGTAGGGATCAGAGATGGTGTTTTTTCCCGTGTAAGCTACAATGGAAATCACCATATATCTGTCTATTTTACATGATACATGTATTATAAGATGTTTGATGGGTTGTTGACAGACCAGCTTTTTTGTCTGTCCGAGGGGGAGCATATCGTCTTTTGTTTCATATTTATTGACCAAGGCCAAGGTTTCATTTGTTTTTGATGAATGTATGACCTTTGATGAAGTAGTTTTGTTTTTTGTTTACTTTTGCCAGTTCGTTTTTGGAACTTTGCAAAGCAGTGTCGTGTCGTCTGTTTAGGTCTGGGGAAACGCCAATGAAAAGAGCCGAAGAATCCCCGAGCGTTTCTATTGGGTTTGCTTTTGATTATCCATGTATAACCTGCTTCCTGCAACTATGGTAACCGGGGATTTATTGCCTGGGGAACATGAGATTTATTTCCCAGGTGCTTGTGAATGAAAACTCGTGAAAATGATGACAAAAGAATATATTCCCACTGTGACAACACAGCAACACATGATCAGCAGCCTGGCAGCTTTTTGTGCAGCGAAGGAATTACTTTATGAAATAATGTCTTAACTGAAACTAGGGTCAATCTGCTTCATTAAATCACACACACACACACACAAAAGCACGCACAAACGAACACACACGCAACCACATGCGTGCACATACACACACACCAACACACAAACACACCAATACTTACACACACACGCACACACACACACCATTACAAACACCAATGCACACACACACAAACACACAAACACTCACACACACACACATACACACAAACGAACACACACGCAAGCACACGCACGCACACACATACACCGACACACAAACACACCAATACTTACACATACACACACACACCAACACACACACACACACACACACACACACAAACGAACACACACGCAAGCACACGCACGCACACACATACACCGACACACAAACACACCAATACTTACACACACACACACACACACACACACACACACACACACACACACACACACACCGACACACAAACACATCGGGTCACGTTTTGTTCATTTCCTCAGCATGTATTTTATTAAACTTACACTTACAAATAAATGACAGTACACGTGATAATCAAATGTCCACAAGGGAAAACAAAACTAGTCAGGGTGAATTCCTAGCAACCCACCTCCTACCATTGCTTTAAATAACTACGGATGTATACAGTAAATACTACGACAAGAATCAGGTACTTGATAATACTCAATATGTACATGTAGGTTATAAATAGTTTCAGAACAGAAATCTACTCAAAAAAAAAACAAAAAAAAATGTACTCAACAAACTGAAAACAAACAAAATTAACACGCTATCTGCCCTAAGAGTTCTGTGATTGATAAACATGCTCGTTAAATTTGACAGTTTGCGCGAGCATCAATAGTTTTACGAATGTACAATGCTCCTTTCCAATGTTTCCTTCCACAGTCGTGTACGTGTATTTTTGGCACGATAAAATACATGTACAAACACAAAGATTAGTTGCCGTCAGAAAACTCATTTCAAGGTCGAAACTGCAACAACAAGGTAGAAATTTCAACAACAAGGTCGAAACTGCAACAACAAGGTCGAAACTGCAACAACAAGGTAGAAATTTCAAATTTAAAGAACGTTCAGATCTTCCAGATCTTGTTACAAGGAAGTTCATTGGAAGCGGGTGGGGCCGGAGTGAAGTGGGGGGAGATGGGGATGGGGGGGGGGGGGGGGGGGGGTGGGGGGATGGGCAACAAAGCAAAAATCGTCGAAGCCGAGACAAACAAATCGAGTCACATTCACTTTCCGCTCTCCGCAAGCTCAAGCACAAGTCCGTCCCCAGGTTGCAACTTTATCTGGGTCAAGGGCACAGAACTGTCCTTCGCAAATCGTCCTTCGTTCGCCGCCTGCGAGGTCACGACCTTGACCCGACCTTGACCCCGGTTGACAAGTGCTCCGGGGAAATCATGCGTGACAGGAACCTGCCCGAAATTGATGACGACGAGAAAATGGGGGTGTTCTTCAGCGGAGCGAAGGTAGGAGAGGATGTCGGGATTCACGTCAGTAAATTTGAGAAGACCGTATTGCAGCGATGGTTCCTCTCTCAAAATGGCCAAGTCTCGGTACACCTTCAGCGTGGTTGTGTTTGTAGAGTTCTTTTCCCACTGCAAAGAAAAGCCACAAGAAACCGTAATTTCTTAACGAAAAGCAACGCTTTTGTTTACGTGTGTCTGTATATAGCGTGTATTTTGTGTGGACGTTAGAATATAAATGGTTAATAGCTTGAACACATTAATATTTCTTTACAGAAGTGCTGAGACAGTGATTGTCGGAATGCATATTGCTGTCCTGACATAATTGCCAGGTCGACTTGTTTGCTTCTTGGCTGGAAGATTTAATTATTCCTTGTTTAAGACAAACAAGTCGTTGGTGTACCATACCTCCACGTTGACGTGCGTGTAGTTTGGATGGACGGCTAGCCAAGGGTGGGATGAGTTCGTGAAACCAGCGTTCTTGTTGTCGTCCCACTGCATAGGGGATCTCTCTGGGTCTCGCGACTTCTCCTGATATCTGGCCTAAAACGGAATCATTGTCTAGACATCTCCGGAATTTTCGTTTCATTGCTCCATTAGGCCAAAAAAACAATAATTATGTTCGTTTCCGATACCCACACAAAAAAGAAAAGAAAAAAAAAGTCACTCCCCCATGTTGCTTTTCATGTGCCGGAATTTTTTTTTCATTTCATTTTCATTTTCATTACTTTGTTGTCCCATCGCTGGGAAATTCGGGTCGCTTCCTCCCAGTGGAAAGCTAGCAGCAACGGAGTCGCGCTACCCAGGTGTCTGCGTGTTTAGGTGTATTCAGCCACCTGCACTTATGGCAGAATGACCAAGGTCTTTTACGTGCCATTGTGATGACACGGGGATGGGACATGGCTTCCGTCTCTGGGTCTGCACATAAAGTTGACCCGTGTCCGTCCCGGCCCGAATTCGAACCTGCGACCTTTCGATCACAAGTCCAGTGCTCTACCAACTGAGCTACCGGGCCCCGAGCTCTAAGACAAACCTTGAAAAGTCTCCAAAATCGATTTGTATCGTATAATAAATAATTTTTAGGGAAGGTCAAACAAGATGTAGGGTCCGTCGGGGAATCGAAAACATTTATTTTCATTTATTTTGTATTTAAATTCTGTTCTGTGTGTTTCAGTGAACACCGCAAACAGTCCACTCCTCAAAATGCCAAGCGTTTTTAAATAACATTCCACTGATCTCTCATTACTGATTCAGACACAGCTATTCTTTTTCTTCGTTCATGGGCTGAAACTCCCACGGTTTTAACGTGTATGACCTTTTTCTCCCGCCATTTGGGCAGCCATACGCCGCTTTCGGGGGATGCATGCTTGGTATTTTCGTGTTTCTATAACTCACTAAACTCTGACTTTGAATACAATATCTTTTCCGTGCGCACTTGGTTTTGTGCTTGCGTGTACACACGAAGGGGGATAAGGCACCATCAGATCTGCACATAAGTTGACCTAGGAGATTGTACAAATCTCCACCCTTAAAACACTAGGCGCGGCCGGGATTCGAACCCGCAACCTTCCGCTTGGGAGGCCGGCGGCTTTAAATTATCCACTATGCCATTGCGCCCGTCAGACACAGCTCTATACTCACGGGTCCGTATTTCTTCCCAAAGGGGTCTTGAGTGTCCTGGTAGCTGACGAATATATCCTCCATGCCTATCTCCTCCCCGTAGTAGGTGGTGGGCGTCCCTCGCAGGGTCAGGAGCACCATGTTGACAGCATCCACGTAAAGCTCGCCCATTCGCGAAGCCGCTCGGCGATTGTCATGGTTGGATAGCTAAGGAGAGGGCAAAGAGAGAATGCTTACTATCCTACAGGCTAACTAGTTTGCCTCCTTAGGACAAGATATGCGTTATATGATGAGTTTTACGCCCTCACGGCTTTTGATGAGATAAAGAAAGTGTATACGTGGTTAGGTGGTATCAGCTAGCTATCTGCACTTATGCCAGAATGACCGAGGTCTTTTACGTGCCATTATTGTGGTGACACGGGGGTGGGACATGGGTTCCGTCTCTGGGTCTGCACATACAGTTTACCCGTGTCCGTCCCGGCCCGAATTCGAACCTGCGACCTTCCGATCAGTGCTCTACCAACCGAGCTACCGGAGAGGGGAGGGCTCATGTTGAGCTTTAGCTGACACATTGTCCAGAAGCTCGTTCTGAAAACACAGCCGAGACTTGCTTCTGAGTCTCATTTGTGTCTTCGGAACAAGCTTCTGGACAATTTGTCAGATGAGTTTATTTTCGGTATTATAAGTGTTCGTCTGTCTGTCCACTTCAAAGACCGCTGGGTCGAAGATCAGTGACCGTATCGTTTTGTTTTGTCACATTTGTTTGTTTGTTTGTTTGCTTAACGCCCAGCCGACCACGAAGGGCCATATCAGGGCGGTGCTGCTTTGACATATAATGTGCGCCACACACAAGACAGAAGTCGCAGCACAGGCTTCATGTCTCACCCAGTCACATTATTCTGACACAGGACCAACCAGTCCTAGCACTAACCCCATAATGCCAGACGCCAGGCGGAGCAGCCACTAGATTGCCAATTTTAAAGTCTTAGGTATGACCCGGCCGGGTTTTGTCACATTAAAACGTTCCTTTGAAATACCTTGCTTTTATTTTTTATTCTGAATTTTGCAACGTTGGCAGTCTATTTGTTTTTGGATTTTTGTAGAGCTGGAGCGTTGTACAATTCAAAGCTCACAATCCAGTTCCATTATTGAGTAATGTTTGACACAAGCCACTCCTATCAATGCAAACAATGATTTGTTTTAAGTTGACTGACGAAATTGATCCCCAACAACGAAAACAAACAAAGCCACAAAAAAACATTGGTCTAACTCACATTATCATTTTGGAAATAAAAGCAAAATACTCACCATCAAAGCAAACCAAACTAAAGCGATCACATGATGCTGACTATTACTGTACAGCAATGTATCAACACGACAAACGGAAGCACGAACAAACTGACTGACTGACCGGCACACAGACTGACTGGATAAGTTAAACGACAAACGGAAGCACGAACAAACTGACTGACTGACCGGCACACAGACTGACTGGATAAGTTAAACGACAAACGGAAGCACGAACAAACTGACTGACTGACCGGCACACAGACTGACTGGATAAGTTAAACGACAAACGGAAGCACGAACAAACTGACTGACTGACCGGCACACAGACTGACTGGATAAGTTAAACGACAAACGGAAGCACGAACAAACTGACTGACTGACCGGCACACACACTGACTGGATAAGTTAAACGACAAACGGAAGCACGAACAAACTGACTGACTGACCGGCACACAGACTGACTGGATAAGTTAAACGACAAACGGAAGCACGAACAAACTGACTGACTGACCGGCACACAGACTGACTGGATAAGTTAAACGACAAACGGAAGCACGAACAAACTGACTGACTGACCGGCACACAGACTGACTGGATAAGTTAAACGACAAACGGAAGCACGAACAAACTGACTGACTGACCGGCACACAGACTGACTGGATAAGTTAAACGACAAACGGAAGCACGAACAAACTGACTGACTGACCGGCACACACACTGACTGGATAAGTTAAACGACAAACGGAGGCACGAACAAACTGACTGACTGACCGGCACACAGACTGACTGGATAAGTTAAACGACAAACGGAAGCACGAACAAACTGACTGACTGACCGGCACACAGACTGACTGGATAAGTTAAACGACAAACGGAAGCACGAACAAACTGACTGACTGACCGGCACACAGACTGACTGAATAAGTTAAACGACAAACGGAAGCACGAACAAACTGACTGACTGACCGGCACACAGACTGACTGGATAAGTTAAACAGCAAGCGAAATAATCGTGATTAACATACCACAAAGTTGGCCCATTTTCCTTTCGGGAGGTTATCATAGACGTTGTTGATGGCGTCACGAATGCAAATGGCGGCGCAAAAGTTGCCGTGCACTTGGTAGTGATTGTCAAGGGCGGTCACGAGGTCAAAATTGAAGGGCATGTCTGCTCCGTACTCAAAGTAGCGATTCCGTACCTCCGGTGTATCGTACAATTCCACGATCATAAATCTAAAACATAATTATCACACGTGATAAGGATCGCACAATGCCGCAATCATGAATTTCACCTGAAACACAAGAAACACAACAATCCATTATTCGCGCTAGCTATTTTCCATAGCGATATTATGTACGAATACTTCTTCTTCTTCTTCTGCGTTCGTGGGCTGAAACTCCCACGTACACTCGTGTTTTTTGCACGAGTGGAATTATACGTGTATGACCGTTTATGTACGAATACGAATCCTGGTTGACACACACACAGAAACACACGTACGCACCCACACACGCACACACGCACGCACGCACGCACGTAGGCACATACACACACGAACTAATACACACACACACATACACACAAACACGCACGCAAGTAGGCACGCGCACACACACACACACACACACACACACACACACACACACACACACACACACACACACACACACACACATGAGGGTAACTTAAACAAAAACAAATGTGGAGGAGCCGAAAAGAAACGAAACCCATGTTATATATATATACAACGACAAAAACCTACCTGGATTTGTCGTCATCATCATCAGAGTCCTCGTAGGAGTCAAGAACCTCTCTCCAACCCTTTACAATATCGCCAATGTCGGGTACGTTCTTGGTAAGGTTGGTGATGTAATAGGCCGGCTTAGTCTTCAAATTTAGAAAAGTCAAAAACATGCATTAAACCACTGACCACATTAAAATGCGGGCATGCACGTGCTTTGTACAGAGAAGACTACCCACAGATGTTTCACTGAGAATTTCCCAAATTTAATGCATAGAGGGCCATTTGAACTTTTATAGGTTCTGAAGAACAGGAGGTTGATGTTCTTGCTTTCCAAAAGCACATTTATAACCGATGCGAGATATATAAGACGATATTTTTGGGGGGACTTTTGTTAATAACAGCGGAAAAAGCACTCACACACACACACACACACACACACACACACACACACACACACACACACACACACACACACACACACATACATACACACGCGCGCAAGCCCCACTCCCACCCACCCCCCACCCCACACACGCCCCACTCCCACCTACCCACTCCCACACACGCCCCCCCTCCACACACACACATACACACACACACACACACATACACACACACCGACACTTGGACAGACAGATACACACCCACCCACCCACACAGCCGTGGCGGTGTAGTTGCGGGCTTGGTCTTGGTAGTAATCCTCACTGACCATGATGTAAGGAATGGCGTCCACCCGAATCCCATCCACCCCTCGATCCATCCAAAACCGTATCACGTTCTGCAAGCAAACTCCATGCCTAGAAGGTTGCCAATCAAGTGGTTGATAACTTTCTTGTGCACGTCGGTCCACCCGTTACACAACAAGAACAGTCGATGTTGAGAAATGACTCCATCGGGTTTTGATGGGTTGTGGACGAGATGCTTTCCATTGTTTGTCCTTACTTTTCCGTATAGAAACAATCAATCAATCAATGTGAAGCTTATATAGCGCGTATTCCGTGGGTACAGTTCTAAGCGCTTGTCGAAGAGTTGTCAACACAGGACTAACAAAGAAACTAACATCTACGGACGGACACTAACCCTATCACACACTAGCAAACTCTGATAAACATACAACAAACAACTGTTTAACAACAATGTACACATCAATAGCTAGGTCCAAACAAAATAATATCAAACACAAAGAAAACACCTCTCACAGAGCACAGCACAAGAATGTCTTTTGGGGCACAACACATCACGTCGAACATGAAAGTCGCAGCCAGCTACGGGAAGAACTGAGTCTTCAACCTACTCTTGAACGCGTCAAGAGAGGGGCTCTGGCGAAGCTCAAGCGGCAGGGAGTTCCAGAAGGAAGGGCCCGCGGAGGGAAATGCACGCTGACCAGCAGATGCGAGTTTCGAAACACTGAGGCAAGCTACACGTGACATTGTGGGCTTGCCCCAGGGTTCCAATGGTAACACGGGGAAGAAGTTATTCCACAACCCACACAAACTTGGTAGCGTTCTTTCCGAGCATCGACTTTTCCTATTGTGAAACGGTCCGCGGGAACGACTTGATTTGGCAACTTTCTACTGCACATCGGCCAGCCGCTGGATTAGTTCAAATATAGGTTTGCATGTAATTTCTTCGGCTACTATTTGTTTGAGATGTTCAACTAATCCGAACCAGTGGCTAGCTAGCTCCAACTCGGTTGATCACTTT
Source organism: Littorina saxatilis (assembly GCF_037325665.1). Lineage (NCBI taxonomy): Eukaryota > Metazoa > Mollusca > Gastropoda > Littorinimorpha > Littorinidae > Littorina > Littorina saxatilis. The sequence goes on along the minus strand of NC_090250.1, from coordinate 15,113,422 downwards.
TTCGTGCACAACAGCCCCAGGTGGTGGTGTGCACGAAAAAAAGTTCCCAAATAGGTGGAACCCAAGCACTGCTTCGGATTGGTTGAAAATCTCAAACAAATATCAGCTTCAACCAGCACGTACTTCCTAACCAATTGGAAACTTTCTCGTGCATACCACTGCGGGCCTCAGTCTCTTAGCTTATATGTAAGGTGAAGGTAAACTAAACTGTTACACGTGTGTACGACAGTCACAGTTTTCGATTGCTTCTTGCGTCTTTGTTTCTTGACCAGTACATTTGATTTTGGTACCGTTGTGTTTCCTATTAGGACTCTGCACTTTCCTTTGATATGAGGCTCACTGTTTATAACTGGTTCAGACACGTGATAGTTGCTAATGGATACATTTTAAAAAAAATCCGATTAAGGTACATACGGTGACTATATAATTGGAACTAGACAGTGGACAGGGTATCACAACAACAGTTGGTCTATGTTCTCATGTACCCCTGCATGTTGATATCAGCCACACAAAAATTATTATGGCCGCCATTTGCATTTCCTATTTTTCAAAACATCTACTTCCTCCAGCAGATAATCAAAACCAAATTCGTCAATCATATTAGTGTGTGTTGTTTTTTATCATTATCATCGTCGTCGTCGTCGTCGTCGGTTGATTAGCCAATAATGATCAGCAGCGGCAGCAGCAGCACATCACCAACATCATCATCATCATCATCATCATCATCATCATCATCATCATCATCATCATCATCATCATCATCATCATCATCATCATTGCTCTACCTTCATTTCTTCCACAACAGTCGGGTTTCTGTAGTTCAACGTTGGTTGTTTTGCCAGGAAGGCGTGGTAGTAATACTGCCGTCGTTCGTCACTCCACTGCCAGGAACTGTTGCCAAACACTGACATCTGAAAACACATGTTGTTTGAAGATCTGGCTCAAACAGACTTATTTTGATTGATTGATTGATTGATTGATTGATTGATTGATTGATTGATTGATGTTGTAATATCATCTATTGTATGTAAATAAGGGCTGACCACGTCCAATGTGTTGTTCTTGTCTGTTAATATGCTTTGTGCACATGTACAAGAAACTAATGTTTTAATCAAAGCAATAAAAAGTTTTTTTAAATCAACTCCTTTCTGCGAAGTATAATGTTGCATGTTCAGGGACAAAACCTTCCAACAAAGTTGTAGGTGTTCCAAAAGGTAGGAATTATAAAGCGAAGAAGATTTTCTGATAATTATCACATTGAGATTCTTCTTTCCGTTGTAAATGATCACGTACGTGAGGCACCACTGATCGGCCCAGACTTTAATATGAGATAAGATGAGCAAATTCAAAAACAAAGAGACTGCCAACGTTCCAAAATTCAGAATTAAAAAACAAGAAAGGTAGGTTGTTGGAACGTTTGTTATTTAGTGTTTGTTCGAAATATCTGTGAATGTATTGTTTTATCAATAACAAACGTTCCAACAACCTACCTTTCTTGTTTTTTTGATTATGAGATAAGATGGTTTTTCATGTCTCCTCAACCTTTTTGGCTATTCGGGGCCGATTCAAGTTTGTTCTGTTTCTCAGGTAACATGGTGGCTCCCGGGTTTACAACAGTTTACATTTTGGTGTATCACACTCACAGTAAAGTAAAGAAGGTAATACTAATTATCAGTAAGTACTGGTGTCACATGACTGATGTGAACCAGTTGATTGGCAAATGGCGATGCGCTTAAAACTGTTAGCGCACTCTTGGAGTGCGCTAACTTTTCCACAGAGCGTATTCTTCCGCCCTTTGCCTAAGCGATACTGTACTCTCATCCTCAGAATTAATTAATGACATGTAGCTTATATTCTCCACAATACCAAATGACCATAAATTTCCTGCGGCTCAATTAAAGCAGAAGTGTTTTTTTCTGACATATTGCATGTGCCTGTGCCAAAGTGAACCCCACTGATCTAAAAATAGAAGCCGCTGTGTCTCATCTCATTTTCGACTTGCATAGATTCTTCTCATATGCCGTGTTAGTGGCATGTAGCTTATTATCCACATTACCAAATGATGAGTTAGTATACAATTCCCAGCGGCTAACAGAAAACACAAGTGTTATTCCGATAACTTGACGTACCAGCTAGACCAGCATTTCGAAGTCGACTGACTCGATCGACTCTGTCATACGTAGCAGACTACTCTGAAATACGACTGCATCAGTTCAGTAAATGAATGGTTTCCGAAATATTATTTCATTCAAGGCAACAACAATCTGAATCGAAAACGTGTAGGGTTCAGAACGTTCTTACCATGTATAAGATTTATTACCAGCCTGCCTCATGCGTGCAGACTCAGTGCAGCGTGACAAGCAATTTTTTTTTTAAATGAGACTGCAGTGGTTCGATTGCCCTAGCCTAGCAGACGACATACACCCCGCTCAGCAAATTAACATGTTGGGCAAATGTGAACGAAAAAACGATGGGGATATAATACGTGTAGGGTTCAGAGCATTCTTACCGTCCATATTTAGTACCAGACTCCCCGATGAGTGAAGATACAACACGAGAAACATACCACATTTATTTTGAAAATGTGCTAACCGTCGACCATTCCTTTGAGTCAATTCAAGGGGCGCTACTCTGCACAGTCAATCCGTCGAAGTGAGCTGAAGGTTTCGAATCACACATAACTAAGAGCACAGTTTTTTCTCCGAGTTCAAATGAGGTCTCTATGAAAGATCATCACTTTTTAGCTTAACGCTACACTGGAATTTACCAACAGAAATTAAAATGCGTGTGACGAAAGCACGACACACTTGAGACAGCCCATACAAAAGTAGATCTTACACCACCTGACCACACAGTTATGCCTATTCAAATGCGCGTAGCAAAATGTGCGTTTTGAATCTTCTTTTTTCTCTGGCGGTACTGACAATATCGTTATTGAAACAATCCCAGTGCACTAAGGGATTTATAGAGCAAATCTCGAAAATAATTATTGAACTCAGCGCTATGCGCTTCGTTCAACAATGAATTTTCTTGATTTGAATAAGGGTATTTATAGGGCGCAAATCCTAAAATAGTTCTAAGCGCCTTACAATCTTAAATATAATCATCAATCAATCAATCAATCAATAGAATTTATTTCCAAAATGCAAAATGATCTTAATAACAGCAACAATACACAACGTTAGCGCCTTAAGAAATCAATCTTAAATATAATAATCTTAAAAACAGCAACAATACACATTTAAAAACAAATCAACTTTAAATAAATGCAACACAATCACGTACACAATACACAATTCAAATGACTCTATCGTTATCAACAACAATCTCAGATGTTCGCTACACATAATGATGGGACACAAGGTCATGAAAAGCTCACATCTGTTAAACACTTGTCACACTTCTTACTTCTAAAAAAAAAAAAAAAAATCTTGTCCGGGGTGACGCCACGGACGTGTGATAAAAACATGGTTCCACTTTAACTCAACAGCCAATCTGCTTTCTGTGCTGAGAATGAATTATTAAAAAAATGGTTTCACAAAATTCCACTGATTTCAGTTACGAAATTAATTAAGCAAAACAAAATCCCACTCTTCTGTTTATGTGCAAGGGAAACAACAACAACAACAACAACAACAACAACAACAACAACAACAACAACATAAGCAATGCTTGTGGTTTGACAACAACAACAAAAACAACAAAAACCTCAGCAAAGCTTGTGTTTTTGACAACAAAAACAACAAGAACAGCAATATCAACATAGATTGTTGTGTTTTGAACAACAACAAACAAAAAAACAACAACAACAACAACAACAACAACAACAACAACAACAAGCCATACCCAGTTACTGGGTTCCACGATAGTTCTATTGGGTAGCGTTGTCCCGTTGGCCCAGATGTAGTAGTCTTCGTAAGGCGACGTTCTGTTCTGACTCAGCTGAAACCACGGGTGATCCGAACTCGTGTGTCCGGCCACAAAGTCTATCACCACCCGCAGATCTGTCGACAGATTAACAAATTAAACCAAAAAGACGATGAATACAACGAATACGTACGACATCAAAATCGTCGACGAAAGCAGCTACAACAACAAGAACAACAACAGCAGCCGCAGGTGCAACAACAGCAGCAACAGCGTCAACGACAATAACAGCAACAACATCCCAAATACAACCATCCTCTGATGTCTTTCTTATTTGCCGTTTTATGTTAGGACTGCCGGGTTATTTGGTTGTTTGGTTGGTGGGTGTTTTGGGGGTGTTAATTAGCTAGTCAACATCATCATCATCATCATCATCATCATCATCATCATCATCATCATCATCATCATCATCATCATCATCATCAACATCAGCAGCAGCAGCAGCACCATTACCATCGTCATGATGTACCTCTAATACATATGCACGATCACAAACTTCGGTGAAATATTGGAACAGGTAAATAATTAAGCTTAGATAAAGGTGCAACATGTTTTTATTTATTTTTAACGACCATGATGGTAAAAGACCTTTGCCGTGAGCAGTTTTGAGCATGTCATCAAAGTCGGAGAGATTTCCAAACTTTGGGTCTACGTCAACGTAGTTGCTGACGTCATAGCCAAAGTCACGCATGGGAGATGGGTAAAATGGACTCAGCCAGATCGTCTTCACGTTCAGATACTGAAAGTGGTCCAGCCTTGACGTTATTCCTGCAAAATAGGGAGATCACACACACACACACACACACACACACACACACACACACACACACACACACGCACACACACACTAACATTACAGTCTGCAAAGACTACCCAAACACAGCGTTGAATAACCGAACGTTCAAACGCTAATTGCAAGATATTCCTGGTGTATGGTGTCTTTATTTCAAACCCCAAACCGAACTATGAACAGAAGGACTTTCAAGACGGTATTTTTGCAAAGAGTATTCCCAACAGTTTTTAATTTCACTAATAAGTTATTCCCTGATATGCACAAACTTATACTTCTTTCAAGAATTATACCCTTTGCCATCTCTGCAGCTTTGAAATAACTGATAACTAGGGCATGTTTATGACACTCGGTGTTTACTTTTTTAATGTTGTTTTATTATCTATTTCTTATTAGGCCAGGAGACACAAACCTCGAAGATCTCCCACTCCATCGTCGTCAGAATCCTGGAATGACCTGGGGTAGATCTGGTAGACGATCGTTTTCTGCCACCATTTCATATCCGGGGCGAACCTCTCTCGCAGTGACTTGGACAGCAAGACCATGGGTACCGAGACTGCAATTCCGGCAGCCATTCCGAGGAACACCAAGACCAGGCAGAGTCTGCTCTGGCATAATTTCCAACAAAATCCTTTCTTCAACTCGTCTGGGTCCTTTTCTGGCGCCATGATGAAAGTATTCGGATTGAATCTTTGACCGAATTCTGAAGAGGTCCACCCACGTCAAATCTCTTTTCCTTGGATGTAAAGCTCACGAAATGAAATTAATACACACCAAGGGAGATACAAATTTCACAAGGTTTAGTACTCGCAGAGATGCTGTGAAAGTGTGTTTATAGTATCGGCGGTACTATGTACAATTCTTGACACCAGCTAATGTACAGATGGTTCTTGCCTACAAGCTACACAGTGCCTGGGATATGGAAACAGTCCCATTCAGATTCTCTGCAGCGTGCAGACCCTACCTGCGTTTACACTACACAGGGACACATAGCAAATCCGGTACAGGTTCTATTTGCATTTCAATCTTTCTAGGCTAGGTCTCGAAAGTTTACAGTTGTGCAGTATCCTACAGAAGAAATGCGCCGCGCACACTGTTGCGCGAGTGGTTTTTTGTTTGTTTTCGTTTTCAACACGTTGTACAATACAAACCCAAAAAAAAGTATACCAACAAACACAAAAACCAGATTCGTGCAGCATTTATTTTATGGCCGTCGAATGAGAGCCCGTGTTTTTATCTTTTATTTCTTAATTATATTGATTATTATTTTGTTATTACTTGTAGTCTTGATTTTCTGTTTATGCATTTTGTAATATGGTGTTAGGATGGTGTACAAGTAAAGACTGCAGCCAAAAGGTTTAAGTGTGAACAGCTGCTTCGTACCAAAATCGCGGAGATATATTATTTCAATCAGGTAAAGACAATCGTGTAGGGTCCAAGAGGTGAAAAACGACCACAAAAATAAAATCACTTGCAAAAGTGTGAGCGTGAGTTTGTTGCGTTTCTTTTGTCGCGTCGGGTAATGTGCACCGCGTAACGCGGGCGCCCGTGATAACCTTTGCTGAGAAACAACACT
>NC_090250.1:15057129-15104629 GCF_037325665.1 Littorina saxatilis | reverse complement strand
CTGCACGCACTTAATAAGTATAAAAAGTATCCGGCCGATCAAAGTGCACTTGAATACGCCTGAACAAGAGCAAGTGCTCACCGACGATTGTGATAATTGCAGGTGTCTGCTGAAAAATGAGAACAGTCTGTTAGTCTAGCACACTACAATGTACGATGTCAGCCGTTCGGCACTCGTGACAAACCGGGCAGGCGACTTCAATGAGTTGTCTGCCGTTTAGTCGGTCAATCAGTCTTTTCAACTTTAATATCGTCAGAATCATATGAAAAATGCTGATCTAAGAAATACCTGTCTCCCTTTCAGTTCGGCAACTTAACTCCAAGAGAGAACAATACTGATTATTAAACTGGTTTTTAGCGTGACTCAATTCTGCTCCGGGCCCTTCAGTTCAGTTTCACATGTTATGCAAGTGATTGGGAGCAGTAGACTCGATGGACTCTCTTCTGCAGAACTGCCTAAGTATGAGTTATGTAATTTTGATATGATCGTGACGATACATTTTATATCGTCCGCGCGGCTCTACTGGACGATATTTTACTCCTTTTTTTAATTTTTTTTTTTATCAGTATCGTCCGCGTCTCTTCTTGCCAGTTTCTAAACTTACTTTCGAAATCGGCTCCGTTCTGCGCATGCGCTAGCGGAAACGCGCTCGATACGAAAACAAACATGTCCGCGGCATAGTGATGGGACGATTGACTATTTGACGTTGCTTAGTTTAGCGATCAAAATGTTTGATCCTTAGATTAACCTCTTAGCTGTGTCAACAATGGATCTATCGTCTCTTAACCCGTCTTTTGGCGTCGTCGCTTCTAGCGGAGGCACTTTAACTACAGCGACTGGGACTGACACTTTTGAAACTTCTCTCGGGCAAAGACATTCTGCGAGTTTGCCACTTTCCTCCAGTTTCAATGCCGCACAAAGCGTATCCATGCAGACAAGCAGAAAACCATCAAGCCACGAGTTTGCTGAGCAAATTCGACAGCTTGAAATCGAAGGCAGTAAATTAAGAACAGCCACTGTGTCTGCTCTTGCCCAGGGTAAGTGCATTTTTTGGTGTGTGAAATCGAAACAAGAATGGACATGTTTTTGGGCCCTGCACCAAAAGACTAGTCGTGATTCTCACTCGGCGTTGTAGGACTGCTTTTAAGAGTAGGATCTGCTTTGCCTCTTGACACTGAATTTAAAGTACTCTGTCTTGCTGTGTGGCTCACTAGGAAGGATTTTTTGTGTTTAAAGTACATGAGATTGTGAGAAGGATTAATTGCCAGTTTCTGTCATATATATATGTATAATGATTTCACTATTATTAAATCTGAAGACTGCATGGGGCTTGATAGATGCATGTTCAAGGGTCTTTGAATGTTAAGTTAGATTTAGACTATTCAATACTACATCAGTATGCATACAAAAATTAACATATTCATAGAAGCAAGTGTCTAGATTCAGTGATAATGCACCAAATTATGTATTAAAATAAATCATGTTTCACTGGATCGCTCCAAACTTGCAAGCTCACATAGAAAGACTGTGACATATAAGAGTAGCGCTAATATGAGATAGGCATGCACACAAACAATTATTAATGCACACTGTTGAAGCTGCATATATATATACATCTACATGTATACATCATTACTATTAAGCAAGAAACTTATTTTGTTGAAATTCAAGAAACTACTCAATGTACCATAAACTATTATACGTTGTCATATACTCCAATAATAAAGACACTTAATTTTGATATAAATTACATATTATACTAGATGATTACCCGCTTCGCCGGGTACCGGCTTCACCGGGAAGAAGTAGAACCGAATACCAGGCTGCGCCTGGGACCCGTCTTTGCCGGGTGTACGCCGGCTTTGCCGGCGCACGGAGGAAAGGAGATAAACGCGCAAAACACTGGAGACCTTCTGAAAATAGTAACGTGCAGTGACCTTCTAAAGATAGTAACGTAGTAACGGGAATATGGATTGACGCCACATGGAGGAAGGGAGATAATCGCGGCTGAAAACACTGCAGAAGATAAGGAAGAGTTACTGGTAGTGGATCCCGACAAAAACAAAAAAAATCGGTTCAGCGCGCACAGCGCTGCGCGCTGAGAGCACGTGTTGAAATATCTCATCGATGAGGTTGTGTCCGGGGTGTAGCTGAATACGGTGTCTAAATTTGAAAAAGATCCACCGAGAACTTTGGCCGTGCATCGCGAACAGACAGACAGACAGACAGACACTATTCGTGTATATATGTGTTTATTATTTTTTTGATACCACATTTACTAGTGCATATTAAACATGTTGTACATCATACATGTACAATGTATGTATACATTCATATTCTGAAATTATATTTATTAAGACACTTTTGATACATACTGTATAATTTACCTGTGTTAGTGTGTGTCTGTTATTTGCTAATTTGTTGCCTTTCTGTTGCTTACAGGGTCTGGATTGAATGGATCTGGATTTGGTAGTCCTGAGGTAGATGCTATTTTCTGGTGTTTGAAATATATCACAGCTCTCTGTGTGTTTTTGTTGTGGAAATTTACAGGGTGACTGGACTTTTTCAAGAAAATCTTTTTCTTTTTGTGTGTGATCATGAGGCTTAGCAGTTTGCAATTCTCTCTCTCTTTCTCCCTCTCACCCACACGCATGCGGGCTGTCCCCCCCCCCCCCCCCCCTCCCTTCCCCCTCCCCTGCCCCCCACCCCTACCTATCTCTGTCGTTCTCTCTCTCTTGGTTTCTGTGGATTTCTTCCGTTAGATTTTTTCTTCCAATCTGTTTTTCTTTTGATTCTTTTCCTCCTCGTCCTGGTTATACTGGCAACCCTTTCACATTTATTCCTGTACCTTTTTAGTGTAATTAGGGCAATTTTCGTTTACTCGTGTACTGATAATGTTGTTACGAATTTCATAATTGTATACTGTGAACTACAACTTGTACAAGGCCTAAGTTGCTAAGGAAGATCATTTGTAGTCATATATATATATATAATATCTTTTGATTTTTATTCTAGTCAATGATAGAAACAAATGTGTATTCCAAACTAGTGTCAATAATACAATACAAACTCTGTTAATGATCATCTTTTCCAGACTGTATAGATTCTACTTGCGGACCTCATTTCTCAGTCTTTCTCTTCATACTCATAGTGTCATCAGTAAGCTTACCTCAATTTTAAGACTCCCCCTTTTTAAGACCAACATTTTCCAGATTGTAGATGCCGGTCTTTTAAGAAAGGTATCACTGAGTTGACAATATTTGTAGTGTTTGTGAACTGAAGAATTGGTTGGAGTGTCCTCAAATTGTTTTTACAGTGGAGTCCGGGTACAACGAATCTCAAGGGAGATACATTTTAGTTCGTTATATCAGTAATTCGCTGTAGAGTTTTCAACCCTAAATGGCCTCAAGACTGACGGGCGCTGTGGCGTGGTGGTAAGACGTCGGCCTCCTAATCGTAAGGTCGAGGGTTCGAATCCCGGCCGCGGCCGCCTGGTGGGTTAAGTGTGGAGATTTTTCCGATCTCCCAGGTCAACTTCTGTGCAGACCTGCTAGTGGCTTATCCCCCTTCGTGTGTACACGCAAGCACAAGACCAAGTGCGCACGTAAAAGATCCTGTAATCCATGTCAGAGTTCGGTGGGTTATAGAAACACGAAAATACCCAGCATGCTTCCTCCGAAAGCGGCGTATGGCTGCCTAAATGGCGGGGTAAAAACGGTCATACACGTAAAATTCCACTCGTGCAAAAACACGAGTGTACGTGGGAGTTTCAGCCCACGAACGCAGAAGAAGAAGAAGAAGGCCTCAAGACAAGTTTTCCCAATCACCTTCAAATGATCGTCCCATCGATCTTTCCTTGGAGAGTACAATCTCTGCATGTTTTCAACAGCTTCATAATATAATCCATAGAGAGAGGCAAACATACTACAGCGGGAGGTGCATGAAAAGCATCAGTTTTCACGATAAAACTTTGACTCGCTCATTCATGGGACATAACTGCACTCCGGACTGTCCACAGTGTTGAGCAATTTCAATCAATCAATCAATATGAGGCTTATATCGCGCGTATTCCGTGGGTACAGTTCTAAGCGCAGGGATTTAAAAAAAATAAAATTTTTATGCAATTTATATCGCGCACATATTCAAGGCGCAGGGATTTATTTATGCCGTGTGAGATGGGATTTTTTTTACACAATACATCACGCATTCACATCGGCCAGCAGATCGCAGCCATTTCGGCGCATATCCTACTTTTCACGGCCTATTATTCCAAGTCACACGGGTATTTTGGTGGACATTTTTATCTATGCCTATACAATTTTGCCAGGAAAGACCCTTTTGTCAATCGTGGGATCTTTAACGTGCACACCCCAATGTAGTGTTCACGAAGGGACGTCGGTTTTTCGTCTCATCCGAAAGACTAGCACTTGAACCCACCACCTAGGTTAGGAAAGGGGGGAGAAAATTGCTAACGCCCTAACCCAGGGTCGAACTCGCAACCTCTCGCTTCCGAGCGCAAGTGCGTTACCACTCGGCCACCCAGTCCATAGGAGACTTCACTGCCTGAGGAGAGTATTGATTCAAACGAACGCGTGGTTCTATCACGTCACTCGGTCACGGATCGGAGAAAACAAAAAAAAACAGTTCCAGATTTCGAAACCATGTTTGTCAGCCATTGTTTTTAGCAAGACCGACCACATGTGCACGAGCTTCGCTGACGTACATTGCAAAATGTCATGACGTCACCACAACTTTCGGTTTTGGTTTGATCTGTTCCGTGCACCTCCCGCTGTTAGTTTGTTCAGAGTTCGCTCATCACGCGATGTGCACTTGTGTTTGTGTATTTTTGTGTATTTTTGTCTTTGGAGACAATGAATTATTGACATCAGTTCGTTGTAGCCTAATGTGACTTTTAGAGACAAAACGGCTCTGGGGCGATGAAAACGTGTTTGTTAAAAGAGGGGTTCCTTATGCAAATGAGTTCAAAAGGTTCGATGTAGCCGGAAAGTAACAAGTAAGAAATAGAAGGCTGTCTGCCGGGAAATCAATGGCAGTTTGTTAAAAGAGGGATTTCGTTATACCCAGGTTCGTTATAGCTGGACTCCACTGTACTTGTCTTTTTTTCAGAGTAAACAAGTGACATCACCTTTGACAACTTCTCTTGCCTCCCTGGTTGACATTTCATCAGAACAGAAAACCATTTCTGATCTCAGGTAAATGTTTTGCCTATTAAGTACAGTCGAACCTGTCTATAAAGACCAAGACATGGTGACGCTATGGATTTTAAATAATTTATATTTGGGGAAAAACAACTCATGGGTGGTCGTTGTGTGCAGGTGGTTGCCAGGGCAGATTCGACTGTATCAGCTTTAATAATTTATTGTGTAAAAAAATTCCATCTCACATGGCATAAATAAATCCCTGCGCCTTGAATATGTGCGCGATATAAATTGCATAAAATAAAAAAATTTAAAAATAAAAAAATCCCTGCGCTTAGAACTGTACCCACGGAATACGCGCGATATAAGCCTCATATTGATAAATAATCTTAGTAATTAATCTGCTGTAATTATCAGTTTCAGTATCACGTTGATTTACTCACAGTGTTGTAATATTTCATGGTACAGCAGAAACAAACATGATAGTTCAAGACTTATTTTGTTTACAATATCAGTTTTGTATGTAAATGTGTGTATGAATTTGTTCTATATTGATTTTATTCCTGTGGGTGTGGGATAATTTGCTGTCAACAAGCTAATTACCAGTTTGATATATTTGTTATTTGTTGGGGAAGTGTGTAGAATCTATTATGTTCATCACTCATACACCCGCACACACACACCTTTTTCAACACAGTATTCAAAACTTCTGTCTGAGATGTGTGACTGCTAACATATGAAAGTTCTATGTTTTCAGGGCACAGCTAGAAAATCAGCGACGGGAAACAGAGCGACTGCAGAGCCACCTTCTGGCAGACTCTTCTTCTGGACGCACATTTTCCAGTCTGCTGTTTACCAGTCCCACGAAGTCAGCATTCTCCACAGTTCCTGCCGCAGAGTTGTCGTCTGTCTCTAAGCCCCCAAGGAGGGCTTTTGAGTTTGCTCCTCCGTGAGTTAGAAGATAATTCTTTTGTACTCAGAATATGCAGAACTCAGGGTACCTTCTTTTAGTACCTCTAAAAATCTGAGAAATTCTAGTTTTAGAATGGAGGTAAATTTGCAGAGTTTATGAACAGAAAATGTCACAAGGTTTTAAAAGGGAGGGCGTCTTAAATTGGGGTTGACGTGGGGGTGGGTTGGGAGGGTTGAACTGTACTTCCTAAACACTGAATAGCTTCTTCTTCTTCTTCTTCTTCTGCGTTCGTGGGCTGAAACTCCCACGTACACTCGTGTTTTTTGCACGAATGGAATTTTACGTGTATGACCGTTTTTTACCCCGCCATTTAGGCAGCCATACGCCGTTTTCGGAGGAAGCATGCTGGGTATTTTCGTGTTTCTATAACCCACCGAACTCTGACATGGATTACAGGATCTTTTTCGTGCGCACTTGGTCTTGTGCTTGCGTGTACACACGGGGGTGTTCGGACACCGAGGAGAGTCTGCACACAAAGTTGACTCTGAGAAATAAATCTCTCGCCGAACGTGGGGACGAACTCACGCTGACAGCGACCAACTGGATACAAATCCAGCGCGCTACCGACTGAGCTACATCCCCGCCCACTGAATAGCACTTTTAATAGATGAGAAAGAGAAAGTTGCTTTCTTTCATATGGTATGTGTATGCTTGCGCTATTGTGACTATAAGATTAAGAAGCATGCATGTGGAAAGCGCAAGGAGCAACAGTTTTATTTAGGTTTCAATCTGTGTCTTGTGTTTATGTTTGTCACTAGTTTATTAAAGTTACTTAACATGAAAATGTTTCAAGATAAGCTTCTGTAATCAGGAAAAATGATGATCTTGGCATTCTGCAAGTACAGTATCAGTTTACATTTGTATTAGCTTTGCTAGAAGCACATATATGACAACTGAGAATATGGAGATGCTGATAACTGTTATCATTGCAGATCTGCACTGGCAGTTTAAAATAGGATGGTCATTTCGCTATGGTTAAATCCAGTGTCATCAGACCATTAGTAAATCTGTTACAGCGCCTTGAGTTTCATAAAACTACAGGGATTTTTTTTTGGTTTTCAGGTCTCATATGGAAAGGTCGCTCAAAGAGTCACAGGAACAAGTGGTGGAACTGCGGAAAAAGTTGCAAGATGTGAGTTCTTGAATTGTATGACTGGGCGATCGCCACTTGCAGGCTAGTTTTGCAAATGTCACATGTGATAAGAAAGCAAAAAAGGTTCAGAAGAAAAATCCTTGGTGTCATCTCAGCAGTGCCACAGTAGCGAAATCCAACAGGCTTAAATTGACACCAACTTGTGAGACAACACTGTTACTGTGCCTGCAGACTCAGAGCGTTCTGTGTCAGGGTATAACTCTGCTCTTGATTTTCAGCAATCACGCTGAGCATTTTATGAACTTGTATCAGCTGTAACTTGTAAGACGGGAAGATCAGCTCCAACAAAAAATGTCCAGAAGGGCAACCCATCAAAGAAAGATTTGATGATATATACATATATATATAGCAATGAACTTATTTAATATGTAAAAGCATTTGAATGCAATCAAAACCAGTAGGAGTGACTGATCGGCAATTTGTTTTCTATATAAAAAATTTTTAAGTAGAAGTTGATAAAATGCTGGACATTTTCAATTAACTCAAACATTGTTTTACAATTATTTTCAAACAGTTTGCAGATTTGTCCTTTTTTAAAAAAAGATAACTCATTAAGTGGGTTTTTTTCTGTGTTAACAGTGCAGTGTGTTCTAACTTGTTGTTGTGTACAGGCCATTGAAAGCACAGAGCAGCAGAAGCGTCACTTCCGTGCCAACAATGAAGAGTTGAAATCTAAACTGCATGAGACCATTGTCAACAGGGATACTGTGTTGGAGCTCAGGTGAGTTTTTCTTACCGCAGGGAGGGAGGAAGTGAGATAGATCAAATCAAATCAAATCAAATCAAATTTTATTTTACGAGGGTTGTGGCATAAGCAATATAAACGAGCTTCTTTTCAACCAGCCCTCGCCCAGAGAGGGACTATTCTAATCTTAAATACATATATACGTAAAACAATTACAAAAGATAAGCATGACAGTAAAAAATAAAAAAAAATAAAAAAAGGCAGAAAAACTATTCACATGACTATATACACGTTGTAGGATATACATACATTCTTGCGTATAGAGAGAGAGTGTGTGTGTGTGTGTGTGTGTGTGTGTGTGTGTGTGGTATTGTTGGGTGTGTGTGTGGGACCGTACTGTAGTGTGCATGGGTCCAACTCTGCCGGCTACATGCCGGCAGCCGGTTTTTGGTTTCATCGGCTGCCGGCAGTGCCGGTTTTTGAAAAGTTGACGAGCATAATAAGGATGAATAGTATGGTTTACTTTGTATGTTTTTGTTCCAGGAGAGGTTTTTTTTGGGCATTTTAAATACTAAAAAAGCTTCAGCTTCTCGCCCCCCAGACCCCCCCAATGGGGCGCTGCCCCTGGACCCCAACTTTTGCAGGTTTTTGGAATTTTCCAGGTTGCACCCATGAGTGTGTGAGACAGACAGTCAACACAAACAGAGAGAGAGAGAGAGAGTGTGTGTGTTGTGTGACTGACAGGCAGACAGTAACAGACAGAAAGTCACCCTCCTTTTCCGTTAAGTTTTTTTTACCTGTAGGGAAAGAAGTATTGTCACAACAAACAAAAGGAGATTGCTTGATCAGGTTCTTGAGAAGATCGTGCAGAGGATGAGTTATTTGTATATTTCTTACACTTTTGTGTTTGTTTTGTTTGTTTGTTTTAATCCTTTACTTGTGTTTCTGTTATTGGACAATTAGGCAGAAAGAGTCAGCCAGCCAAGAAGCCCTCATCAACAAACTGCAGGCATCGCTCTCCCAATTACAGGAAAAGTGCCGCGCTCAGGAACAGGTGAGCTGAGTGCCTTTGACCTTTGAATGCACATTCTAAGTATTTAATGTTCGCTGCAAAAATAATCTGAGAATCTTCAGACCTTTTGTGGAAATCAGATTTTTGAGTCAAAGCGGACAGTTTCAGAGTAGTTATAATAATAATACGAGAATTTATATGGCGCACATATCTCACCACAAGGCGACTCAAGGCGCACAGTACGAAATATGAGAGAGCCCTGAAATGCAGCCGCTCGGCGCTGAAGGGACAGCACTCTAGGGGGTTAAGTCACAAGCAGGTCTGCACATAAGTTGACCTGGGAGATCGGATAAATCTCCACTTTTAACCCACCAGACGGCAGCGACCGGGATTCGAACACACGACCTTGCGATTAGGGGGCCGACGTCTTACCATCACGCCACTGCGCCCGTCTATTATTTGGCCAATCAACCCGAAAACTATTATGAATGATATTCTGGAGCTGTAATTGTAACTACCAGGCTGTTTAATGTACGATGGAAATGTTATAATTGGATGGTGCTCTAGTCTTCACTTCTTCTATTCATATATCAATTCTAAATGCCATTAAAACTTGAACTGTTATTGCTGTGAAGTCTCTTCCAGAGTGTTTGCAAATGCTCAACGTGACAGACATTTACTCTTTTATTCATTTCTTCGCCACAGGCCTTGGGTGAGATGAACAAGCAGGCTGAGAGCAGCAGCCAGTCCTGCTACGCCACCACAATGGCTTTGAGTCAGCTGCGAGCCGTGCTAGCAAGCAGGGAGCGGGCGCGAGGTCGGCCATACCTTGAGGGAGATCCGGCGAGCACCAGTCAGAGCATTGCTGCCCTGGTTCTCACGCTGGAGAAATGCCTGCAAGAATCTGACCAGGAAGCTGAGAGCCAGAAGCAGAGAAATGTGCAGGTTTGTCTTGTGTAGAAGATTTTATAAACCGTTAGATGAAACAGATGTACTCACACAACTTTGTGTACACATCAGCCAAATGCTCTTATGCACATGAACACTCACTGTGAGCACATGATCAAACATTGTTTGTACGAGACAGGCGCAGTAGCCTACTGGATAAGACGCAAGCCTCCCAAGCGGAAGGTCGTGGGTTTAAATCCTAGCTGCGTCTGGTGGGTTAAGGATCGACATTTTTCCAATCTCCAAGGTCAACTTATGTGCAGACCTGCTAGTGCCACAAAAATATCAAGCATGCATCCTTCAAAATGGGCGTTTGGTTACCTAACTGGCAGGGTAAAAACGACCATACATGTAACAGGCATGGGAATTTTCCGCGAAATCGCGGATTTCCGCAAAAAAGAAATTAGGTTTCAGCGAAAATAAAGAATTGTCTGCGGAAAAAAAAGGTAAATTAAATTATATGTATGCTATTGTCTCTCTATCCATTATTTGCTTACATGAGAACTATCAAAATATTGGTCTAAAAATAATGCTAAAAAATTTTTTTTAAAAACTTCCTGGCGGCTCTGCCCCCCCCCCCCCCCCCTCCCCCCCCCCCCCCCCTACCCCGCCGTGGCATAGGCGGCCCTTGGACCTTGGCCTATTTTCCGAGTTTTTTCTATTTTGGAATTCCCATGCCTGATGTAAAAACCCACTCATGCAAAAAGACACGAGTGTACAGGGGAATTTCCTTCCCTGAATGCAGAAGAAGAAATTATCTCTTACATTAACCGGCACGGTTGGCCTAGTGGTAAGGCGTCCGCCCCGTGATCGGGAGGTCGTGGGTTCGAACCCCGGCCGGGTCATACCTAAGACTTTAAAATTGGCAATCTAGTGGCTGCTCCGCCTGGCGTCTGGCATTATGGGGTTAGTGCTAGGACTGGTTGGTCCGGTGTCAGAATAATGTGACTGGGTGAGACATGAAGCCTGTGCTGCGACTTCTGTCTTGTGTGTGGCGCACGTTATATGTCAAAGCAGCACCGCCCTGATATGGCCCTTCGTGGTCGGCTGGGCGTAAAGCAAAAAAAAACCAAACCAAACCATCTCTTACATTGTTCGTTCTGATGAGTGATGGTATTGTTTGTCTGTCCCAGCTGGAACGTGAACTGGAGGAACTGAGAAAGTCATCCTATGAAAAAGAACAGGCTCTTTTGAGAGAACATCAAGACAGGTGAGAAAAACTGCTGTTGAAGTTCTTGTTATTTATTTTCCTTATTGAGTGAAGCGAAAATGTTACTTTGTGCAAAGCTGGTGTCAATTATTTCGGTAAGGAAGCATCGAGCAATTTTGCACTGTTCTGCACTTGCATAAAAATGCACGCAGTAATGCTAAGCATGTTCAGACCTGGGAACCCATACGATTTTGACGTATTTTGTACTCTTGATTGTCTAAAGTATGATCAGTAAGGTTGGTGGACAAAAAAAAAAGATGAACAAATTCCTAGACTACTTTTTTTCACAAGCACATCCTGAAGCCACGCCCGTTTTTCAACTCTTGTGACACATCAGATGATGCATTATAGTCTTGATTAACCCAGTTTAGTGATAAACCTGTTAATTTGGAATCTTGTACAAAGTGATGAGACGAGAGCAGTGATCGGGACAAAGTGCGAAAATTACAGCCATTTGCGTTTTGACGTCAAGTCGAAATGACGGTGCAAGGAAAGAGTCCGCAGCATGCTTGTATCTTTTTTCAATGGTACACTCATTTTGCTGAAAAGACATTACGTTTTTTTGGAGAATACTCCAGTTAATGAATTGGGGTTCCAGGTCTGCACATTGCTTTAGTTTTACCACTGGCTTTGCTTTCACAGACAGTGGTACCTGCGATGAAAGGACACCCTTGTGACCAGCCAAAAGTGTCCCTTTATACCTTGTAGGTGGCCTGTCATGACAGGTATCAATTTTGGTAGAGATAAGAGACAACAGAGGCTGTCCTTTCTTCTTCTTCTTCTGCGTTCGTGGGCTGAAACTCCCACGTACACTCGTGGTTTTTTTTGCACGAGTGGAATTTTACGTGTATGACCGTTTTTTACCCCGCCATTTAGGCAGCCATACGCCGTTTTCGGAGGAAGCATGCTGGGTATTTTCGTGTTTCTATAACCCACCGAACTCTGACATGGATTACAGGATCTTTTTCGTGCGCACTTGGTCTTGTGCGTGCGTGTACACACGGGGGGTGTTCGGACACCGAGGAGAGTCTGCACACAAAGTTGACTCTGAGAAATAAATCTCTCGCCGAATGTGGTGACGAACTCATGCTGACAGCGGCCAACTGGATACAAATCCAGCGCGCTACCGACTGAGCTACATCCCTGCCGGCTGTCCTTTTAAGGGAGGTGTCCTCTCACTGGAGGCGCCACACATGGCAGGTACCACTGTGCGCGTACGTTCTCCTTCATCGCTGTTACACAGACATTTGCACCAGATTCTGTAATACTTGACGTGTGCCAATGCCATTACATAATCCAGGAATCATTTTCTGTATTGAGTCAATCTTAGCAGTAAATGTTGATGCTTTAAGAAAAAACTTATGAATAATAATCATTCTTCCTCCTTTATTATTTATCTGTTATGACTATTTCAGACTAAGAACAGAGGCTGAAGAGGCCTTAAGAAAGTAAGAACTTTTAAAAAATACACCAATTTGGGGAAAAAGTGCATGTACTTTTATAATCCCTTGTATAAATGTAGTTGAGGGTAATATGAACATTTTTATTCAAAATTTCATGTGTTTTCTATCTTGTTTAATTCCTAAAAAATGTAACGCTTAAATGGTGTTTCTATTGTATATGTTTATCTTCAGCTAGCACAGGCAAGCACATGAAGCTATTTTCACATCCATTGAATATATTTTATTTCTTTTTTCCCTAAATGGATCAGATGGTATTTCTGTACTTTTGCTAATCTTACTTATTGCACTAACTGCATGTTACTTGTAAAATAGTTTCTGTTATGAAAAATGTGTGTGTGCTTTTTCATTGCATAGATCATTTTGAGATCACTTAGACTGATAGAAAAGTGGATTTAGACTTAAAAACTAAAAGCTGAATGCATGTCTAACTACTCTGCAATTGCAAAGAAAGAAATTAACAGAAAGAATGCTCTTGTAAATAATGAGGTTCTGACTGTAAGGCAAACAATTGTATTAAAGGATATGAGATGACATTTTTTAACTAGTTTCTTTTAGCGAATCTGAGGCGTTTAAAAACTAGTATTGATTGCATTTTGTACTGGTAATAATGATCAAGAAATGAGCAAATCTAACTTTGTCTTTTTTTACATTTAGTCAAGTTTTGACTAAATGTTTTAACATAGAGGGGGAATCGAGACGAGGGTCGTGGTGTATGTGTGTGTGTGTGTGTGTGTGTCTGTGCGTGTGTGTGTGTGTGTGTAGAGCGATTCAGACTAAACTGGACCGATCTTTATGAAATTTTACATGAGAGTTCCTGGGAATAATATTCCCGGACTTTTTTTTTCATTTTTTCGATAAATGTCTTTGATGACGTCATATCCGGCTTTTTGTAAAAGTTGAGGCTGCACTGTCACACCCTCATTTTTCAATCAAATCGATTGAAATTTTGGCCAAGCAATCTTCGACGAAGGCTGGACTTCGGTATTGCATTTCAGCTTGGTGGCTTAAAAATTAATTAATGACTTTAGTCATTAAAAATCTGAAAATTGTAAAAAAATAAAAAATTTGTAAAACGATCCAAATTTACGTTCATCTTATTCTTCATCATTTCCTGATTCCAAAAACATATAAATATGTTATATTTGGATTAAAAACAAGCTCTGAAAATTTAAAATATAAAAATTAGGATCAAAATTAAATTTTCAAAATCCTTTTAAAAACACTTTCATCTTATTCCTTGTCGGTTCCTGATTCCAAAAACATATAGATATGATATGTTTGGATTAAAAACACACTCAGAAAGTTAAAACGAAGAGAGGTACAGAAAAGCGTGCTATCCTTCTCAGCGCAACTACTACCCCGCTCTTCTTGTCAATTTCACTGCCTTTGCCACAAGCGGTGGACTGACGATGCTACGAGTATACGGTCTTGCTGAAAAATTGCAGTGCGTTCAGTTTCATTCTGTGAGTTCGACAGCTTGACTAAATGTTGTATTTTCGCCTTACGCGACTTGTTTTCATTTGCCACAGTCTTTTTCTGAAATGCTGTCCAAGAACAAAGACGGATTTGTTTAAATCTGTTGTAATGGTTTAGAATATTAATTTTGTTAATTTAGGGTGTGAGTAATTCATTGTTCTCATAAAAAAATGGGGGGGGGGGGGGGGGCTTTTTTCTTGTTGCTTTTACGTACATATGTGTAAACTTTTATGTATGTTTATTTATTTTAGAGTGAGTAGTGTGACGTTCGATCAAGATAGACGCCTAGAGGAAGCCAATGAAAGAGCCAGCAATGCTAGACAACAGACGGCAGCATTGCAAAACCAGCTACGAATGCTAGAGTGAGTTTGCTGTTTTTTGCCCTTTTGCTTTGCTTTGCTCAATACCATCTTTCATTATTGATAGCTCACAGTGTGGCTTTTGCTTTGGAGTGAAATATACCGTACTTTCCGGGTCATAAGGCGCGACTTTTTTCCTCGAGTTCGACCCCTGCGTCTTGTATAACGAAGCGCCTAATCCGTGTATGAAATACGAAAAAAATCAAAGAGACCGCTTGAGTACCAGTCAAACAACTTGTGATAATGCATGTTTCAGCTACTAGGTACTGCCCTGCCTTTGATCTGGCCGCACACACAGATTTCCACTCTGTTAAACTCGGTCACTGACCGGTCACTGACCCCGGTGCAGGAAGTGTTTCCTCTCTCAGATATGACAGGGGAACCACCTCTCATGGCAAAAACTGGGTCATTGACCCCTGGGAAGAAGGTCGTGTCTATAAACAAGGCCACCCAGCTATCACAATGCCTTTGATCTGGCCGCACACACAGAGCACACATATTTTCACTCAGTTAAAGTCGGTCACTGACCGGTCACTGACCCCGGTGCAGGAAGTGTTTCCTCTCTCAGATATGACAGGGGAACCACCTCTCATGGCAAAAACTGGGTCATTTTGGTGCGCCCTATCGGCCCCCTGTGTCCAATGGGTGACTGGATTACAATTTGTTTTAAAAAGAAGGGGGTGCGTCTTGTATAACGAAGCGCCTTGTCACCCGGAAAGTACGGTAAAGGTTGTGTGATGAAAGCAACCTGTTCTCTCTTTAGACAAATATTTTGCTTTCAGTTCTTTAATTTGATTTTTGATGTATCAACTCATTACATCTGTATCAGTTAAATTAGATAAGGCCACAAACACATCTCATTCAACACTTATGTTTTAGCATTGATTGTAAATATGCTGGCACAATACAGCAAACAAGTACAGACTGTAAGGCAGACACACAAAAACGGCATGCAAGCTTTGAAATACACACATGCTGCATGCAGGCAAACACACACACAAGCAGGCACGTCGTAGCTAAACATTCACTGTAACTTTTCTATCATTACCAGAGAGCAGCAGCAGCAGCAGGGCAGGATGAAGAACGAGACGATCGGAGAGCTGGAGGTCAAGCTGAAACAGCTGAAGCAAGACTACGCGGATGACCGCAGCATGTGGCTAGAGAAGGTCAGTTGTACAGGGCAACTCCCATTTAAGACCTCCAAAAATCTGCAAAAATCGGGTCTTAAAAAGGAGGGAGTCTTAAAATGGAGGTAAATTTACAGAGGTATGGCACAGAAAATCTTAAAAAAGTAAGGTCTTAAAAGATGGGATGAAAACACTGCTCAGGTCTTAATGAAATTTGCACACTTTGCAAATCTGACACTTCAGTTATTATGATGTGACTTTGTCGTTTTAATAGTTATTGAGGCCTGTGATGAAAAAAGGGGCAGCAACTAATGTAGAGAAACATGAGTAAGTGATTATCACAGTTGCTTCCCCTCCACCCCTAAGCCTTGGGCAGTAGTACGCACGCTATTTAACCTGAGATGAAAGGACAGTGTCAATTTCTGGGGGGCCCGATAGCTCAGTTGGTAGAGCACTGGACTTGTGATCGGAAGGTCGCAGGTTCGAATTCGGGCCGGGACGGACACGGGTCAACTTTATGTGAAGACCCAGAGACGGAAGCCATATCCCATCCCCGTGTCACCACAATGGCACGTAAAAGACCTCGGTCATTCTGCCATAAGTGCAGATGGCTGATACCACCTAAACACGCATACACTTGTGTATTTCATCAAAAGCCGTGAGGGCGTAAACACTCGAATTATCATATAACCCATATCATGTCCTTAAGAGGCGAAATATTTAGCCTGTAGGACAGTAAGCATTCTCTCTTTCTTTCTCTCAGTGTCAAATTCTCAGCGCATTAACAGCTTATGTCCCGGATAGTCATTGGAACTGGGAACAAAACTACCTAATTAGCATAGCACAGTGTCAAACAGAGCAGCAACTGTGTGTGCAGTATTTACCAGAAAAGTTGATTTTATTTGCCCGAACACTGCATTTGCGTAGAACAGTTATTTGTTGTTGTTGTTGGTGGGGTTTTTTTTATCGTGGAAGAGATGATTGTTTTGAGTTTTCTTGCTTTATTTTCTGTTCGTTATTCCTTTTCCCAAAACATTCTTAGAACTCCAATTGAAATTGAGAATGATTGTTTACTCGCAGACCAGCTTAGTATTTCATTCTTTGGTGCTAAGGATAGGATGAAATTAGTACTGATTGATCATTGATTAGTTGGTTGGTTGCCAGCTTGTTTGCGTGCTCACTTGTTTGATTACTGATGTTGATGATTTTGTGTCTGTGCAGCGCCAGGCGCTAGAAATGTCTCTGGATGAGGTCCAGCGAGAACTGATCCAGGTCAAGGCCGAGAGATCGGAAGCTGTTCGCAACCAGGCTGCTACAGAAACCAAAACCGAAGATCTGCAGGTAAGAAAAGCAAAGCAGTGAAGTGGTTGATGCTGTACGTTTTCCTCTATTTTTCTGTCTTTGATTAGATACGACGTCAATGTAACAAACCAAGACGTCTCTTTTTGACCCTCTCATCTGACGTGAAATCTCTGAAGTAAAAAGGGTAGAAAAAGTTCGAGAAGACGTCAAAAATGTGAATAAGGGCGTCACATAAAAGTTCTGTCACTTGTTATGTATGTCTTCCGAGGTGCTGGCAGAATTAAGTTTGTCTTGTTAACTTAATCGAGGTAAAACACTTGTAAGGTGACCACCAGGCTGTGCATGTAACGGTATCGTATCTCATTAAAACTCGAATTCAGCTTATCAAATGTGTGCTCTGTTAGGGTTGATGTCTTGCATGTCATGTGCAATATTGTTGATTAATAGGTAACATGCGCCTTGAGTCGCCTTGTGTGGTGAGATACGTGCGCGATATAAATCCTCGTAAATAAATAAAATAAAATAAAATAAAAAGTTGTTTGCAATTATTAAATATCAGTGACTATGAATACGATCACTTTGTAAACTATAAACTATTATCAGAATTGCAGGGGGAGTCTTAAATTGGTTTTTATTAAAGGGGGGGTTCCACTGTATAATGGAAGTCAAAGTTCATGCTCTTTTGGCTTTTCTTGCAGATGTTGGTGTCCCGCCTACAAGGCGACCTGGAGAACGAACGGGAGCGAGTGCGGCAGCAGCGAGAACGAGAAGAAGAGCTTCGACTGAAGGCGCTGACATTGGAAGGGCAGATAACTCACAAGCAGCAGGAAGTGGAACGTCTGGAGAGGATGCTTGAGGTCGTTAAACAGGAGGCTTCTCTGCAAATGCATGACAGGGTGTGTGTTAGTTTGGATGTTGATTTGTGATGTAGTTATGTCACAGCTTGTATTGGTGATATCATTTATAGTGTATTTCAAACTGTTCTTTAGCTGTATGACCCAAAAAACAAAAACATGTGTGTTTCCTATAACAGGGGGAAAAAAAGTAAGGGGTTTGGTCGGTAACTTTTTTTTCTTTTTTCAAAGGAATTGAAGTCTTCTTTATTTTAGACACAGTCCCATTTGACTTCTTATTGGCCAGAACTCCTTCGAGTTGTGTCCCCTAGATGTCGGAGGAGAGTAGCTTTCCTTGTAAAGTCTGTAAAATACAGTTTTGTGAAAGGTAAAAACAATACCATTCTTCTTTGAACTGGCAGGTTGCGAGCACAGAGAAACATGAGCGTGACCGCTACACGGACCAGATCAGCACCTTGACAGCACAACTGACCACAGCAAATGAGCTCAAGACGAAACTGGCCATTGAAAACGAGCGACTCAAAATGGAAGCGGAGACTCTTCGACAACAGCTTTCTGACAACAGGCTTGACTACCAGGTGAGGGCATTGGAAGAGACACTCTTCATTGATTAGTATTGCCATAAAAGCAAAGTCAGAAAAATATTGGGTATGTTTCCAGTTTTTTATGTGAAGATGATGGTCGTCCTATGGGTTAAGTCAAAGGTGGACTCGTTCTTCATTCACACATTAGGTAATAGACGATTTTTGGAAGTAACTCTGTCAGGTTAAAATGTATGGGAGGGTCCCCTCGCTAGTGATTGGCCACTCCAATGCTTGTACAAGGTTTTGCAAGAAAATGTCACTCTCCCACAACCCATACAAACCTGGCGGAGTTATTTTTGGAATTTGTCTATTGGACAAAATTGGTAGACTTCGGCTTTAAAGCCTTATTCAGAACACACAAAACACTTCTCCTTGCGCAGGCCACCCGAGCACAGATAGAAGCAGCCAACACAGAGAGGCAGCTGGCCATCCGACAGATGGAGGAGGAGCACGGGGAGGTGGAACGCCTGCGGCAGGAACGCGACCACTACCGCCGCCTGACGGAGGAGAAGGGGGAGGAGGTGGTACAGCTGAGGAGCACGGTGGAGAGAGCGACGCTACAGCTGGAGGAGAAGGAGAAGGTTCTTTCCACCGTCAGACAGCAGTCCACCAGCATCTCGCAACTCATGGAGGTCAACACAAGGTAAAGAGATGGCCATGGTTTAAACGGTGGTTTATGCCATTCATACAGTGGTACCTGCTATGAAAGGACACCCTAGGGATCAGCCAAAACTGTCCCTACATTGCAGGTGGCCTTTCGTGGTCATGTTGGCCCAGTTAAAAGACAATGGGGCAAGATACTGTGTCCAGCTGTGTCGTTGCCATGACACTTAATATTCCGAGCTCAAGTATAAAGTTGGCAAAACTTATATGAAACTAGCAGTCAGGGCCCGGCTTCGCCCGGGTGTTTTTGATCTCAGATAATCGAGCAGCAGGTTCAACTGATCATTTTACACCCCTTGAGAATGAATGGAACGGTCTGCTGGTATAATAAGAGTTACCTCCCTTCAATGGATAACAAAGCAAGAGTTACCTCCCTTGCACTATATAAGCTGTATTCAACAATGGGGAGGGTCATTATCCGAGGAAGGAAACATTGTCAGGAGAAACGAAAACCCATGTGCACATCTGTGGCATGGCAGTGTGCAATATCTTGTCCTTACCTCTTGACATCTCTGAGGTATGGCGACCACAGACAGACACACACACACACACACACACACACACACACACACACACACACACACACACACACACACACACCCACACACACACACACACACACACACTTTCATCCATTTTTATATGTAGTATAGATTGATGAACACTTTCCAGTCATAATGCCTTTTTGACAAAAGAAATCTATCCCAGCAACAAGCCTGCACTGTATAATTGTGTGTGTGTATGTGCGTGTGCAGAACCAGCGACAATATGCGAGAGGACCGAGAAAAACTGAATCAACAACTGGCGGCCAAGATAGCAGCTGTGGAGGAATCGAAGGCTTCGCAGGAAGCCATGTCCAAGAAAATGAAGCTGAGAGAAAGACGCATCCGGGAACTGGAGGACGAGAGAGTTAAGGTATGTTACGAAGGAGTTTTGTGAATTTAGATTGTCTCATGAGAATTAAGACCCTTTGTATTAAATCATATTCAGTACCCACTCTTTTTGTGTTCTGAAAAGATCAGCTCACTTGGAAAATTATTTAGAAAAAGATCATTGAGCTGAAAAGGACGTCATGCAGTCCTTTCACATCGAATGTAGTTCCGTCAGTTCTTTTCTGTTTCACTTTGGTTCTGAATTTCAATTGTAGTTTGATATCTAGAACTTATTCTCTTGTATGTGTGTGTATATATGGGGTTTTAGAGTTAGATTTTGGCAGTTTGCAAAATATGAGCATAAACAACAGTGCTTTAATGAATCCACCACTTTCACGCAAAAACTGCTTTTATCCACCTCTTTCAGGATGCCAAGAGTCTCAGATAATAGAAGATTTCCAGAAAAAAAACTCTCTTAGGATTTTCAAGCATTGTGGAAGAGTTGCGCCCTGCTTTTCTTGTACAAACAGAAAACATGTTGTCCACCAGTTAAAACAATGATCGCAGCGAATAACTCCGATATGTATGTTATGCAGTGTCCGCTCGATATGACTCCATTTCTTCTGTAAATATACAAATGGGAGTTTACTGTCTGTTGCGCCAATGATCGCTTGCCCTGAGTGACAGCCGACAATGTGTTTTGCCTGAGGTCACATGAGTTTCACTTGAGGTCAAGGTCATGGGAGTTAGGAAAACTGACACGCTCGCTTAGCGATCACTGCAGGCCATCACCAGTGAAACATGGCTCAGATTTTCTAAAGAAAAGGGCATCATATCGAGTGGACACTGTATAACATACACATCAAAGTCAGTTATTTGCTGCGATCATGGTTTTAACTGGTCGGCCACGTGTTTCATGATTGTACAATGTACAAGTAAAGTGGGGCACAACTTATTATTTCCCAAACATTGTCTATTGCCAGTGGCTTCAAAGAAATTAATAAAAGCTTTGTTTTCTCTCTTTTTCAGCTTGTGGAGGAGATGAGCGTGAGGGCACAGGAGCTGAGTCTCCTACAACAGGAGAAGGACAGCATTTTTATGGAGCTGAAGGAGAGTCGGGTGGAAGTTTCGCGCGTCACCGAAGCCAAGGATAACCTCCGGCGCGAGATGGCACGCCTGAAGAACTTCCACGCCAAAGAGATGGACAAGCTTCTTAAGCGTTCGAAAGGTAAGAAAAAAACCAAATCTTGATATGATCATCATCATCAGAAGAAGAAGAAGAAGAAGAAGAAGAAGAAGAAGAAGAAGAAGAAGAAGAAGAAGAAGAAGAAGAAGAAGAAGAAGAAGAAGAAGAAGAAGAAGAAGAAGAAGAAGAATGATGAACACTTATTAATCGCCCCTTCTCACAAGAGCTCATGGGGATTTACAACAATTATTAAAACACACAGACACACACACACACACACACACACACACACACACACACACACACACACACACACACACACACACACACACACACACACACACACACAGAAACACACAGACACCCACAGACACCCACAGACACCCACAGACACACACACACACACACACCAGCACACACACACACACACACACACACACACACACACACACCAGCACACACACACACCAGCATGCACACACGTATGCACGAACACACACACACACACAGATACACACACACACCAGCACACACATGAATGCGCACACACACACACACACATCACAACATTTCTTCCGCTTCCAATGAGAATGTTTTTATTAATGCCTCTATATGTTTGTTTAAAAAACATGACATTTTGGAGTGTTTGAATTAGAGTGAACAAGAAGGCACCTATCATAAATATTGTTATAACTTATATCAAAAGGGATTGTGTCGCATGTCAGGTCTTGCACATAAAGCGTTCATATCAGGTGAATCTTGAAAAAGATAACAGCAAAGATTATTGTGTTTACCGATGTGGATGTAGTCAAATGTTGGAAGCCATCCAGTCTGTTACTTTTCTAAATGTAGCCATTAAGAATGATAAAATAGTACTCGGCTAGAAACATGCACAACCTTGATTCATTATTTTGGACTTTATACAGAATTCGAGCATGATTACAAGCTTACACACAAGGCGTTGAGGACCAAAGATTCTGTGGACAGCAAAGGTAATTTTGTTAGAGGAAAGAAGTTGATTGTTCTAATTTCTTTTGCCATGATAGTTCGCTTTATTTGTTAAATTTGTTGACACATTAATTGAATAAAAAATTTGTTGTCACATCTCAATATACCGTACTTTTTGGACTACAGTAGTACCTGCCATATCCGGTCACCCATTAGTCATTGCAAAGGTGACCGCAAATATCAGGTGGCCGTTCATTACAGGCCCCCTCCTCCTCCAAAAAAAACCCCAAAACACGATCAAGTTTTCATGAAGAAAAGAAAGCGATCATCCACGAGCCGCCGATTCATTGTCTCTGTTAGTTTTGCTTTCGTTTATACATCTTAATTATTTGCGTGTTTAACTCGATCGTCCTGGCTAAGCTATTGTTTCGTATGTTTCTATGTGTGTTGTTTGGATTATTATATATGTATTTGAGTGTCAGATAAACAAGTGTTTCAAACTCACATCAGCTGTGATCGATCCGGAAGTGACTGCCGTAAATGTACATGTATGCGCATGTCTGTATTTACAGTTTGCGCATGCGTAAGTATTCATGTCGTCTGCTCGTGCTGTGCCGTCTGTGCACACAACACACACACACACACACACACACACACCACAGGCGCTCACCCGCGAAAGTGACAAGTGGCCGTTAAGTGGCCGCTCCTGTCGAGTAAGAGGGGCACCTTAGGGCAAAAATCAGTGACCGTTGACCGCGTCAGACAGGTTAACGGCCATTAAGAGTCAATTATAGAAGGAAAACTCATTAGTCATGGGAAAGCTGGCCGCTCCGGGTAGGTTCACGCCCACGAAAGGGCCGGAAATGGAAGGGACTACTGTATAAGGCGCTGCCGTGTTTAGGGCGCACCCCCTACTTTTAAAAATAAAACTGAAAAAATCCTAGAATAAGGCGATGCCATGGATAAGGCGATGTCATGGATAAGGCGATGTCATGGATAAGGCGATGTCATGGATAAGGCGATGTCATGGATAAGGCGATGTCATGGATAAGGCGATGTCATGGATAAGGCGATGCCATGGATAAGGTGATGCCATGGATAAGGCGATGCCATGGATAAGGCGATGCCATGGATAAGGCGATGTCATGGATAAGGCGATGTCATGGATAAGGCGATGGTGTCGTGCATAAGGCGATGTCATGGATAAGGCGATGTCATGGATAAGGCGATGGTGTCGTGCATAAGGCGACAGCATGAAAGAAAAAAAAATAAAGAAAAAAAATGAGGAAAAACATTGTACGTAGGGAAAAAACCCAAAAAAACCATCAATGATCAAACATGGCGACCGCTCAAAATCGACACGAAACACTGTTTCAAACAGAAAGTCAGGGAAGAAGATCAGCGGTACCTCAATCGTCACTCGTTGTCGTCGTCGTCGTCACTCACTCCCAGAAAATCCAGAGAAATCTGAACCCTCAGAGTCTGAACAAAAGAAGTTCATGAAAGCCGCTGCTGACATGGCACCCGAGCGGTCCCCACTTAAATG
Organism: Littorina saxatilis; assembly: GCF_037325665.1. NCBI lineage: Eukaryota > Metazoa > Mollusca > Gastropoda > Littorinimorpha > Littorinidae > Littorina > Littorina saxatilis. The sequence goes on along the minus strand of NC_090250.1, from coordinate 15,081,109 downwards.
GTTGTTAGTTGCTATATTGATTTCAAGTTCACAGTGCTCGTGAAACCTATTTTATCCGAGAATAAGGCGACGTCGTGTATAAGGCGACCCCACGATTTTAAGTGAAAAAAAGAAGAAAAAGTATCGCCTTATAGTCCGAAAAGTACGGTACTGTTTGAAGAAGATCACTAACAGATCAAATAAGAAGGAACTAAATTAAGATTCTTCTATGTGGCTGAATTCTGTTAACAGCTCTTGTGCATCATAGAGTATTAACCATTGAATACAAATTCAGTTAGCTGAACTTTCTTCCACATTGTCCTGGTTCATTTTAGAACCAAAGATAAATTGCACGAGCAAGTCGGCCTGAGGAAGTGACAAATCTTGCAGATCTATCTTAATTCTTTTAGACAAGTAATCTCAGGTAAACGAATTAGAGAGAAGTATCTGTTTAATGGTGTGGTAAGGGAGAAACAGTCTTGTTCCCAGACACAGAGAACAACTAAGGACTGCTCAGTTGGACATGGATTGACATCGGTCAAAATGTCCTGGCCGCAAAACATTGTTGTGTCATAAGACATCCTACGTGTCAAAGTTCCTGGGGTCAGAACAATGCCTCAAATCAAAAATGTTTGCGTAAATGACCGAAGACTGAGACCTGGGAACTAGACTGGTGAATGATTGTCCTTTTTGTGTGGTGTCTCATGTTCACTTATTTGCTTTCAGCGGTGAAAGTGGCTGACCAGATCCAGAAGGAAATCACAGCAAAGAGAAGCGAGGTAGATAACTTGCGTTCCAAGTGCAGACGTCTGGAAGAGAAACTTGAGACCCTTACCAAGGTTAGTGTGGGAAGAATAGTTTAGGAAGAGTATAAATACTTTGCGACTGTTTGGAGATCAAGGAGTTGTTAAAATGGCCCCCATTAAACATGTATAATTGCATTGGCATTAGGGGCAAGATGTGTCATACTTCTGAAAACATGAGTCTGTCCTTAAAAGGTAAACTCTTGGAATTTGACGACTGGAAAGATGTACACATTTTAAATAATTGTAATGAGTCTCAATGCTGTGTGTTTTAAATGGGAAGATGGAAAGACTATACAGCATCAGAGAGATTTTAATGAACCTACAAGCTGTGTGTTTCAAATAGATTTCTTTCTTTTTTTCTTTCTTTCTTTCTTTTGATCTTTCTGCCTGTCTTCCTTTCTTTCTCCCTTCCTTCTTTCCTTCCGTCCTTCCTTTCTTTCTTTCTTTCGTAATCTCTTCTGTTATTTCTTTCTCTTTGTCTTTCTGTCTTTCTTTCTACTTTTCTTTCTTCCTGTCAACCTAATGGCATAATGCACCCATACAGTAAAGTGTGATCATGTGTATGGAAAATGAGCTCGGTTAATCACTGAACATTGGTTCATCACATTAGAGACCAGGTGGTCGGCTGGTATGCAGGAGTCAAGTTTATAGAGACTTTATTTCACGATAAACTGCATCAACTCTTGGTACAGTTTATCTTTGACTAAAGTCTCTAACCTCGACTCTTACAATACTGGCCCTGAGCTTCATTGAAGAGGACCGTTTCTAGAACAAGTGTTGACTTTGATTTGCCTAGGAGAAACTGATGGTGGAGCGAGACAAGGACAGCCTCAAGTCGTCGCTGGCCCGCTCGTTGCTACACACCACGCAGCTGACGGAGGAACTGGAGGCCAGCCAGGTGCTCAGCTCAAAGCTGCAGAGACGCAACAAGGAACTGGAAGACGCCATTGACAAGGTGGGCTGTCGTGTATTTTCAACTACAGTGGAACTCCCCCACCCTTTTTTTTAAAGGGATACTATTGATCTGACCGTTTGGGGGGAATCATGAAAAGTTTATAAATGACTTTGGATCTACAGCGTGAAATGCGATTGCATGGATTCAAAATGTTTTTGGTTGTTGGTGTTGTTAAGAATTAAAAAAACTCTCCATGAAAGTGTGTGTGTGTGTGTGTGTGTGTGTGTGTGTGTGGGGGGATATAATTTTGGAACGTTGGCAATCTATTCGTTTTTGGGATTATTGTTGTTGTTGTTGATGTTGCTAATGTTGTTTTTGCTCTCCACGCTCTTTAAAAGTGGATGTTTTATTGACTTTAATATTTTGTTTTCTGCCTTTGTTGACCAGGAGGCCATCAAATGCTCGTCCACCCAGGCCCAGCTGGAGCAGTTTGACCAGGAGGTGGCCACCATGAAACTCAGGCATCAGCTTGACCTCAAGGTATTTCTCAAAGGGACAAGCTATGAATTAAAAAATAAACAAGACATCTTTTTTTACCCTCTCTTTTAAAGCGAAATCTTTGACGTCTGAGGCAAAACAAAGTTGGAAAAGGCGTCATAACGTGAATAAATTATGTCACTCCTCTGCATGTTACCTGAGGAAGTGACAAAGGATTTTGATATTCTGTGCATAACCCCTGTCAATTCCATCCATTTTAAGACCTGATTTTCTCAGATTTTGTAAGATCTTAAAAGTTAGAATCCACTGTACCTGCATGATAACATGTATATCTCAGGCAACATCATTTTCAAGACATTTACCCAAAATTCTGTGTTTTTCAGGAGGCAGCACAACTGGCCCAGAACAAATCTTCCAAAGTATCTTGGGTTCCCATCAATGATGATTTTGGCAGAGACGCTCTTGAGCAGCCTCAGGGATCAGAGTCAAGCAAAAACCGGAACAATTCAGCGGTCACTCCACGATCACAAAAACTGTCTCAAAAAAGAGGGAGTCCTAGATTGCCACAGGTAAGCTGACCTATATCCCACCTCCTTAGGAGCTGGACTTTTTTGTCTTTGGGGAAAAATGAAAGAATTTAACAACACACACATTTCTGCACCAATGCATGCATTTGCAAATGAAAACACAGGCATACGCATGCAACACACACACACACACACGCACGCGCACGTGTTATATTCTAAGTGAGAAGTGGAGTGGATATATTGATTATTTTTAGGTTGAAAAAGAATCTTTTCTTCCACGGGAAACAATAAAATAAAACCATGCACACATGTATGCACCAATGCATGCATTTACACACACACACACACACACACACACACACACAGGCATGCATAAACACACACACACACACACACACACACACACACACATAAACACACACACAGGCACGCATAAACACACACACACACATAAACATACGCACACTTACACACACGCACACGCACACATTCTTAATAAAAAAAACAAGAAAGGTAGGTTGTTGGATCGTTTCTTATTGACAAAACAATACATTCACAGATATTTCGACCCAACAGTCTTTTAAGTGAACAGACAAACAAATATTCACACAAAACTTATCTTGATAGAATCAGTTTTCGCCCACTCGTCAGGAAGCCGAGTGAATGAATCCTTGGTTTTTGAATTTACACACATTCTTAGATAAGAAGACGTGGAGTGGATATAACAACAATTTATTTACAGGTTGAAAAAGAAAAAAATACACAGCAACAACAAAAACACATGAAAAACAGCAAACCGAAATAGTTTTACTGATTCTCTTTGGGAACTCCAATCACATATATCCAAAGAACTTTCACCTGAAATATGTCAATAAACATCTAAAGTTCAGTGGGATGTCGTGACTGCATTGATGTTGGTTTGAAAAGAAAGTTTCTTGAAATGTGATCTTAATGTCATTATAACTTGGGTGCTGAATAGCTATAGATCAGGCGCTGCTTTTTCATCTATTCTCTCTCTCATTCTTTTTACGTTGACAGCTTGGGTGGGAGGAGGAAGTTGTGAATGACGAGAAGAAAAACAAGTCGCGTAAGGCGAAAATACAACATTTAGTCAAGTAGCTGTCGAACTCACAGAATGAAACTGAACGTAGTCCGCCGCTAGTGCAAAAGGCAGTGAAAGTGACGAGCCTGTTTGGCGTGGTAGCGGTTGCGCTGTGCTTCATAGCACGCTTTACTGTACCTCTTTTCGTTTTAACTTTGTGAGCGTGTTTTTTATCCAAACATATCATATCTATATGTTTTTGGAATCAGGAACCGACAAGGAATAAGATGAAAGTGTTTTTAAATTGATTTCAACAAAAAAAATTTGATCATAATTTTTATATTTTTAATTTTCAGAGCTTGTTTTTAATCCAAATATAACATATTTATATGTTTTTGGAATCAGGGAATGATGAAGAATAAGATGAACGTAAATTTGGATCGTTTTATAATTTTTTTATTTTTTTTTTTACAATTTTCCGATTTTTAATGACCAAAGTCATTAATTAATTTTTAAGCCACCAAGCTGAAATGCAATACCGAAGTCCGGCCTTCGTCGAAGATTGCTGGGCCAAAATTTCAATCAATTTGATTGAAAAATGAGGGTGTGACAGTGCCGCCTCAACTTTTACAAAAAGCCGGATATGACGTCATCAAAGGTATTTATCGCAAAAAAGAAAAAAACGTCCGGGGATATCATTCCCAGGAACTCTCATGTCAAATTTCATAAAGATCGGTCCAGTAGTTTGGTCTGAATCGCTCTACACGCACGCACGCACGCACACACACACATACACACACACACACACACATACACCACGACCCTCGTCTCGATTCCCCCCTCTATGTTAAAACATTTAGTCAAAACTTGACTAAATGTAAAAAGAAGAGTATTTTATGTGAGGAAGGAATCGTCAGCGAGTGTAAAAGAAATAGACTGAATTTACCTTAACCCAAAATGAGGATGAAAGTTGTTTGTTTATTTCTTCTTCTTCTTCTTCCTCTTCTTCTTTTTTGTCCGTAGGCTGGAACTCCCACGTACATCCATATGAACATGTGGGCTTTAAGGTATAGGGCAGTTTTGTCCCCACCATTTTGGCAGTCGTGCTCTGATTTCTGAGGATACATGCTGGCCTTTTTTTACATTTAGTCAAGTTTTGACTAAATGTTTTAACGTAGAGGGGGGAATCGAGACGAGGGTCGTTGTGTATGTGCGTGTGTGTGTCTGTCTGTGTGTGTGTGTGTGTGTGTGTGTGTGTGTGTGTGTGTGTGTAGAGCGATTCAGACTAAACTACTGGACCGATCTTTATGAAATTTGACATGAGAGTTCCTGGGTATGAAATCCCCGAACGTTTTTTTCATTTTTTTGATAAATGTCTTTGATGACGTCATATCCGGCTTTTCGTGAAAGTTGAGGCGGCACTGTCACGCTCTCATTTTTCAACCAAATTTGTTGAAATTTTGGTCAAGTAATCTTCGACGAAGCCCGGACTTCGGTATTGCATTTCAGCTTGGTGGCTTAAAAATGAATTAATGACTTTGGTCATTAAAAATCTGAAAATTGTAAAAAAAAATAAAAATTTATAAAACGATCCAAATTTACGTTCATCTTATTCTCCATCATTTTCTGATTCCAAAAACATATAAATATGTTATATTTGGATTAAAAACAAGCTCTGAAAATTAAATATATAAAAATTATTCTCAAAATTAAATTGTCGAAATCAATTTAAAAACACTTTCATCTTATTCCTTGTCGGTTCCTGATTCCAAAAACATATAGATATGATATGTTTGGATTAAAAACACGCTCAGAAAGTTAAAACAAAGAGAGGTACAGAAAAGCGTGCTATCCTTCTTAGCGCAACTACTACCCCGCTCTTCTTGTCAATTTCACTGCCTTTGCCATGAGCGGTGGACTGACGATGCTACGAGTATACGGTCTTGCTGAAAAATGGCATTGCGTTCAGTTTCATTCTGTGAGTTCGACAGCTACTTGACTAAATGTTGTATTTTCGCCTTACGCGACTTGTTTTATGTTTCTGTAACCCACCAAAATCTGACACTTCTTCTTCTTCTTCTAATTCTTCTTCTTCTTCTTCTTCTTCTTCTTCTTCTTCGTTCATGGGCTTAGACTCCCACGTTCATTCATGTTTTTAGCACGAGTGGATTTTTATGTGTATGACCGTTTTTACCCCGCCATTCCGGCAGCATACGCCGATTTCGGGGGAGGCATGCTGGGTATTTTCGTGTTTCTATAACCCACCGAACTCTGACATGGATTACAGGATCTTTTCCGTGCGCACTTGGTCTTGTGCTTGCGTGTACACACGAAGGGGGTTATTAGTCACTAGCAGGTCTGCACATAAGTTGACCTGGGAGATCGGAAAAATCTCCACTCTTAACCCACCAGGCGGCAGCGACCGGGATTCGAACTCACGACCTCCCAATTAGGAGGCTGACGTCTTACCACCACGGCACTGCGCACTCTGACACTAATTACAGGATCTTTTACATGCGCACTTGGTCTTGTCTTGCTTGCGCACTTGGTCTTGTCTTGCTTGTTCACACAAAAGGGAACGTTGTCTGGGCACTAGCAAGTCTACACAGGAGTTGACCTGGGAGATGGTGGGAAAAACACACCCTTAACCTACCGTGGACAACTGGGATTTATATACTATTTCCTCCCACATGGAAGGTTGACGTCCTAGCCAATAGGCTTATATGCAGCCTTGTTTGTTCATTTCAGTGCTAAATCTTATTTTCTCAGATGCCAGGAGACTGGTTTTGCGTAACTCTCACTTTCTGGAGCGATTATTTCCCTTTGCTTCTAAGATCATACCCTAGAAGTTTTGTTTTCTTCTCTGTTGTTCTGCCAGTAATCAGTTTGAATGCGTCTTTTCAGCTGATAAAGAAAAAGTAGTGTGCATGAGTTTTTGTTTTAATCCTTATCCAGACAGAGTGCAGAACTCCTAATGTGATTACATCTCCCTCAGGAAAAAGGTTTCACTTTTGTTAGCCAGACATTAACAACTTCCAGACATTGTGCTAAGTTAAGTTTTAGATTAATTAGAGCCCATATGATAAGAAAGACGCAGTGTCGCTCTTTGCGGAACTACAGTTTTGTTTAAAGATAATTATTTTTCAAGTACCGGCACGGTTGACCTAGTGGTAAGGCGTCCGCCCCGTGATCGGGAGGTCGTGGGTTCGAACCCCGGCCGGGTCATACCTAAGACTTTAAAATTGGCAATCTAGTGGCTGCTCCGCCTGGCGTCTGGCAATACGGGGTTAGTGCTAGGACTGGTTGGTCCGGTGTCAGAATAATGTGACTGGGTGAGACATGAAGCCTGTGCTGCGACTTCTGTCTTGTGTGTGGCGCACGTTATATGTCAAAGCAGCACCGCCCTGATATGGCCCTTCGTGGTCAGCTGGGCGTTAAGCAAACAAACAAACAAATTTTTCAAGTGAAAGTCCGGCCCTTGCTGCTGCAAGCTTACAGAAGCCAATTTGAGGTTGATTGGTGTTACGTTTATTCTATGCTTTCTCCTTCTCCATTTTTCACACCACATACATATGACGGGTGCAATGGCCTAGCGGATAAGACATCGGCTTCCCAAGCGGAAGGTCGTGGGTTTGAATCCCGGCCGGTGGGTTAAGATTGGAGATTTTTCCAATCTCCCAGGTCAACTTATGTGCAGACCTGCTAGGTCCTGAGACCCATGTCAGAGTTTGCTGGGTTACAGAAACACAAAAATACCAAGCATGCATCCCCCAGAAGCGGCGTAAATGGCGGGGTAAAAACATAAAAATCATACACGTACAAGCCGTGGGAGTTTCAGCCCATGAACGTAGAAGATTAGAACACCACATAATTATAGGTTTTACGTTTGTGTAACCATATCATGCCTATATCAATACATGTAATAACAAAAATGATAGCAAAATTGCTTAACACTTTCTACCCCACCTATGTTGACCAAGCTTTTTTTTAAACCGAAACCAGCTGTGCTGCAGCAGGTCACTCAGAATTGTAGTAACTGTGTAGAAACTGTGTATCAACACGCTGGAATGCAGACGTTAGATGGACGTTACAGGAAGCGACTGAAGCTAACAGTCTGAGCGGATATATAGAGCCATATGAGTGGGTATGGATATATCCGTACCTGGGAGACAATGAGTAAACTGTTCTTGTAATTTCTCTGAATTTTAGGTACCCCAGGAATCGTTCACAGATGCAGGAAAGGAGCTGAAATCTTTGCTGGGAGAAATGAGAGAAATGATTCATGGGCAAAGGGAGATAAACAAACAGTCCAAAAAAAGACCCACCAAAGAGGATCAGTTGTCTTCCCGTAGAAGCAAGAACACAAGGTTTGGATGAATTTGTTTGTGAATGGATCACGGCTGTTCTTTGAATCTCTTACTTTGTTGAGCAAACTAATGGAACGTTTTTGTTTTTGTGACTAAGTTATGATGATCAATCAGATGATACAGAGAAGGATAATGAAATGAGAAAAAGTTTGGAAGTATTTGAATACAGGTAGTTTTTTTCCCTTGCTTAGTCGTCCTGGTTTACTTTTTGAGTAGTCTGTCCGTGAAATTGTTGTCGCAGTGATCCTTCAATTAATTTTTTCTGTCTATTTATTTTTTAATGTTTTTCAGTTATTTCTTTATTTGGTGTTTTTTCCATTGTTTTGGGGGGCCTCCTCTCTCTATCACTGTCTTTTCTTTTACCTCATATATTTTCCTTTTTTTAAATTTTTTTTATTTTAATTTTCTCTGTCTATTGCTCTTTTGTGCTTCAATTCTCTCCTCTCTTAGTCTTTTGTTTTTACTGTTACATCTTTTAATTGTTTCCATTGATTCTTTACCATGCTGTTTGCCTAGCCTCCCAGCACGCTCTGTTTACCCCACCCAGAAGAAAAGCTGAGAGAAGGGTCTTAAGTGAAGGATGAGGTTCAAACTGTGTATTTTTTTTATTCCCTAGGAGGCGATCTCGAAGCAGTTCCACGGAGAAAGGCAGTGAGCGGAGCGTATCCGTAGCAACAGACGTAGACCGATCCCTTGCATTCTCTTACCCGCCGCGATCAGCTGACTTTTCTGGCTTCTCAGCGGGAACAGGTTGGATATATAAATCTTTTTGTTGTTGTTGTTGTCTTCTCTGCTTCCCTGCCTTCCTCTTTCCAATCCCACACTGACGCCCACATCTGTCCTCCAACACCATTTCCCAGACCCCCCCACCCCCACCCCCACCACACACACACACACACACACATGCACACACACACACACACACACACACACACACACACACACACACACACACACACACCCACACCCACACACACACACTTATATCAGCCGGGAGTGTTTAAAAAAACAAAAATGTTTTAAAGGCACAGTCCTTCCCGCCCGTGTAAACAGTTGAGAACTCTTAACAAATTCAACATGTGTAACCAAACTAAGTGAGACTATAATAATCCGGAACCAATCTCCTGGCACCTGAGAGAGTAACACGTATTGAAATGAACAAGGGACTTTCATCTCAGATCTGGCCAGGCTTCTACATGGGATAAGACCAGCCTTCTGCTTGGTCACACACCAACAATCAGCAGCCACCAGCCTTCTGCTTGGTCACACACCAACAATCAGCAGCCACCAGCCTTCTGCTTGGTCACACACCAACAATCAGCAGCCACCAGCCTTCTGCTTGGTCACACACCAACAATCAGCAGCCACTAGCCTTCTGCTTGGTCACACACCAACAATCAGCAGCCACCAGCGTTCTGCTTGGTCACACACCAACAATCAGCAGCCACCAGCCTTCTGCTTGGTCACACACCAACAATCAGCAGCCACCAGCCTTCTGCTTGGTCACACACCAACAATCAGCAGCCACCAGCCTTCTGCTTGGTCACACACCAACAATCAGCAGCCACCAGCCTTCTGCTTGGTCACACACCAACAATCAGCAGCCACCAGCGTTCTGCTTGGTCACACACCAACAATCAGCAGCCACCAGCCTTCTGCTTGGTCACACACCAACAATCAGCAGCCACCAGCCTTCTGCTTGGTCACACACCAACAATCAGCAGCCACCAGCCTTCTGCTTGGTCACACACCAACAATCAGCAGCCACCAGCCTTCTGCTTGGTCACACACCAACAATCAGCAGCCACCAGCCTTCTGCTTGGTCACACACCAACAATCAGCAGCCACCAGCGTTCTGCTTGGTCACACACCAACAATCAGCAGCCACCAGCCTTCTGCTTGGTCACACACCAACAATCAGCAGCCACCAGCCTTCTGCTTGGTCACACACCAACAATCAGCAGCCAGACTGCTTGGTAACACACCAACAATCAGCAGCCACCAGCCTTCTGCTTGGTCACACACCAACAATCAGCAGCCACCAGCGTTCTGCTTGGTCACACACCAACAATCAGCAGCCACCAGCCTTCTGCTTGGTCACACACCAACAATCAGCAGCCACCAGCGTTCTGCTTGGTCACACACCAACAATCAGCAGCCACCAGCGTTCTGCTTGGTCAAACACCAACAATCAGCAGCCACCAGCGTTCTGCTTGGTCACACACCAACAATCAGCAGCCACCAGCCTTCTGCTTGGTCACACACCAACAATCAGCAGCCACCAGCGTTCTGCTTGGTCACACACCAACAATCAGCAGCCACCAGCCTTCTGCTTGGTCACACACCAACAATCAGCAGCCACCAGCCTTCTGCTTGGTCACACACCAACAATCAGCAGCCACCAGCCTTCTGCTTGGTCACACACCAACAATCAGCAGCCACCAGCCTTCTGCTTGGTCACACACCAACAATCAGCAGCCACCAGCCTTCTGCTTGGTCACACACGAACAATCAGCAGCCAGACTGCTTTCTTGTACAGTGCAGATTGGGAATTTGTGTGTGTGTGTGAATTTCTTCTGCAGATTGACTCTAGTGGCCATCAAGAAATTAATTCATGAAAAAAAGTCCCACTCTACTCAAAAAGCACCAAGGCTGTTGCTTTTGGTTTTGTGCCTAAGTGAAGGGATGACCTTATTCTGTTTAAGAAAAAAAGCCGGGACGTGTGTACATGGGAGGTAACTGAGTGCCTTAAAGAGATTGATGATAAGGATTTTTTCGTCTTTTTTTTTTGTCTTTTTCTCCACAGAACCGGGTTATTTTATGTTTTCTGATGATGTTTAAAGGATTGAAACTAATTGGAAAAATGTTTTGAAAAAATGTGAAGATGATGGGAGATTATTTTTTTAAATACCGGATTGCAGCCAATCAATCAGTGAAAGAAATAAACAACAACAGAAAACATACAACTGCAATAAAGTAATCATAATTTTAATCATAATTTTAGGCCGACCTTTGCATTTCTTTGTCGCCTCTTCTGATCTGCTGTGTTTCTCTGTGTGTGTGTGGGGGGGGGGTGTTGTGCGTGTGTCTGGGTGCATGTGTGTGTGGACTGTCCGTCTTTGTCTACAATGTGTGTGTGTGTGTGTGTGTGTGTGTGTGTGTGTTTTGTTTTTTAAACGTGAACCTGTACAAGAGCTCTTCTACTTTTTTGTTTAACCCATTCTCATACAGATCCAGACCCATTAAGACCATAGATAAGGATCATAGACATTCTTTTTTTCTGTATAATTCACCTTTCAATAGCGGGGCCCAAGGACTGTTATGCCGGGGTGGAAGTAGAGATAAGCGCCTACTTCCCAAAAAATGCTCCATATGGCTTCGTGTCTCCAAACACCTCTGACAGTCAAATCCAGCTCCTGGCCTTCACGTGGCGGGCCCTGTCCTCGACTAACAGGAGAAGGGATGCAGGCGGGTCCCTGGCGCCTTAAAACCAGCTGCTTCGGGCAGATGGGGCTCGTCAACCTTGGATGGTCGCTCATCTAGGAGAAGGACAACTCCGATTTCAAAACCCGCACTGCCTTGTGTGCGCCTTGGGAAAGGCAAAGGCTACGAGAAGGAAAACTTCGACAACAAACCCGGGTAGAGTGGACTCGACAGCCCAGCAAGGCAGCTACTCTTGGGGAGGAGGCAACCCTGAGTAAGAACCTCAACCACCGAAGACGGAAGACAGCAGCCAACTTGGCGTGGGGAGAAAATCGGCTGTCTACGCTTCCACGATAATATGGCCGTACAATATGCCCGGGACCTTTCAATAGCGACCACTTTTAGTCTGTCCTTTAGGAAGTCGTTTATTTGATGAACCTCCGTTTACATATTATATTTCAATGCAGGAACTCTCTTTTCTGTGTGTGTGTGTTTTTTCTTCTTTTTTGTCTTTCTGTTTCTTTCTTTTTTTTCTTTTTCCTCAGGAGGCGATTTTTTGGGATTTTCCTGTTGTTGCTTTTCTTCATTTTTTTGGGTCTTATCTTTCTGTTTGCATAACTTTCTCACCTTTTCTTCATTGTTTCAGGCAGTAGGTCCACCCCTGCCTCCCCAAGGCGGGCAGCGTACGGTGGTTACGGGGGATCTGGCTGGCAGGAGGACGTGACCCCGGGCTCCAGCTATCTATCACACGGCAGCCAGTCGGACCTCAGTAACCTCACTACCTCCTTCGCCTCTCCGCTGCTCACTAAAGGTCAGCCATTGTTTGGAGAAGTCGAAGGATCTTTTCTTTGTTTTGTCTCTTTTTTTTTGGGTGGGGGGGGGGGGGGGGGGAAGAGGAGGGGGGGGGGGGGGGGGGAATGGTTTCAATGATTTTATCTCAATGTGATTAGAAGATTAAGGAAGGGATGTTGCTGCTGATAAAAACACCTAAGAAGTCTGTCGGTTGAGAAAAGTAGGCATACATTTGCGTGTGTGCCTTTACCAACAAACAGACGTTGGCAATAAGAACACTCATGCATGCGCTGCATTCACAATCAACATTTGCATGCATTTGCACTTGCGTACACACACACACACACACACACAAACACACACACTCGCACGCACGCACGCACGCACGCACGCACACACACACACACACACACACACACACACAAACACACACACACACACACACACACACACACACACACACACAGAAGAGCTGGAGGTGAAAGTAAAAAAAACAAAAACTATTTTGTCGGAGTTGTTGAAAATCTTACATTACTTTAGGTATTCCAAAGTGCTCTTCGCGTGTGGCGAAAAGTGACGCCGAGCGTGATTTTTCACTGGTTTTTAACTTGTTCAAACTCGCTGGAATGAGGTTAACTGAATAAAAAGAATACACCAAGATGATAATTGATTCTTCATAGTTACTTTAAAACAAAAATTAAGTATTAGATTCAAAATCTAACCTTTGAAATACGCGTGTGAAAATGGTTGCTAAGTTGTGATTTTCTGACGTCGGAACGAAGTTTTCGCTGCGTTGTTTTGACCCCAACCGGGAAAACTCCGCTCGGGCAGATAAGCCATTCAAGTTAGCAACAACCCGCTACTATAGACATGAAGAGGAAAGATTAAACTTCCCGATGATATCAATATTATTTTGATTGGCTTCCGTTTAAGAGTACTATTATTCAGTTTAAAACTTCGCTCGAAAATTGTGCCATCTCAGAACAAACAATATCCGGTTTTATGCATGCGAATGGCAAGGTCGGAGTTTGAACTTTCACCTGGTCTTATTTTCATACTGATGCAACCAACGGCTTGCTTGCCCGAGAACCGAAAACGAGGCAACCCGTTTTTCTCGTTGTCGAGCACGCCGTGTAATGGCGGCGTTTGCCGAAGACCAAGCGATGGCACGTCACGGTCGCGAAAATTCGATTTTGCACCCAAACTTTGAGGAACCATTCGATCCAGATTGTCTAGAAGGTAAGCATATATGCCTTACAATGTGTTCTCTTTCAATTCTTTAAGATATATTTGCTTATTTAAAAAAACACGGGGGATGAATGAACCGAGTTGATAGCAGACGAAGTACAGTGTTTGTGAAGGTGGGAGTAGTGAACTTCTCGGCACGCTGTATTTTTACAGTGAGGAGAACAAAGCATGTGACTCAAGGAATAAAGTCTTAAAACACAAGTTTAGCAATCTGTTCCTTGATTTGAATGATTAACAAAGAAAATAACTAGAAATCAGTCTTTTTCTAAGTTCACGTATGCTCGCTCGACAGTCGTATTCCGAGTGATCTCCCTTGTCACTTTGTTTACATTTTACGACGCGCAAGCTACTTCGCTTTTTCCACGTCAAATATATTCCGTGTTCTTTCCTAACTAATGTGTTCACTTCTTGAAATGATAATCCTTAGTCATTACAACATAGTCATCATCTTTAGGGGTCAGTTAACTGTACTAATGCCCTCCCACTTCTCCCTTCACAGATGATCGGTTCCAGAGGCTGAAGGATAAATTGTTGATGACAGGCAGAGGGCGAAGACCAAGTCTTCCTGACAAAGTGGATGACAAGAGGTGTTCTAACAAGCTTTTACTTCAGCTCCGGCGACTGATGTTGCAGGGATCAAGGACATACAGTGAAGTAAGCATTCAATGGGGGAAAATAGATAAATGAAAACAAAATAAAATAAAATATAGTATTGACTGTGTTTTCACTGTTTAATTATGCTTCTGTTGTCTTATTTATTTTTCTTAATAAGTAATGCAACTAACTCTTTCTCTCTCTTTCTCAATGTTAAGTTTTGTCTGTGTGTGTGTGTGGGCATGGGTGTGTGCATGAATTTGTTGGATTGTGATTGTGTATGTGTGAGTATACTAATTACTATTCTATATGTGTGGCGTGGCACCTATGTGGGTGTGAGAGGTGCAGCTTTTTTTGTCCCTTTGCATTGTATTGACATGTCATCAGTTTTCAATGTATTATTATTCATTAGATATTCGTATAGGTATTGCAGTGGTTTGCAATACTGTACCTTTACATTTATAACTTTTGGTGTAGGTTTACAAGTGTCCTTTTTAAAAAAAATTTTATTGTTTCCATCTTTTGTAGCATGGACAGATTGTAAGACTAGGCGGCGGTGTGAAATCTCCATCCTTGAGTAATAATGTTTGTTCGTTCGTTTCTCTCTCTCTCTGTCTAAAACAAAAAGTAAGCAGTTTCTGTGTTTGTGTGCAGGTAACTGTTTGGTTCAGGCAGCTGTTTTCTGACTCAGCGTTTCCTGAAGAACGTGTGAAGGCACTCATCCAGACAGCGGACAGATCCTTCAACAACATTACTGATTCTTCAGCTGCAGCAGCGTTCTTGGAAGAGACATTTTGTGTGGACAGGATTAACCAAGAGCTCGAGGATATTGGCATTGACTGGTCGAATGTGTTTTCATGTGCTCTATTTTCAGGAACCTCTATCCAACTGATAAACCGGAGTGTGATTGCACTTGAACAATTTAGAAAGAGAGAACATCTGACAAATGATTTTCTCTTCGAATGGTTGAATGTGTTGGGCGAGGGGGGACTGAAATGTTCTGGATCACAGATTGCAAAGTCTGTAGAAATGTGCATGATGCAATACCGTACATTGAGCAAAGCTAAGGATAGGCGCCCTGAAGAACTGGAGAAGTTTTTGACTCATGTATTTTGCATACAGTCAAACAGTTGCAAAGGAAATCTTTCCGACAAGAATCTAGGCACGTCACAACAGGCTAAAGAACAAGGAGGAATACTTAGCAGTAGGGAAGAGAACCAGCATAGCAGTCTTCTAATTCAGCATTCAGCTACTGCAACGATTACACTGGAAGACCACAAAAGACTTCAAGAAGAGAAAGAAAAGGCAGAAAAAAAGCTTGAACATCTGGAATATGTTGTAGGCGGTGCACATCGGACTATCACTTGGCAAACTAAAGACATTGCTGAATTGACCAAAGCTAAACAAAAATTAGAACTTTCTCAAACAAAAGCGCATGCCAATAACCAAGAACTACAGCAAGAAAACAGACATGTTAAGGAAAGTTTATCAGGAGTGAGAAACTCTACACTTTACAGGAGAAATACAAAGCTTAAAGCTACCCACCAAGAAAATCTCCTGCAGAAGGAAATACTTGCACAAGAACTAAACAATACAAAAGAAAAAGTTCTGTCACTGAAGGCACAAAAAGTTAATCTGCAAAAAAACTCTTCAAAGTTGAGGCAGACAATCCAACTTTTACAAAGTCAACTAGCAGGCATGACTGAGCTAGCTAATCAAGACATACCATGTCAAGAAGTCACGACAAGGCTACCAGAGCACAATCAGTTCACCGATGATGTTCGTAAAACCATGATTCAGCTACAAGGTGAAGCAAACGTTCCAGCGAGCAAGTGTAGGCAGGTGGTTGATATCGTTGCCAGGAATATTTTTCATGAAACATTTGAAGAGGCTGATCTTCCTTGCATTCAGAGCATCATCAATATGGCTGATGAAGGGCATGTGATTTCAAAACTCCAGGCAGCTGAGGCAATACTGAATGAAAAAGATAGCACCTTGCATACTGATGGCACCTCCAGAGATCATAACAAAATTGTTGGACAACAGCTAACATTACCCAGTGGAGTGACACTCAGCCTTGGATTTGTACCTGTTGACAGTGAAACTTCTTCTAATCTACTAGATCTCACTTTGGACATGCTTCAAGAACTGAGCTGCATTTATTGTTGGCAACATGACGAAGAGGAAAAGGAAAAAATCTTCAAAGATATGCTGACAAGATTAAGTTCTGTTATGTCTGATAGAGCTGCGGTCATGAAGAAATTCAATGAATTGCTGCTTGAATACAAGATGAATCAACTGGGGCAAGAACATCCGGAATCTCTGGATATACACTTCCTTTACTGCAATGCACACTACCTTCTTGGCTTGAGCCGAGCTTGTGAAACAGCTTTTAAAGAGGTTGAACGTGATCTGTCAGCTGTTGGGCTTGGGCGGGATGGCCTTGCAAAGTTTAGCGGATTCAAATCAAGTGCTGAAAATGCATCGTCCCGACTCATTCGTCTCACCTGTGATGTACTTGGGCCTAGAGGCGATGAAAAAAATGGCTGCAGGCTGGAATGGCAAGGTTTCTGCGATCTTGAAGGGAAGAAGTCAAAGATGACCAGTTACAGAGCCAATCGATTTAATTGTTACTTCGAAGGCGCAGCTGCCATTGTACATCATAAGCAAGACATCATAAACTTCTTCAACAAAGGTGGAGTTTCACACTCGAACCTGAAACTGGAGAGCGTTGAAGCGGATCTCCATGACCAACGACTTGTTGCTCTTCTGGCTGCTCTTGGAGTTTTGTACTTCAGGGTGACTGGACCCTACTGGCAGCTGCTCCACAGCGACTTGCCTTACACAGAGTTTTACAAGTACGTCCAGAAGATGTATGCTTGCTTCACTCTGTGGGAGGCAAATGCTTCAGTCATGTTGGATGGCGATTTCGAAGGCATATTTGATGAGCATGAAATCAGCAAGGATAATGTTTTTGACAGCGTTTTTGAAACAGCAAATGACATTTCTGTCAAAGACATCGTGATCACCAGCCTGCAAATCATGATGAAGCACATCAAGGTGGTTACGGAAAACCAGCTAGCAGATTTTCTCATCGGAGGAAAGTTTGGCAGTGACCTACCCGAGGCAATAACATCTGTCCTCAAACATTGTCCTTTGACAAACTTGCTTGGTGAGAATGCCTTTGGCGACCTTGATTTTGATCTGAGCAAACGACGGCACTGTAGTCTTCATCATCGGACAACCACACACATGTTGAAGAGAAACAGGACAAGCCAGCACATAGACGAACTCACTCCTGAAGAGTCGGCGAAAGTGATGAAGATGGCCAGGAAAAAGGCGAAGATACTTCGCAAGAAGCACCGGCAGCAAGAAAAACTTGTGCGCATCAAGATGCAGGAAAGGGTGCTCGAGAATCAGCGGCAAAAGGAGCTGAAAGCCTTGCGGACTGCTGAGGTGAAAAAAAAAATTATCTCAAACGTATTCAAAAATGGAGGGCCTTGTCTGACAGCGAGGGATGTGTCTCGACTGGTGAAACGCTGCAAGAACTGTTCACAAACTTTGCTAGCACTGAAAGCTGAAATAAGATATCAAAAAGTGGTACTTGGGGTGGGGAAAGCTCTACGATTAACCGGAAGAAAGGATGCTCTGATTACAAGCTTGAGTCAACATCTTGGTGGTGTGGAATGCAGAGAGGAAAGCGGATCTGATGGACACTGTGTAGGCGCTGATGCTGACGATCAAGGACTAATGTCACGCAGAAAAAGACAAATGTCTAGCGAATCATCTGATTCATCAAGTTCTGATGTCGAGTCCCCAGATGAAACTGACCAAGAAAATGATACAGACGAGAGCTTTTCGTTTCAAAATCAGGGCCAATGGATATCTGTCTTTTATGATGATAGTTTGTATGTTGGTCAGGTGCTTGAAGTCGAAGACAAAGATCATGCAACCATCAAGTTCCTTGAACGAACAAAAGGAAGATGCGATTTTTTCCGTTGGCCTGCCTGTGAAGATATTGCAGAGGTTCAGTCGGAGTTTGTATTTAACTGGGATTTTGAGGTTAATGCTCACTCGAGCGATGGTCGTGTGTGGAGAGTGCCAGAAATCAGAAAGCTTGAAAAAGCCTATGACAGAATCAAGGTTCAGAATAAGTAATTCATCGAGTTCAAGTAACCAAAGGGAAGTATAAGCGCTCTAAATGCATATGACATGTGTGATAGAGTAACCAGGAGTTATATGTAATCAATCTTCTGTCACCCGAGAGGCAAGCGTGTCAACAAGCCACTTTTATCCTCATATTTTGCTGTCTTCGACTTCAAGCACTTGAGCTACATACTTTTTGTTGTTGTAATTTCATACTTGTACTTATTTAGAGCCTTTTTGATAAAGGAACAAGTAGTCACATTACACAGGGTTATGGGATATCTGTCATGATATACGCTTCCTCCTTCTGGTTAGCGGATAGTTGAGTTTCCACACAGTGTACGTTCTGCATGTGGTTATGGTACAGTTGAAGTGCATGGTTACCAAAGTGTTCTGTATAGACAGTTACGAATCAGTTACAGTTTTATAAGTTCAACATGTGTTAAGGATTTTGTTGGATTGAATTCAAAACATTCACACTTTGGGAAAGAAGTACATAATATTGAATATACATGTATGGTTAGAAAATAGACCGCATATTTAGAGCAATTGTATTAACATTTTGGATAAATGTTTATGTAACAAACCAGCCATTATGTACAGAAGTAAAACGCTAATTT
The DNA here is from genome assembly GCF_037325665.1 of Littorina saxatilis. NCBI lineage: Eukaryota > Metazoa > Mollusca > Gastropoda > Littorinimorpha > Littorinidae > Littorina > Littorina saxatilis. The sequence continues at coordinate 15,062,172 of NC_090250.1, read as the reverse complement.
TTGGACACTGGATTCAAGCGAGCTCTATAGGTTAGAGATGTATGATTTCAAAATGAATGTATTCCGTGTGCACAGATTTGTGAGAAAGTAGACCATAATGTAAATAAGCAGTTTGAATATTGTACCAGCTTTGTACTCACAAGATAGTGAACAAAATAACTCTCAGCCAGCAACGAGAAAACAGCTGATCACGCCGCGCATATTTTGCCACTTGCTAGTGACGGCGAAAAGTACTGCGCCCGGCGTTGCACGCTTTTGGCAAAATAAATATCAAGTTCAGCTTGATACAAATTATAGGACGTTGGCACGTAAGTGTACAGAAAAAGAACGATTAAGATTATTACAGTAGAAGCTTTTGCATGTTAGAAATGTTTGGATTAACCTGCGTGGTTGAAAACGACGTTAAACACAAAATAAAGAAAAAAAGAATGTTTGGATAAATGTTCAGAATTATAAATACATATTCATATACATATATATATTGGCAAGAACATTGTTGTCAGTGAGCGAGATGTCCTGTTTGGTTGTAAAGTTAATGAAAATAATCAAATTGAAAACAATCAAATAAATCACATATTAATTGCAAACATGTCAATCAGTAAATTCTAATATGGTAAACAGTATGATTTGAATGTTGTGTTTGGAGGTGAATGTAGGTTGATAGGCAGGTTTTTTCATGTATGATGTTGCACAGTTAATATTTTGTTGAATTGAAACAGCATGGTTTGTAAGTAAACGTAAAGAGGAAAAAGAGTTATTACTGTATACCTGAGTGTCTTGAATATTGGTTGTGTGATAGTTGATATATTGCTGAGCCAGCTATGTTTTTTTTCATTCTAAATACCTAAACTGAAAGTATTACATAGATGTTTAATGTATTCATGCAATTATGTTACCATGTAACCCACCGCTGCACGTAGCCTGTGAATTTAATGCAGCTTTTGGTCTATGTGTTTGGGCGGGCGTGATAAAAGTGCTAGTCGAACCCCGCTCTTAGTCTTACGGAATTTCTTGTATAATGTAAAACTATTGTCTTGCATGATGAACTTTGAATAATGAATACCAGAATGTTGATGTTGTAAATATATGTTATTTGATTGATGATTTACATCAAGATGCATTATTTGCTGAAAAATGCAGTCGCTGAGTGAAACCAGCGACAATAATCATCTATCAGCGTGTTAGTGTTTGTTCATTGTATGACTGTGTGAAGGTGGTTGGAGGTAACGGGAAAAAACCTTTAAAATATTGAAAGAATTCCGTAACATAAATTAATTAATGGAAGACCATAAATGTTCATTATAAGTCCATGCAAATTGAAAAAAAAAAAAAAAAAAAAAAATCAGTTAAAAAAAAATCAAAAAAATAACAAAGGTAAAGATGTCAAATATCTTTTTTGCTATTCTAACAGTTCATAAAAAACCGGATAATTTGAATATAAGGTACTTTCATTATCTTAAGTAAAGAACAAAATACACACATTTTAAAGAAGCCAAAATTCACGTTTTGTACAAAATAACTGTTTTTTCTAGACGTTGCTACGCTTTGATTACGCATAAAGAAGTTTAAATTTGATTTACTTATCAAGAGCATGCAATCCTGAACAAATGGATTCCAAAAACAGCTTTGTAACTTTGAAAGCAAGAAAGTTATGGTAGACCCAAAAAGCATGCAAAGTCGCACTTTTTCTCACCTTGACAAAACGGCCCTTTTGGCATAATTGATCATAGATATCTTATTGACCGGATGTCAGATGGAGTTGAAAAAAAATAGGCTTAGACAACATATCCAGCTCACCTTACAAAACCTATTTGAATGTATATTCATTGTTTAAGTTAGAGATGAGAGAGTTAGAAAATTGGGGTCTTGACCAGTTGTTTGGAGTAGACGAGGGCTTATTTTGCTATTTTATGCCATTTTTGAAGCTCTGTATCTCTTTTAAAATGTATTTCCTTTCAATGTGTCTAGTATTATCATTCTGAAAAGTATATAAAGTATTTATAAATGCAAATTTGGACTCAAGTGATTTGATTTGTGTGATTGAAGAATGTCTGAATGTGAGGAAAATTTCTGTGGAAAAATTTTCTAAGTCCAAAAATACGGAAAAAAATCATAATTTTTTTTTTTTTTAACCCACATTAAAAAACTAAATGTTTCTGTGATCAGAATGAAAAACTCTATTTGTTTAACTAAGTTTCATATGGGTTATTCAAAATTTGAAAATCACTTTGGAATACCTAATTACTTCAAGAAAATAAGGAAAACAGACATTAACATTTGCCCTGCACAACATCCTGAATAAGTCTTATGAAAATCAACGTGATTCTAAATCTCGAAAGTACACTACATGTATAGTTTGGTATACACTTGTTTGTGTGTGTGTGTGTGTGTGTGTGTGTGTGTGTGTGTGTGTGTGTGTGTGTGTGTGTGTGTGTGAATGCATGCATGCATGCGTGCGTGCTTACATGCGTTATGCGTGTGTATGAGTCATGCGTGTGTGCATGCTGGTGGGTATGAATCCATGTTTGTATCTGCCTGTCTGTGTGTACAGGGGGATCAGCAATAACTCTGGTCCCAGACACCCAAGAGCTGTGCAGACGTCTTGAAGAGAAAATTGCCAACCTGACACGCATGGGCAGCAATCTACAGCATGAAAACCAAGGTGAGTTTGTTTGTTTGTTTGTTTGTTTGTTTCTTCGTTCATGGGCTGAAACTCCCACGGCTTTTACGTGTATGACCGTTTTTACCCCGCCATTTAGGCAGCCATACGCCGCTTTCGGAGGAAGCATGCTGGGTATTTTCGTGTTTCTATAACCCACCGAACTCTGACATGGATTACAGGATCTTTTTCGTGCGCACTTGGTCTTGTGCTTGCGTGTACACACGGGGGTGTTCGGACACCGAGGAGAGTCTGCACACAAAGTTGACTCTGAGAAATAAATCTCTCGCCGAACGTGGGGACGAACTCACGCTGACAGCGGCCAACTGGATACAAATCCAGCGCGCTACCGACTGAGCTACATCCCCGCCCACCAAGGTGAGTGACCCCACTGAGTGTTGAAAAAACTGTCTTTTCAGGCAGGACAGATCAAAGCTGCTTGATATTGAAAGGGTCTAATCTTTTCAGATGAAAGCCCTGTAGTTGAAGAGACTCTGCTACTCGGGAGAAACCATTGGGTGTTTAAATTGAGGAACTGTGATTCGTTCCAAAAATTAAACTCAGAACCACGATTACTAGGCACACCAGTGTCATTAATATTCACACATAATTCATGTTTCGGTATTAGTGGTGAGCAAGGCCTTTTCAGAGCTAAAATTCAGTCTTACCAATTTAGCGGAAAACATTAACCACCCAACAGCCATCCTCTTTGTTTGATTGACTAATATTGTTGAGTGATGAAATGACTTTATTGATAAGAATAAGAATAAGAATAAGAATACTTTATTATCTCATAGAGAAATTCAGGCGTGGTACATAACAATAATACAAACAGGACATTGTTTTTACATAAGACATATAGCACTATATAACAGGGCAGGTTATAAACACACCTCCCACATACCTTTCTGGCCATTCCTTGCATTGTGCTTACGCATTCAGTCATGAACACATCCATGTCTCACTTACACATCGCACACATGGACATTCTTATACGCTCAACTTACCCATTCACACATGGACATTCGACCACGCTCCACTTACACATTCTTATACGCTCCACTTACACATTCACACATGGGCATTCTTATATGCTCCACTTACACATTCCCACATGATGAGGTGGGCAAACCATGAACTTGTACACTGTGTTTAAGAAGTAGTTTCATATCACACGTCTGACATCTGAATACTTAACATATTGAGCAACTTAATAATGTGTTGATCAATGGATTGATGGATTGATTGATTGGTTGTGTGTATCAGTGGTTGATTGATTGATGGATTGATTGATTGATGGATGATTGATTGATTGAATGATTGATTGATTGATTCATTGATGGATGGATTGATTGATTGTCTGATTGATGGTTGATGGATTGATGGATGATTGATTGATTGTTTGATTGATTGAATGATTGATTGATTGATAAATTGATTGATTGATTTGCAGAAATGGCACACCTGATATCAGCTCAGGGACAGAAACTGGAGGTGGTAAGGAAACACGAGCGTCAGATGGATAACAGAAGATGATGAGCTCCGGTAGTTTCAACAACGTCCACTGCGTAGAACTAGTTACAGAACAGGAACAATGGAAACTGAACTCACGTTGTCCATGAGTAGAATGGAACTCCAAGACAACCCCACCCCAACCACCTTTCTTTTTTCGTGGTCTCCAAAGGGATCCAGGGTTCCACCGTGCATGTACTACAATCTTGCCACCACTGGAACTTTTTGACTTTGAGTGTAGTCTCTGAATAACAGAGAGAGTTAAAAAAAAAGTGCTGTGTTTGAATTGAAGACGTCTGAGCTATCAACAGCAGCATATTGGTCAACAAAAAGCGAAACACTGCTTCCTGGTTGGTGTTTTTTGCATTTGGTAGTACATGTACGTACATGTATGCTTGCACTGTAAGTTTTGGAGTACCAAGAGCGTTTGTTTACCTCACGGGAAGTTTAGCTTTGTACAACTGCTGAAACCAATATTGTTTGGCCTTATCTGTAGGAGTCAGCTTGTGCTGTTCTGCCCTGGAAGCAAAGCCCTTATTAGTCAACATTTATTTGTAAGTTTGTAATCCGTCCGTTCCGCACTACATGTACTTAATTTGCCCCTGCGGTTGCAAGATTGAAGATCTGCTAAGTATTACACATTAGTCCAAACTGCATCCAAACTGCATTGGTTATACACATGTAGTTCATAATCCGTCCAACTTCACGTCCTTTTAAATCCTGCAGCAACCTTATTTACCAGTATTTTGCACACTTACTGACTGGGGGTACATGGTTACAGATAATTCATGTCAAAGTGTGTCTTTGTGATGGACGATTTTTTTTAAAAATAACTCCGTCAAGTTTGTATGGGTTGTGAAAGAGTGAATACC
>NC_090250.1:15052129-15054629 GCF_037325665.1 Littorina saxatilis | reverse complement strand
ATTTTGTATAGAATACAGTAATTTTTAATCAGGATGTATTTACTTCCTTCTAGTTCTTGCCTATTATTCTGGTATACCTTTTTGTTCATTCTGTGAGACAGACTGAATTTGTCGGAAATGGCAGCAGATTGAAATGAATGCCGTCCATTTGGGGATAATGATGACTGTGATATTTTTTTCTATGTTGCTTGCATGTCTGTTTTTTTTGTTCAGCAGTGCGTCATTGTGTGAGCGAGTGCCTAACTCAGTCATGTCCTTTGTTTTGTAGAAAGTGGAGATTTTTTTAACTGACATTTTTTCTTTTGTGTTTTTTCTTTTATTTATCAATTATGGTTTTACGTCATCAAAATTTTGCAGAGTTTGTAATGTTTTGTAAAGTTTTTGTGTGTGATTACAATGTATAATTGTGGAGTGTGTTATTAGTATTTTTTTAATGTTTGGGTTTAATTGATTAAAACTGGAGAAGTTGTTTGTTGAGTGTTGAAGTATGATAATAAATTCAAACTGTATATTGTAAATTTACATGCAAAGTGCAAAAATCAGAATTCTGTAAAAATGTAGCACACATTTGCACCCAGCACTCTTATAGTCTTAAAACCAAAAATCCTAGACTTCAGCAAAACGAGTATCATGCATTTATTTGACATTTATAATCATGCAGTGTATTTAAAAAATAAAAAGGTCACTGACATATTATTACTCATTTACTGCCATTTGTACCCAAGAATGATATTGAAACTGTATTCTTTGTAAGTGTGTATGCATGGGTTTGAAGTTTTAGTTTGTTGTAGAGTACTCGGTTTCATAATACCTCAAAGGCAAATGCACTCCTACCTGTGTAAACAATCCAGTTCTACATCTCAGATACGGCCAGGATTTTAGACACATACCAAAAAACAGCCTGGATTCTCTCTGTGCAGATTGGGATTTTGTATATTATTATTTAATTTCTCAAAAGCAACTTATTCAGTGTCAATCTGTTAATTTAATTCATCAAAAAATCCAATCTCCACAAGGAAGCTGGCAGGAGGAGGAGGATTTTTTGTATATTATATATTTGACCCTCCACCACGAAATGAGTCGCATGTCACCTCGTGCGGTTCTACGCTAGGCTTAATATAAGTCCGGGGAGTGTCTTGTAACAGTGTGAGGGTCACCTTAGTCACAGGCTTATAACTCAAACAGTTTTCGCTCTTTTCTAAAACGGTTTTCACCACTGGATAGAGCATAAAAAACTCTTTAGCAAAATGTAAAAAATATGAAAATCATGCAAAGGTGACATGCGACTCATTCCGTGGTGGAGGGTCACATAATTATGTCCAAGTGGAGGTTCTTATCCCATGTAAGCCTGGGAACGCTTAACCTTTGCTGGATGCCTCTTTTGACTACACACGCCCGACGATGCGGGTTTGTCTGAACCCATACATTTGAAAGAGGGTTTTTACCGTTTATTTCTCTAACGACGGGGTGGGTTCAGGGAAACCCACAGCGCTACTTCAGTGGGTGCATCGAGTTTCTCCCTTCACCGACTTCTTGCAGGGGAGGGAGAGGGGGAGGGGGAGGGAGAGACTGAGAGAAACTGAGAGAGAGACTAAGAAAGAGAGAGAGAGAGAGAGACTAAGAAAGAGAGAGAGAGACTAAGAAAGAGAGAGAGAGAGACTAAGAAAGAGAGAGACTAAGAAAGAGAGAGAGAGAGAGACTAAGAAAGAGAGAGAGAGAGAGACTAAGAAAGAGAGAGAGAGAGACTAAGAAAGAGAGAGAGAGACAAAGAGAGAGAGAGAGAGAGAGACTAAGAAAGAGAGAGAGTGACTAAGAAAGAGAGAGAGAGAGACTAAGAAAGAGAGAGAGAGACTAAGAAAGAGAGAGAGAGAGAGACTAAGAAAGAGAGAGAGAGAGAGACTAAGAAAGAGAGAGAGAGAGAGACTAAGAAAGAGAGAGAGAGAGACTAAGAAAGAGAGAGAGAGACTAAGAAAGAGAGAGAGAGACTAAGAAAGAGAGAGAGAGAGACTAAGAAAGAGAGAGAGACTAACAAAGAGAGAGAGAGACTAACAAAGAGAGAGAGAAACTAACAAAGAGAGAGAGAGGCTAAGAAAGAGAGAGAGAGACTAAGAAAGAGAGAGAGACTAACAAAGAGAGAGAGACTAAGAAAGAGAGACAGAGAGAGAGACTAAGAGAGAGAGACTAAGAGAGAGAGACACAGAGGGAGATAGAGAGAGAGACCAAGAGAGAGAGACAGAGAGAGAGAGACAGAGAGAGAGAGACAGAGAGAGAGAGACAGACAGTCAGATAGACAGACAGTCAGATAGACGGATAGACAGACAGACAGACAGACAGACAGAGCAACTGACAACAGACATACAGACAGAGAGATACGGACAGAGAGACAGACAGTCTCTTGGAGACAAACAGGCAGACAGACACTGTTCCGCCGCTTTGGTAATTATGGGTGTAGCAGAACCCGCGCCGTCGGCAGAGGGATAGTTACAATCACTACTACTCT
>NC_090250.1:15012129-15047129 GCF_037325665.1 Littorina saxatilis | reverse complement strand
TGTTTGATATGAGGGGGCACATAACATCGTCGCTTTCTCACTCGCACTGCACTGCAAATTTGCATGGATACAGATACAGGACTGGTACAGACACACACAAGCACACACGCACGTACACACACACACACACGGGCGCGCGTGCACGCACACACACACACACACACACACACACACACACACACACACACACACACACACACACACACACACACACTTTTCGTGCAGAATGAAAATGAAAGGTTGACAAAGTAGTGTCAGTGTCCCGACCAATTTTCCTTTTTAAGTTTTTAAACTAATGGACAGTTTTGCCAGTTCAGTTTACTTGGTACAAGCAAACAAGGATCTAGTATAACAATCAAATTAAAAATAAAGCAAACAACTTGAATGACTACTCGAAGAACAAATATTTTGCGACGCAATTGGATGCGTCGAATCCATTATAATTTCTAATATACACACGAGGAGGAGGAATGGGAATTACAATTTGATTCCGTTTTACATGAATAATGTTTAAATGGACTGTGCGAATTAGCAGTACACGTAGATAATGAAAACGTGACAATTCAGTGACTTCTGCCAAAATTAAATCGTCATCTACCAATTCATTATTTCAATTGAAAAGTGCATTCTGATTGGTTTCATTAAAATAATTGCTTGATATTATTAGCTGCAAGGTAAAAAATTGAATTAACTGACCCTTTTAGGATGCAGAAATAGGGTAATTAAACTGTTTTGAAATAGTGTTCTGTAAAAAGTGCAATGTAAGAGTGCATCACGACCCTTCTTTTAAAGTATTATTTTGTTCTAGATTCGATTACTGACAAGCTGTTACCTACAGAAAATATACAATAAACTAAACAAAAAAATTGTCCGATGTTTAACTTCTTCTTCTTCTTCTTCTGCGTTCGTGGGCTGAAACTCCCACGTACACTCGTGTTTTTTGCACGAGTGGAATTTTACGTGTGTGACCGTTTTTTACCCCGCCATTTAGGCAGCCATACGCCGTTATCGGAGGAAGCATGCTGGGTATTTTCGTGTTTCTATAACCCACCGAACTCTGACATGGATTACAGGATCTTTTTCGTGCGCACTTGGTCTTGTGCTTGCGTGTATACACACGGGGGTGTTCGGACACCGAGGAGAGTCTGCACACAAAGTTGACTCTGAGAAATAAATCTCTCGCCGAACGTGGGCACGAACTCACGCTGACAGCGGCCAACTGGATACAAATCCAGCGCGCTACCGACTGAGCTACATCCCCGCCCCGTCCGATGTTTAACGAAAACCAAAGAAAAGAAAATGATGACACCTTCTTCGATCTTGATCGAAGTACCGGAAATTCGCCAAGAAGTAACGCCATCTTTTCTACTTGTTTGTACAAATCTTCAAAGAAACATGCCCAGCATTTGTTTTTCACTCACTAGAGGCGTTCTCGTTGAGGTCACAGTTGCCATTTTAATTTTCTATCGCTGCATTAATTGTTGTGTAGCCTAGATCACGTATCCCACGTGCATCCAGGGTCCCCCACCCCCCTCTCCCCTCGCGCCCTGTCCATTTCACCCCGAACAAAAAAATCGAACCTTAAACATACCAAGACATACTTATATAACAATGTATCGGTCCAGACTAATTTATTTTATCTCTCTAAAATCTAGCCAAAGTCCACATTTTTAAATCTTCCTTTCTAAACGTATCTTCTTCCCCCATGTCTTCGACCTTGAGCAAAGCTCAGACGGGGCCACCTACTGACTCATAAACCATGCGCTCAACAAAAATCAACATGAAGCAACAAATATTATTTATGAAACAACACTAAATCTACTTTCTAAGGTAGAGAGAGATGTACATACATCTTGGTCACTGTGTCAGCTTAGGAAACTCACAGTTTCGAAGACGTCGACGTCAGTTCTTACCACACACCCTCTATCCCCGGGCCCCCAACACCTCTCACCCCAAACATGGAAGGAGACCAAAGTTATAATCTGTTGAAAAGCCAGTGGAGCTCAAAAACAAATAGGACCGGCACGGTTGGCCTAGTGGTAAGGCGTCCGCCCCGTGATCGGGAGGTCGTGGGTTCGAACCCCGGCCGGGTCATACCTAAGACTTTAAAATTGGCAATATATAGCTAGTGGCTGCTCCGCCTGGCGTCTGGCATTATGGGGTTAGTGCTAGGACTGGTTGGTCTGGTGTCAGAATAATGTGACTGGGTGAGGCATGAAGCCTGTGCTGCGACTTCTGTCTTGTGTGTGGCGCACGTTATATGTCAAAGCAGCACCGTCCTGATATGGCCCTTCGTGGTCGGCTGGGCGTTAAGCAAACAAACAAACAAACAAACAAAAACAAATCTCTTTTTTTCAGTCTTTTTGTCGACCTGGAGACCGTTATGTTTCATTGCCGACGCATGGAGCACCTAATCTGACCCTAAGCCTTATGTACGAGGGTGAGATCATGGGACGGCAGCAGTATCGCTTGGTCCTACGTTTCGCCCCTGACAGCAGTAAAACGTGCTCGCGTTTGCTACATCACATATTTTAATTACTAGAATTGAACGGGTTTTGTCTGCTGGTCGTACGCCACATACCCGCCAGGACAGAAAGCATCTGGCAATGAACCAAACCATGACAGCAGTGAACCGTGCTCGCGTTTGTAAGATCACATATTTTAAATTCTAGAATTCTAACGGGTTTCGACCGCTAGACGCATTATAGCCGCCACCACTCAAAAAACTACGATGAACCGAATCGTAGCTGGAGAGCAGGACGTTCCGCTATTCATCATCATCATCATCATCATCATCATCATCATCATCATCACCGTCGTCATCATCATCATCATCATCATCATCATCATCATCATCGTCCATCATCATCATCATCATCATCATCATCATCATCATCATCATCATCATCATCATCATCATCATCATCATCATCATCATCATCATCGTTCGTTCGTTAATTCTTTCGTCGTCGTCGTACAATACAATACAATACAATACAATACAATACAATACAATACAATACAATACAATACAATACAATACAATACAATACATCTTTTATTTTCTCAATACAGTACAATAATGTTTGTTTGTTTGTTCGTTTGCTTAACGCCCAGCCGACCACGAAGGGCCATATCAGGGCGGTGCTGCTTTGACATATAACGTGCGCCACACACAAGACAGAAGTCGCAGCACAGGCTTCATGTCTCACCCAGTCACATTATTCTGACACCGGACCAACCAGTCCTAGCACTAACCCCATAATGCCAGACGCCAGGCGGAGCAGCCACTAGATTGCCAATTTTAAAGTCTTAGGTATGACCCGGCCGGGGTTCGAACCCACGACCTCCCGATCACGGGGCGGACGCCTTACCACTAGGCCAACCGTGCCGGTTATATATTAATATAATACAATAAATTACAATAAAATACAATACAATACATCTTATATTTTTTCAATACCATACATAAAGAATACTACATGGCTTGTTGTGCTGTACCAGATTTACACGAGTTGGTTTTTTTAAATATTGAACTGCGAGCGAAAGCGAGCTGTTCACTATTTGAAAAAGCAACGAGTGTAAATCTGGTACGAAACAGCAAGCCATGTAGTATTCTGTTTATCCTACATACTGTACTTACGTGTATTTTACTGATAATGTCCTGCAGTCGAGGCAGCTAAATGGAAGACGCTTGTTTTGGAACCTGGATCTCGTCTAAAGCCTCATGCAATCTATTACGTCAAAGCAAAGAAACGTCACTCTGAAAGTGTGGCGTGACGTGTAAGTTCTACAAATTCATCGAGGGTAATTAGCGAGCGCAATTTTTGTTTTCTATAATGACGTTTGTCTCGGTGACTTTGGCAACATAAGCAGTGGTAAAAACAGGTTCCTGCCAGACTTGCTTGACATGACCTCATTTACATGATATACACACGTGTGATTTGAACGATTATTATCTCACGAGTGTCTCTCTCACGTATGCAGGATAAGATACATCACAATACAATACAATACAATACAATACAATCCATCTTTTATTTAATCAATACAAGACAAGACAAGACAAGAGAAGACAAGATAATACAAGACAATACAATAAATTACATTCAATTCAACCTTGGGCACATTTTGTCTCAGCTATTCCGTAAACAGAATCCTGCTCGTTAAAATAGATAACAATGATAATAATGAATTCTTACTAATCGCCCACCTCAAGGCGATATAGGACATCAGCAACAACAAAAGCGTCTCTTTTGTAACCCACGATGAATTCCTTATTGATCGTCGCGCACTACGTTATGTCACCATTAGCAGAGACACTAACCTTGCGTGGGTCTTTAACGGTCTCAATCAACCGCCGCCACACAGCCAAACATACTGATGGACCTTCTGGATCTGGAAAAAGACTCGCCCCCCATTCATTGAACCGCTTTTCCCTTTTCTCTCCGTTCGAGGACTTCAATCAAAATTATTCGCGGGTCCTTTTTGTTATCATCTCTTTCATCGCCATCACATCACCAAAAGATCTACGACCGTAGCGCCCTCTTTCGGGGAGGGACAAAAAGTCGCGAGAAAAAGACTTTCAAACCAGGAAATTAATTAATCTTAACAGAAATCTCAAAGCTTCAGCAAACTAGGGCTTTGCTTTTGGGCTTCTTTTAATTAAACTCAGTCACCGGTCTTGTATTTTCTTTGGCGGTTTGTTTCAGGGGGTCCCATTTTATCTTTGATATGAATGACGTGACGGAAGAGAGTCGTGAAATTATGTTACACAATGACGAAGAGAAATCAAGTGTCTACAGTGTTACGGTTGTTTATTCATTTTGGCTTTGCGGGAACGCAAAAGAAGAAGATGATTTTGCCTTTGAAGTACAATTTTGTATTATTAAATAAGTCTGAAATTATAATTGATCTTTCGAAGTGGATTGCAAAACAGAGCCAAGTTTTGGAAAACGAATCACACAGGCTGCTGTACAAAATCAGATCTAAAACGACATTCTTCTAAACTGTTCTCTTTTTTTTTTATCGGTTGCCTGGAGATTTCAGGGTAATCTGACGATAAACAAACAAACACATAAAGCTTATCAGTTGGAAAAAGCTGCTCGGAACCAGAGCAGATTTGGCTTGGGTTCTTTGAGTGTGAATGATCGACGAGTGGCTTGACATTTTTAACGAATCATTACTGTAGCCTACTTAAAACCATCATCTGTTTCTGAATTTGTCATCAGTTATGATTGAGCAGTCTCATAGGAATCGTCCATAAAATGTTAAACCGAAAAAGGGCAGACGATTCTGAATCACACATGCAGGCTGCTGTACAAAATCAGATCTAAAACGATATTTTGAACTGCGACGTCTGCGTAAATGCCCTGTAACAAAATACCTTTATTTACACAATTGAATAACTTTTCTAACCCCCACATGGTTTTCATGTCCCTTTCTGAGAGACTTCAAGAAGTTTCAATTTGACGTCATGATTAGCCTGCCGCATATATTAGCAAGTATGAAAACACGTCATCGATGACACATTTTAAGACAGAGAGAGAGAGAGAAATAGAGAGAGAGAGAGAGAGAGAGAGAGAGAGAGAGAGAGAGAGAGAGAGAGAGAGAGAGAGAGAGAGAATCATGTACACACAGATGGACGACTTCGCTTGGGGTATGTACTGCAATTGTTACGCATCTGCCGCGAAAAGATAGACCACAAACAAGCGGCACTGTACCATGCTTTCGTTTATGTTGCGGGTCGTGGTGTATGTGCGTGTGTCTGTGTGTCTGTGTGTCTGTCAAGTAATCTTCGACGAAGCCCGGACTTCGGTATTGCATTTCAGCTTGGTGGCTTAAAAATTAATTAATGACTTTGGTAATTAAAAATCAGAAAATTGTAAAAAAAAATAAAAATTTATAAAACGATCCAAAGTTACGTTTATCTTATTCTCCATCATTTGCTGATTCCAAAAACATATAAATATGTTATATTCGGATTAAAAACAAGCTCTGAAAATTAAATATATAAAAATTATTATCAAAATTAAATTGTCCAAATCAATTTAAAAACACTTTCATCTTATTCCTTGTCGGTTCCTGATTCCAAAAACATATAGATATGATATGTTTGGATTAAAAACACGCTCAGAAAGTTAAAACAAAGAGAGATATGATATGTTTGGATTAAAAACACGCTCAGAAAGTTAAAACAAAGAGAGGTACAGAAAAGCGTGCTATCCTTCTTAGCGCAACTACTACCCCGCTCTTCTTGTCAATTTCACTGCCTTTGCCATGAGCGGTGGACTGACGATGCTACGAGTATACGGTCTTGCTGAAAAATGGCATTGCGTTCAGTTTCATTCTGTGAGTTCGACAGCTACTTGACTAAATATTGTATTTTCGCCTTACGCGACTTGTTGATATCTCTTAGAAATTCGAGTATGGTTTGCAAGTTTTATTGAAAAACTGCACCCTGTGGGATTCCCTGTATACTAGATTGCCAATTTTAAAGTCTTAGGTATACAGGGAATCCACCTACAGGAACTCGACCTACAGAGAATACCACTCTTTTGGTCGACATAGACCCCATCAGCCCTACTATAAGTGCAAGTGTTAAATGACGTATTTCCACAAAAGACTGCTTGCAGAGAATCATGTGATGCCAATGACAGGTAAGGACATGCGGTACCGGTAATACATACTACGTTTTGGAACCAGGGAAAAAGCAGCACAAATTATTTATCAACCAAATTGATTGACTTGTGCACCACGACAAAAGAAAACTTTGATCCATAAAAGGTCTTTTGCCAGAAAAATTGCTCTGAACATCAAGTACCCTGCAAGTTGTCACACATTTACATTATTGAAATAAAAAGAAAACACACCAGTAACCAGGTTAGGTACGTTAATATTTATAATCAATATCTCGGCACGTTGCTGCCTTCTTCGGGATGGTAAGCTGAACATTATTGAACAAAATAATCGGTTTAGATTGTATACTTTGATTCCTGAACGAAGAAGCAGAGGTACTGCATACAACTAGGACTGTAATATCAGCTTTTGCCTGAAACACACACACATACACTTATAAAATTAATGCAATGTCATTGTATGAAGCCAGAACAATCACTAACTTACATAGTTGGTCACACAATTACCCATCACTGAACAATAAATCGAAGTCGGGTGGATTCAATGACTAAAGCAGTAAAGGCTTTGAAAAAACCCTCATCACAAAACATCCCCCCCCCCCCCCCCCCCACCCCAAAAAAAAAAAAAATGAAATAAAACAGGTTGTGTATATAGCGCAGTAAACACCATGCAGGTACAAGCAACGATTTGACAGTGATTATCCTTGTTTTACATAGCACACATTTTCTAGTTTTAATCTCTCTCTCTCTCTCTCTCTCTCTCTCTCTCTCTCTCTCTCTCTCTCTCTCTCTCTCTCTCTCCCCCTCTCTCTCTCTCTCTCTCTCTCTCTCTCTCTCTCTCTCTCTCTCTCTCTCTCTCTCTCTCTCTCTGGAAAGTAATTTATTGACCTGTGGGTTATTTGCGTTTGTATACACATTGGTGATTCGTAAACTATGTTGAAAGAGATTGTCAAACAATATTATATGGGGTGTCTTAAAAAAATGTATATCAACAAAATCTGTCATTATTATCAGGCACAATGTCACGGAATGCAACATACGTGGCTTAAAAAGTCGTGTTTTTGTGTGTGCAGGATATTCGCTAGGACAGGACCTCAAGCTGAACCAGCACAACAGCGATGCATTCTTCCATGGCTTCCACAAAAGTCTTTCACCTGTAGCGGGCATTGCATACAGATAGTCCAAAGAGGGTTAGGGATACCCTAACCCTCCTTTTTAAAAATTCTTTAGACCAATTATCCCTCTGTTCCCATGTTAAACATGGAATAATTCTGGACAAATGCGAGGACGTTAGCTTTTTTTTATTTTATTTTTTTTTATCATTTTACTTATCATTAAAACTTGTTTAGATTTCGATTCGTAAACCATTTACAGTAATCCTTTGTTTTTTAACTTTGTTCATCTTACCACAGTCACTTCGTTGTTTAGATTTATCATTTAATTTGTTACCATTATGCAGGAAAAATGTAGAATAAAACATGGAGAGCTTTCGGTAGAAGATATTTCCTGTGTCAAAAGTTAATGCTTATTCTGATTGATGGGTGCTCCAAACTAAGTTATTTTGACTGCCTTATTCGAATTCATTTCCAAGACAGGGCTGAGAAGTGGAGAAGCTTAGGAGAATATCGTAAAAATTGTCTGGGTCAGTGGGTGTTTATGCAAAACTTTCGAATATGTCAGATTTTACTTTAGAGATTTTAAATACTGTTAACTGACAGAAATGCTATAACTTCTACACCAATTGACTGGATAACTTCATATTCAGCATACTTAAACTTGAATTTATGCATGTGCAGTTCACAAAGTGGCAAATTTGTAGGTTAAATTATCTAACTTTTGCATCACCAATGACACCAACGCTTTCGTGTCTGAGGATTGCCCTGAACCTAGCTGTAACTGCATGCTTTCTTCAGGTCATCGATAGCCTGGGGGTTGAAGGGGATGTTTTTACATACTCAGACATTCAAAATAATCAAAAAGGTAAAAGCCTGAAGGGTTTAAATTAGGTAAAAATGGCAACCGCTCAATGTCAAAACTCGTTCTGTTTAGTCGACCCCCGATTTTGGAGAAAAAAATTAAAATTGCACAAAAGTCAGACCATTCAATTTACAAAATTGCCACTTACTGGAAAGGCAGAACATAAACTGAAGTTAATGAATACCATATATAAAATAATTGGTTCAACAGATGCAGAAGTAATTTGCATGGTTGTGGATGTCCTTTAAACAAATACAATGTTTGTTTGTTGCGTTTTTTTTCATTTTTTCAGAGCAAACACACATCGTATTTGTTCAAACGTGTATATTCTGCACTTTCTAATACCCTGCATGGATCTCCAAATCAAGAATAATGAAAAGTCGTCTAATAGCCCTGCAGCACTCACACGAACATGATAGAAGCTTGCATGCATGCACCCAGGCTCGCTGTCTTCGGCTAAAAGAGCTTACCGTTGGATCTTCGCTCAGACAAATGTAGCTGTCTTGTCCACTTGCTCCTGTCGCATAGATCTGCAATGTGCAACATCATCTTTGATTAATAAGTCTGAGGCACAGACAAACACACACGCGCGCACATTTGCGAGAGAATGCACGTCAGTCTATTCAATCAAACAGTATAATAACATACCACAGACGTGGTGGTGGAAACTGGACATTCGCCGTATAACAAAATCAAGAGATTCATTTGTGTCACTGTGTGTATGTTTAATCAAAAGTTCATCTTGCGCACATTCAGTCTGTATTGTAACAGGACCCATCCTGTAAAACCTTTACAGATCTATTAAATTCTGAAATCCTTGACAAGTTTTTGTTCCAATCATCTGTATCTGACCGAAGTAAAAAAATAAAAAATCAGCCAGTACACGCATCTACCCCCTTACACGACAATACATATGTGGCGAAAAAAGGAATCGAGAGGGGGGGGGGGGGGGGGGGGGAACAAGGAATAAATTAGATCCAGAAATAATTCCACTTCATCATTCCAAAACTCAAGTGTGAAGTGATCAGATACTGTGGTAAAGATACGTGCTTAGTATCACAACTGAAAATACAAGCCCTAGGGTTTTAAATCAAGGAAACAATTAAAGTTAAGGAAAGATCAACAGAAATGTCGAGAACATGTAAAATATTGTACTTACAATCCGTTTCAGCATGCTCTTCGAATAATAATCTCCCAGTCAGCCTCGTGCTTACGACTTCGACAGGATGTTGCCTCTCACGCTGAGCCAGTACATTTGGAGTGAATTCAAAGGCCAGAGATGCAGTACAAGCACATTAGTTAGATCCAATTCATTTACATTGCTACCTTGCCCAATTTATGGCTATTTCTGTTGGTAACATCACACATGTGGCAAGCAGTGCTTGTTGCCGACTCTGCTGGGACAGGCAGCAGACGATTTTATTTAGGAACCAAATTCTGATTGGTTAAAACATAAAACCGGAACTCAAAGTACCACTTGTTCTTTGGAAGTATCAAATCAGGAACAGATAATCAGGTAAATCTGAAATGGGTTCAACACTTTTAAAAAATCGTAGTAAATCAGAAAACACAGTAAACGTTGGAAAAATCGTCCAGTATCGCTTCTACAGGTCTATACTTGGACAAAACATAAAGCAATTCAGTAAAGCTGACCCTTTCTTACAATTTTATCGTTGAAACGAACAAACACACAAAACAAAACCACACCATCAAAGAATACAAAACAGAAACACTAAAAAAAAGCAAAATTGTTATACAAACACTTCTATAATAGAATCAAATATATAAGTTAAAATACTGACTTAAATGAAGCCACACTGACATCTTGTTTTTTGGCACATGATCAGTTTTAATGCAAAGGTAAACAAGTCGCGTAAGGCGAAAATACAACATTTAGTCAAGCTGTCGAACTCACAGAATGAAACTGAACGCAATGCAATTTTTCAGCAAGACCGTATACTCGTAGCATCGTCAGTCCACCGCTCGTGGCAAAGGCAGTGAAATTGACAAGAAGAGCGGGGTAGTAGTTGCGCTGAGAAGGATAGCACGCTTTTCTGTACCTCTCTTCGTTTTAACTTTCTGAGCGTGTTTTTAATCCAAACATATCATATCTATATGTTTTTGGAATCAGGAATCGACAAGGAATAAGATGAAAGTGTTTCTAAATTGATTTTGAACATTTAATTTTGATCATAATTTTTATATTTTTAATTTTCAGAGCTTGTTTTTAATCCAAATATAAAATATTTATATGTTTTTAGAATCAGAAAATGATGGAGAATAAGATGAACGTAAATTTTTTTTTTTTTACAATTTTCAGATTTTTAATGACCAAAGTCATTAATTAATTTTTAAGCCACCAAGCTGAAATGCAATACCGAAGTCCGGCCTTTGTCGAAGATTGCTTGGCCAAAATTTCAATCAATTTGATTGAAAAATGAGGGCGTGACAGTGCCGCCTCAACTTTTACAAAAAGCCGGATATGACGTCATCAAAGGTATTTATCGAAAAAAAGAAAAAAACATCCGGGGATATCATTCCCAGAAACTCTCATGTAAAATTTCATAAAGATCGGTCCAGTAGTTTGGTCTGAATCGCTCTACACACACACACGCACAGACAGACAGACAGACACACACACACACACACACACACACACACACACACACACACACACACACACACACACACACACACACACACACACACACACACATACACCACGACCCTCGTCTCGATTCCCCCTCTATGTTAAAACATTTAGTCAAAACTTGACTAAATGTAAACAAGTCGCGTAAGGCGAAAATACAACATTTAGTCAAGCTGTCGAACTCACAAAATGAAACTGAACGCAATGCAATTTTTCAGCAAGACCGTATACTCGTAGCATCGTCAGTCCACCGCTCGTGACAAAGGCAGTGAAATTGACAAGAAGAGCGGGGTAGTAGTTGCGCTGAGAAGAATAGCACGCTTTTCTGTACCTCTCTCCGTTTTAACTTTCTGAGCGTGTTTTTAATCCAAACATATTCGGAAATTTGATTTTGATAATAATTTTTATATGTTTAATTTTCAGACCTTGTTTTTAATCCGAATATAACATATTTATATGTTTTTGGAATCAGAAAATGATGAAGAATAAGATGAACGTAAATTTGGATCGTTTTATAAAAAAATAATTTTAATTACAATTTTCAGATTTTTAATGACCAAAGTCATTAATTAATTTTTAAGCCACCAAGCTGAAATGCAATACCAAACCCCGGCCTTTGTCGAAGATTGCTTGGCCAAAATTTCAATCAATTTGATTGAAAAATGAGGGTGTGACAGTGCTGCCTCAACTTTTAAAAAAAGCCGGATATGACGTCATCAAAGACATTTATAAAAAAATGAAAAAAACGTCCGGGGATGTCATACCCAGGAACTCTCATGTCAAATTTCATAAAGATCGGTCCAGTAGTTTGGTCTGAATCGCTCTACACACACACACGCACAGACAGACAGACACACACACACACACACACACACATACACCACGACCCTCGTCTCGATTCCCCCCTCTACGCTAAAACATTTAGTCATAACTTGACTAAATGTAAAAAGACAGGCACTTCAGGTCATTATGAAACCTCGTAGTAAATATAGCTCATTATTGATCACATCCATTTCACTAAAGGGTTATTAATAGACAGTCTTCTAGAGTAAAGACTAATCAACAACAACAAAAACCATTTTCATGATCGTTGACTTTTTACTTGTTTTGTTCTCTGTCTTCTTTCTGTCACCCTTTCTTCTTTTCAATTTTCCATTTCAGTTTGTTTTTTCTTCTTTCACTGAAAATCCGTAACAAGTTCTTTTACCTCTATGTATGTATCACTTTATTAAGTTACCAATCCATTCCGTACTTCACTCAATTAAGTAATTCATTAATTAATACATTAATTCATTAGTTTGTGTACTCTAGTTATTGATTGGTTGGTTGATTGATTAGTCGATTCATTCATCGATCTATATAAACTACCTTCTGTCTCTCTATCTGTCTGTCTTTCTATCTATCTGCCTTTCTATTTCTCTGTATATCCATATCCATCCATCCACCTGTGCGTGTGTGTGTGTGTGTGTGTGTGTGTGTGTGTGTGTGTGTGTGTGTGTGTGTGTGTGTGTGTGTCGAGTCCAGTTAAATTGACCTCGTACTGAAAAAAAGAATTAAATAAAACATAAGTGCATCTTCATTTTGCGATATGTCTAAAGGGAAACAAAGTTAAGGTAACTGGGTGCACTTCTTATCCGGGGTTCCTTGAAGTGAAAGCAACTTCGTGGAAAAAATACACACCACAGAAATAGCTTTTGAGCAAAATACACGATCGGACACACACACACACACACACACACACACACACACACACACACACACACACACACACACATACTCAAAAAGCACACACACACACACACACACACACACACACACACACACACACACACACACACACACACACACACACACACACACACACACACACACACACACAGAAAGATACAGTCACACAGCGAACACATACGAATCAAGTCCGATTAGGCTAGAAGGAATAGAAAGTTAAAAGCATACGTACGCCCCATCATTCAATCCTTAGAGGTTTCCTAGTAATACAAAAGAAGATACTTGAACGGGCCAAGAAAAACAAGACAATAAGAAAGTATTTTTCTCTTAGATTTTTGCATTCTTTTCAGATATTTTGTTAGCTCGCGTGGCCCTTCTCTCTGTCTCTCTATATCTCTCTCACTCCCTTTCTCTCTCTTTCTTCCATACGTCAACAGCTTTTTTTTTTCTCTCACTCTCTTAATTAGTGTCAGCACACGCATACATGCGAGGATCCGTACTTTAAATAATTCCTACATCTTTTCACAATTCCTTGTTTTACAGGACGTAGACACGCACACAACATTTATAACAAATCGTGAGACGCCTGTAAGACTGTTGAGGTGAACAAAACTAAGTGAACAATGATTAATTTTATTCTCTTCCTTCATCTCATGATATGTCATTGAACAATGCAATTCACTTGGAAAAAATAAGTCAGCCTTTCGCACGCATCTTTATCAGCAGATTTTGCACAAGAGCTTTTATGGTGTCAAGAAATCGTGTTTGTCCATGCAACCTTTCTGTCCATTTTACGATCTTATTGTGACAGAATGATTTTGTACCTGTTAATGTTGGACGTAAATATGTGGGTCTCGTTCCCTCTGGTTCTTTTATTCACTGTCTGAAACAGTCAGTCTGGATTGTGTATGTACAATGGTGGTAGACGGCGTGAGAGTGAGAGAAAGAGAGAGAAAGAGAGAGAGAGAGAGAGAGAGAGAGAGAGAGAGAGAGGGAGAGAGAGGGATGGAGGGAGGGAGAGAGAGAGAGAGAGAGAGAGGGAGAGAGAGAGGGAGAGAGAGAGAGAGAGAAGAGAGAGAGAGAGAGGGATGGAGGGAGAGAGAGAGAGGGAGAGAGAGAGAGAGAAAGAGAGAGAGAGAGGGATAGATGGAGGGAGAGAGAGAGAGGGAGAGAGAGAGAGGGAGAGGGAGAGGGAGAGAGAGAGAGAGGGAGAGAGAGAGAGGGAGAGAGAGAGGGAGAGAGAGAGGGGAGAGAGAGAGAGAGGAGGGGGAGAGAGAGAGAGAGAGAGAGAAAGGGAGAGAGGGTGGGGGAGGGTGGGTGAGAGTAGACACAGAGAGAGAGAGGCAGAGAAAGAGTATGCGTAGTAGTGTCGTTTATATTTCTCCCTCTTTCTTAAATTAATCAAGGTTATGGACATTCCACAGTCAATGCAAAAAAGGTGACCCTCTATGGATATGTAGCCTCTTCCACACTTTCTTTTCATATTAGTCAGAGAGAAAGAAAAAGAAGACCCCCCCCCAAAAAAAAAATAAAAAATAAAAAAAATAAAAAGCGTGTGTCTGTGAAGTCACTCAAATGACAAGATAGGTTTATCCTCCTTCAAAGCGAGCGCACGAAGACAGTCGACGATCACTAGCATGTCTTGGCGTTCCTCTTTATCAGACAACTTGATCACGTGGTTGCGCACAGAGCGGAAGTCGTCTAGACCGAGTCTGGTGATCGTGGCCACATCCGGCGGTTGGTTGAACAGTCCGTGTTTGTTAATCAGATCCTGGCAGAGTTTCCCGTGCTTGTGAACACTGGTTTAGGAGAAAAAAGGTGAAAGAAAAATGGCGAGGATATGCTATCTTTTTGACTTGTCTTGAAAAAAGAAAGAAGCCATTTTTCCTTATAATATTAATGGTGTTTAAATATAAATGATTAAAAGAAAAATTGCGAGAATATACATCTTTTTGACTTGTCTTGAAAAGAAAGAAGCAATTTGTCCTGACAAAATTAATTGTAGTTAAATGATTAAAAGAGAAAAGGCGAAGATGCTTTCATTTTAACTGGTCTTACAATGTAATGATTCGAAGAAAAATGGCGATAATGCTGGTATCTTCTTGGTTTGTCTTGAAAACACAAAAAAGCATTTTTTCATTGAAATTGTGTTTAAATATAAACGATCCGCCCTACATGCATGCATACGCTTGTGTGCTGACACAGATTGTTGGTGTATTTACACTGACATGTTAATAATCATCAGGAAGGATTAAAGTTATGTCCTGAGCAGTCACGTGACTTGTGACTGCGTGTCACTTCTTCTGTGCATGGGTGTGAGAAGGAATATAATTATGGATGGTTGGTGATGTCTTGAGCGTGCTGTGTACGTGCAGGAGGAGAAGGCATTTGTCATTAGCATTATTTTGCTTTAAATTTTCACTTGTGTTGAAATCTTTTCTAAATGATGTATGTTTGATACAATTTCATTTAGCTGCTCTTCTTTTTTGTCGATTCTGACGATGGGAACATACTTTTGTGAATTTCAATTTCAGAGTGTCTGTGTTTTTCGTCCCACTGTAAAACCTCACGTACAATGAAGCTATTTGTTGTTGCATACGGTACGGGGAATGAATGGCCTTCCAGAGGGTATAGAACGCAGGGACGCGCGGTTTGTGGAGCCCTGCTTGCATGATAAATTCTAATCCAAAAACAAATAGACTATAGACTGCCAACGCTCCAAAATTCTGAATAAAAAAACAAGAAAGGTATGTTGTTGGAACGTTTAATGATTGACAAAACAAAACTTAAGTTCACAGACATATTGACCCAACGGTCTGCACAGACATATTGACCCAACGGTCTGCACAGACATATTGACCCAGCGGTCTGCACAGACATATTGACCCAGCGGTCTGCACAGACATATTGACCCAACGGTCTGCACAGACATATTGACCCAGCGGTCTGCACAGACATATTGACCCAGCGGTCTGCACAGACATATTGACCCAGCGGTCTGCACAGACATATTGACCCAGCGGTCTGCACAGACATATTGACCCAACGGTCTGCACAGACATATTGACCCAGCGGTCTGCACAGACATATTGACCCAACGGTCTGCACAGACATATTGAGCCAGCGGTCTGCACAGACATATTGACCCAGCGGTCTGCACAGACATATTGACCCAGCGGTCTGCACAGACATATTGACCCAACGGTCTGCACAGACATATTGACCCAGCGGTCTGCACAGACATATTGACCCAGCGGTCTGCACAGACATATTGACCCAGCGGTCTGCACAGACAAACACTAATTAGACAAAACTTATCTGACAAAATTTCTAAATATTTTTAACATGTTCATTTTTCAATGAGAATGGACGTTTTGCTACCTATGAAGAAGTGTGTGAAAGAACTGGCTACACTGCAAATAGATTGCTTGAGTACAATGTTGTTCGTACAGCTGTACATCTCCTTTTAGGAAATGTAGCTATAGACGATGTAAATTGTTCAGTCTGTGACATTCCGACCTTTTGTGGAAAAAAAGTGAGATCAGTAAAAGAAATTCGAAAGATTCTCGTAGGAAAAAAATACAGCCCACCCTGTTCAGAAGGATTTTGGAGAAGAAAGTTAGGATTTGAAATTGACGAAAAGAATTGGAACTTATCAGCCACTGTCACTAGTGAAGTTCGATTACGTGTACTGCATTGGAAAATATTGCAAAACATTTATCCAACTAATATTTTATTGTGTAAAATGAAAGTGAAGGCTGATAAAAACTGTACATATTGTGAGGATAAACTTGATGTATTGGAGCATTTTTTCTTTGAATGCCCAACCGTGCTCAGGTTTTGGAAATATATTGAAATGTACATATTAGTAAACATTGGCGAAAGAATTAGGTTGAATGTTACAGATGTGCTTTTTGGTATTAAAAGTAACAGCAAAAATATGAAGAAGATTAATCATATTATTTTAATCGCAAAGATGTGCGTAAGCATTTTTAAAAAAACCGATTCACGATCAACACTGGAAATTATTTTTGGAAATCATGTTGTTTTGAGATTTCGTTAGTCTGACGTTTTATTAATTAGAAACAAATTGTTGATTGTCTCTGATTTAAGATAAAGCATGTAAATGAGAAATTATGTGCACAAACAGAAAACATACAGTTACCATGTTTGTTATCACGTGTTTATTGATTGATTAAAATTTTGTAAAAAAAAACCACCAAAAAAAACAAAAAAAAACATGTTCATTTTTTTTAAATGTTCTACATTTTCACAGACACATTTTGTCTAATTAGTGTCTGTCTGTGTACTTATTAGGCCGCTGGGTCGATATATCTGTGATTGTAACGTTTTGTTTTGTCAATAATTAAGCGTTCCAACAACATGCCTTTCTTGGTTTTTTGATTCTGATAATGAATCCTACTTATAAGTATTAACAACTATCCCTGAGGAAGGTAATGACGCCCTGGAAGCGACGTAGCACGACCGCCTCACATGCACAGTTGTTAACCCGTGATTTGTACACATGTAAATACTTGTTACAAATTACGTCGAACCTAAACCGCGATTTGTGAAAATGTAAAAAGTATCGCATTTCACAAAGTAATACATGCCTTTTATTATTATTAATATTTGTTGTTTAGAGTCTCTATGATGGGTGAAGGGGGTGGTTTGGGCCGGATAGGTACAATATTACGATTTTTAACATAACAAAGAAAGCAAACAAAATTCTAATAAATCCCTTGACTTTGGGGTAGCGCGACTCTGTTGCTGCTAGCTTTCCACTGGGAGGAAGCGACCCGAATTTCCAAGCGATGGGACAATAAAGTAATGACCAAAAAAAAAATGGGGGAAAATCTAATAGATCCCTTGACTTTGGGGTAGCGCGACTCTGTTGCTACTAGCTTTCCACTGGGAGGAAGCGACCCGGGTGGAGGGGGGTTCAGCACATGAAGGAACAAACAACACTTACAAGTATTGACAATTGTCCCTCAGGAAGGTGATGACGTCCTGGAAGCGACGTAGCAGGACTGCTTCACGTGCACAGTTGCGTTTCAATGTCCTGGGTTCGCGGGTCTCTGCGCGTATTTTCTCAGGAATGTTGAGCACTGTAAACCTGTCATGAAGCATTTGATGGCCATACAGAGCAAGCAAAACATGGAAAGATACAAGAAAACCTACCCCTCTCGAGGTTAACAATCTACCATGAAGTATCGAATGGTCATACAGACCAAGCAAAACAAGAAATGATACAAGAAAACCTACCCCTCTCGAGGTCCACACTCTACCACGAAGCGTCTAATGGTAAAACAGAGCAAGCACAACATGAACAGATACAAGAAACCCGACCCCTCTCGAGGTCAATAATCTACCAAGAAGCGTCTAATGGTCATACAAAACAAGCACAACATGAACAGATACAAGAAACCCGACCCCTCTCGAGGTCAATAATCTACCAAGGAGCGTCTAATGGTAAAAAAATAGCAAGCAAAACATGAACAGATAAAAAGCTATATATCTGTAGTTCTTTTTACATTTAGTCAAGTTTTGACTAAATGTTTTAACGTAGAGGGGGAATCGAGACGAGGGTCGTGGTGTATGTGTGTGTGTGTGTGTGTGTGTGTGTGTGTGTGTGTGTGTGTGTGTCTGTCTGTCTGTCTGTGTGTGTGTGTCTGTGTCTGTGTGTCTGTGCGTGTGTGTGTGTGTGTGTAGAGCGATTCAGACTAAACTACTGGCCGATCTTTATGACATTTGACATGAGAGTTCCTGGGAATGATATCCCCGGACGTTGTTTTCTTTTTTTCAATAAATGTCTTTGATGACGTCATATCCGGCTTTTTGTAAAAGTTAAGGCGGCACTGTCACACCCTCATTTTTCAATCAAATTGATTGAAATTTTGGCCATGCAATCTTCGACGAAGGCCGGACTTCGGTATTGCATTTCAGCTTGGTGGCTTAAAAATTAATTAATGACTTTGGTCATTACAAATCTGAACATTTTAAAAAATATATTTTTTTATAAAACGATCCAAATTTACGTTCATCTTATTCTTCATCATTTCTTGATTCCAAAAAGATATAAATATGTTATATTTGAATTAAAAACCAGCTCTGAAAATTAAAAATATAAAAATTATGATCAAAATAAAATTTTTGAAATCAATTTAAAAACACTTTCATCTTATTTCTTGTCGGTTCCTGATTCCAAAAACATATAGATATGATATGTTTGGATTAAAAACACGCTCAGAAAGTTAAAACGAAGAGAGGTACAGTAAAGCGTGCTATGAAGCACAGCGCAACCGCTACCGCGCCAAACAGGCTCGTCACTTTCACTGCCTTTTGCACTAGCGGCGGACTACGTTCAGTTTCATTCTGTGAGTTCCACAGCTTGACTAAATGTAGTAATTTCGCCTTACGCGACTTGTTTTTTATATTTAGTCAAGTTTTGACTAAATATTTTAACATCGAGGGGGAATCGAAACGAGGGTCGTGGTGTATGTGCGTGTGTGTGTGCGTGTGTGTGTCTGTGTGTGTGTGTGTGTG
Organism: Littorina saxatilis; assembly: GCF_037325665.1. Lineage (NCBI taxonomy): Eukaryota > Metazoa > Mollusca > Gastropoda > Littorinimorpha > Littorinidae > Littorina > Littorina saxatilis. Next base: position 15,027,590 of record NC_090250.1, on the reverse strand, counting down.
TGTGTGTAGAGCGATTCAGACTAAACTACTGGACCGATCTTTATGAAATTTGACATGAGAGTTCCTGGGTATGAAATCCCCGAATGTTTTTTTCATTTTTTTGATAAATGTCTTTGATGACGTCATATCCGGCTTTTCGTGAAAGTTGAGGCGGCACTGTCACGCCCTCATTTTTCAACCAAATTGGTTGAAATTTTGGTCAAGTACTCTTCGACGAAGCCCGGGGTTCGGTATTGCATTTCAGCTTGGTGGCTTAAAAATTAATTAATGACTTTGGTCATTAAAAATCGGAAAATTGTAAAAAAAAATAACAAGAAGAGCAAACGCTCGATCGAGTCACTTTCGCAGTTCTGAATATTATATGAGGCATCAGATGGACAGGAAGAAATTGCTATTCACAACACAATGAGTCACGTTCACATAAAATTTGAGCCCGGTCACTTTTATAGTTTCCGAGAAAAGCCCAACGTTAAGTTGTGTGTTGCCGAACAGAAAAGGCTAGTTATCTCCCTTGTTTTTCTGATAACGTTCGTAAAAGGCTACAGATGTAAATACTTTGATGTAAAGAATAATCCTACAAAGTTTCAATCACATCCGATGAACTTTGTCAAAGATATAAAATGTCTAATTTTTTCTTTGACGCTGACCTGTGACCTTGAAAAAGGTCAAAGGTCAACGAAACCATCGTTAAAGTGTAGAGGTCATTGGAGGTCACGACTAAACAAAATATGAGCCCGATCGCTTTGATAGTTTCCGAGATACTTTGTCAAAGATATAAAATGTCTAATTTTTCCTTTGACGCTGACCTGTGACCTTGAAAAAGGTCAAAGGTCAACGAAACCATCGTTAAAGTGTAGAGGTCATTGGAGGTCACGACTAAACAAAATATGAGCCCGATCGCTTTGATAGTTTCCGAGAAAAGTCCAACGTTAAGGTGGTGTCTACGGACGGCCGGCCGGCCGGCCGGACGGCCGGCCGGCCGGACAGACTAACACTGACCGATTACATAGAGTCACTTTTTCTCAAGTGACTCAAAAATTTATAAAACGATCCAAATTTACGTTTACCGTATTCTCCATCATTTGCTGATTCCAAAAACATATAAATATGTTATATTCGGATTAAAAACAAGCTCTAAAAATTAAATATATAAAAATTATTATCAAAAATTTTTTTTCGAAATCAATTTAAAAACACTTTCATCTTATTCCTTGTCGGTTCCTGATTCCAAAAATATATAGATATGATATGTTTGGATTAAAAACACGCTCAGAAAGTTAAAACGAAGAGAGGTACAGAAAAGCGTGCTATCCTTCTCAGCGCAACGAATACCCCGCTCTTCTTGTCAATTCCACGTGCACTGCCTTTGCCACGGGCGGTGGAGTGACGATGCTACGAGTATACGGTCTTGCTGCGTTGCGTTGCGTTCAGTTTCATTCTGTGAGTTCGACAGCTACTTGACTAAATATTGTATTTTCGCCTTACGCGACTTGTTTTTATGTTCAATTGTCTCGTTCCTTCACTTTGTTCTACTTTGTTTATGTACCTGAAGAAGACCATAGGATTGAAACGGTTACGTTGTTGTTATTCGTTCCGTATTCTTCGTTCACACGTGAGTACAGTATTGTTTGGTCTTTTTATTTATCGCTATCAAGCGTATACGTATTATAGTCACCATTGTTCTTCTACATGAACAGATCACATAAAAATGCCCCTCTCAAGGCCAACACTCTACCATGAAGCGTCTAATGGTATAACAGAGCGAACAAAAGTTGGAAAGTTAAAAGGAAAACTGTTCTTTTTGAGGCCAACAATGTCCCTCTTTAAAGAACAACAAGCAACTTCTACAGACGAGTAAAATACTATGCTTAGTCAAAAGGAAAAGGAACGATTTATTTAGAAAACATATTTTCTCCTTTGGGGTGTGTGCGTGTTTCCAATACGCTTCAAGAGACGTTGTGTGTGTGTGTGTTTGTGTTTGTGTGTGTGTGTGTGTGTGTGTGTGTGTGTGTGTGTGTGTGTGTGTGTGTGTGTGTGTGTGTGTTTGTGTGCGTGCGTGCGTGCATGCGTAAAAACCCCCTTCCAAGACCTCCTGTTTTTAGCTTTTCAAACATTTTCAATGTGTGCATGGTGTCTATAAAATTACCTCCATTTTAAGACTTACTCCTTTTTTAGACCTGACTTCTGAAAAGAAAAGTTACACTGTATCCTTGAAAAATACGGATGTAAATATCAAAGAAAGCTTACCCGTAAAATCGATGACGTGTGTCGTTGTTGTCGAATCGATTGTCTCCTGTGTTATCGGTCTTGTTTGAAGTTGATGATTTTTTTTCATGGAATACCTTTAACAGACAAAAAGAAGTTCCGGCCATATTCACACCTAAATCGGAATTATTAAACGCTTAATTGTTATACTATCAGCACGTATCGTTTATCTTACAGAATTTACAAATACTATACATCCACTTCCCAGAGAGCTTTTTCACTGATGCATTCATGATTGTGAACTAGAATTGAACCACAGCTTCTTAACAAACAAACAAACAAACAAACAAAAACCAACCAAACAACCAAACCAAAAAATACCGGAGAGAAGAAATGAAGGTTAAAATCAACTAAACAGCAAACAACAAAATACACCTTTGAAACAAAAAGTTGTGAAATGTTTTCACTAGAAGCTAATGTGCTTCCCCCAAAGCGCTCAACGCACCTGGCGTATAATTCGTCGTTCAAGCTGAAATGCCACTTCTCCCAGTAGAGCAGCAGGGGCGTCGTAATACGCCTTTCTAGCCGCCTCTGCTTTTCCGGTCAGTTCTTCAAGCTTTTTATGCGTAGATTCTGATAGTTCATGTACATCCAAATCTTCCCTCTTCATCGGGACTTCATGGCTCAACATCGATATCCATCCTGGAACAGGTGTATATCGATGGGAGTTGCCATTTTGGTTCTTCTTGGAATGGTGGTGTGATCTCGTTGCTGGCAAAACATATAATAAAGATAAATGAATAAAGGTTACTCCTTTGAAATTGCAGTCTCTAAACAATCCACGGATTCTTCATGAACAACTAAATACCTGTTTGAAATTGACCAAAATTGAGTGGACACAAGATCAACAACCTCGCAAATGTACACTATAGATGAACAGCACATACTCGTTAGGATAAGGTTCAACTGAGCTTGACAGTATGGTTTCGACTTGATTTCAGGAGGACCTGGAGAAGACAATATCATTAGTCTCACTGTCTCGGCTGACAATATTACCCAAATTTGACGGATTGTGTGATGATATTTTCTGCTATTGGTCTGTTGAGACAGTGATATCTAAGTCTCGACCTCACTGTCTCAACAGACGAATAGCAGAAAATGTCATCACACAGCCCGTCAATGTTAGATATATTGCTATTTCTCGGGACATTTTGTATTCACTGTAAAGAAATTACAAAAGTATATGTCTCAGTTTTGGCTGTTCCATATCCCTCCCTCTGATTATTATTTCTTTTTGTTCACTCTTTTCTTGTACTTTCAAATGTCTTTTCTTTCAAAGAGTAATTAGTCACTTGCTCAACTAAATCCTGGGATAATTACATTATTATATTTTTCTGTTTTTAAATTTAGGTATCTTTGTTTTTGAAGTGGGGAAGCAATAAAGAGGTCGTCGATATCAAAACTGATATCGACGGAAATGTCGTCGATATTACTTTTGCAATGATCGAGCTCATGCAGTTTTGCCCAATCGACCAATGGAAGTCTACGTAACATATATGTAATAGCAATATAGACGTGTGGTCGACGTGTGAAGCCTTGATTTCAGTCAGTCCCTCGAAACAAGCAAACTAACTTCATGGAAATAAGCAAATTCGATTGAACATGAAATGATGATTAACGCAATTTCAGAAAGCCCAGTCCGTCCTTTTTAAACGATTCGACTCGCCGTCTCAGATCGGGCCAGGCATTCAAATCAAAAGTAAACCGCGCAGATGTGCACAGAGCGATTTGTTTAATGAATTAATTTATCAAAAGTCTCTTTCGTCAATTTCCTTATTTTTGTCCATCAAAACATCCCAAGTCTGCACAGGAAAAAGTCAGAATGTTGATTCGTGGTACGTGTCCAAGCGGAGGGATGCATAACCTTACTTCATGTACAATCCCGGACCGGTGTAACACGAGAAAATTACTCCCACGAGATTTTTACTCCGGAGTAAACATTTCGTACGAAAAAGTTACTCCCTTTACGAAAAAAGCACTCCCCCATTGCACGAGAAAATTACTCCCCAAGACAGGTGAGTTCCGAGTAAACATTTCGTACAAAAATGTTACTCCCCTGACGAATAAATAACGAATAAATTACTTCACCCCAACACAAGCAATTTAACTTCCCATGCCAGGTGTACGAAATTGTTACTCCCTTGTCCCCTGTTAGTCTTGGTGGTGGAAGGGGTGGAAGGAGGGTAGCGCGACATTCGTGTGCGCGAGATCACTTACTGGCATTATCCCTTCGCCCGCATTCCATTTTTGCGTACGAGATTTTTACTGGAAGTAAAAAAAATGGGGAGTAAAAATTTCGTGGAGGGAGTCATTTTTTCGTGCCTTGGGGAGTTCTTTTCTCGTACGAAAAGTGTACTCGGAGTAAGAATTTCGTACGAAATATTTACTCCGGAGTAAATTTTTCGTGGAGTAAAAATTTCGTGTTACACCGGCACGGTTGGCCTAGTGGTAAGGCGTCCGCCCCGTGATCGGGAGGTCGTGGGTTCGAACCCCGGCCGGGTCATACCTAAGACTTTAAAATTGGCAATCTAGTGGCTGCTCCGCCTGGCGTCTGGCATTATGGGCTTAGTGCTAGGACTGGTTGGTCCGGTGTCAGAATAATGTGACTGGGTGAGACATGAAGCCTGTGCTGCGACTTCTGTCTTATGTGTGGCTCACGTTATATGTCAAAGCAGCACCGCCCTGATATGGCTCTTCGTGGTCGGCTGGGCGTTAAGCAAACAAACAAACAAACAAACAAACAAACAAACAAACAAACAAACAAAAATACAATCCCGGGCTGATCTGAGTTAGTAAGCAGAACTGTTTTCACAGGGTACCTACACAATTTATGCAATGGCATGGATTACCCAATATTGACGGACTTCTGCTATGGTCTGTTGAGACAGTGATATCAAAATCGAGACCGGCGGTCGAGATTGTGATATCACTGTCGAAACAGACCAATAACCGAAGATATCGTCACACAGTCAGTCAATGTTAGATATATTGCTAATTCTCTGGACATTATGTATTTACTGTAAAGAAATTACAAAAGTATTTGTCTCAGTTTTGGCTGTTCCATATCCCTCCCTCTGATTATTATTTCTTTTTGTTCACTCTTTTCTTGTACTTTTCAGTATTTCAAAATGTCTTTTCTTTCAAAAAGTCTTTAGTCACTTGCTCAACTAAATTCTGGGATAATTACATTTTCATATATATGTGTTTGTTTTTAAATGTAGGTGTTTCTGTTTTTGAAGTGGGGAAGCAATAAAGAGGTCGTCGATATCAAAACTGATATCGACGGAAATGTCGTCGATATCACTTTTGCACTGAGCTCAGTTTTGCCTAATTATTGACCAATGGAAATCCACGTAACATATGAAATAGCAATATTACATTTTACAACATGCACACTCTTGCGCACGCTTTCTGCAAGCAGTTCTGAACACAGTGTAATATAGAACATAGTTCTACTAGCCATTATAGCACATATCATGTGATATAGAACATAGTTCTACTAGCCATTATAGCACATATCATGTGATATAGAACATAGTTCTACTAGCCATTATAGCACATATCGTGTGAAATAGAACATAGTTCTACTAACCATTATAGCTCATTTCGTGTGATATTGAACATAGTTCTACTAGCCATTATAGCACATCTCGTAGACACTATAGAAATCTTTTGAACACTCGTGGTAGCCATCATATGTGCTACTTTAGTTAGCATAACTATGACACGCTGTGTTCAAAACTGGTTAGAGAAAGTGGGCTCACAAGTGGAATACTTCAATTTATTCCCCCCCCCCCCCCTGCTTCTTTACCTCTGTAAACTTGTAGGGGTAGTTATTTTTCGATAATGACCCAGCAACCAAACAAATAACGACCCAGCAACAGCCTGAATCCTCGATAGTGCAATGGGTTGAGAAGTTGTTCTGTTTCGGTACTACTTTTTGCGACTGAAAAGTTCCGAACGCTCTAATGTACGAAGTATACATCTCTGGAGCAAACAATACAAACATACCGCATTTAAATTAACAACTACAGGCCTGAACACATGAATCTCCATATAAAATCCATGAGTTCGGTTGTTTTCTGAATCAAGATCTGCCGTGCTCAAACGTTCATCACAAGCAATTTCCCGCAAGGCAAGTAACTCATACTTTGTCTAGCGACAAGAGTAGTTCCCCTTCTTTTCACTCAGTTTCCGACAACAGACTGCAATCCGACGGTCAGTTTTCAATAATATTTCATTTAATAAACGGATCACACGCAACCAAATGCACACATCTCATCAATTTAAACAACATAAAGCGGTTTCATACACTATTTTCCCCAGAAAACTGAACTTCATACAGTTTTTAACGTTGGAACACGGGTGCAAAAGTTCGTCTGCTAGTCCCATTTGACGAAAGAACATTATCCTAAGCGATACCAAAACATATACAGAACACACAATATCTGCATTTGCTGCCACAGCAGAATAACAGCATATCTGTGTACTTGATTTTAGTCCAAAATAGGAAAACTGACAAGAAGTGTTAACAGAATGGAATGATTTGCACGGAACTATACAACCGCGCATTAATCGATCGCCTGCGCAGGTTGACTGGTTGAGTGAATAGGATTCGATCAAACTTTCGCAAAAAACCTCCTCTTTTCTTTGAATAACTGAAGAAAGGAGGAATAAAGAGGTTACACACCTCGTCTCAGTGATTATAAAAAATAAGGGTCTCAGTTCGCGGTCATGAAAAAGCTCGCTAAAGCTCGCATTTTTCATGATCCGCTAACTTCGACCATTATTTTTAATAATCACTGAGACTCGGCATGTAACCTCTACGTAGAGTGCCTGTTTATAATTATGAGCTTCTCACGATAACATCACTCTTACCTGGACACACTAGCGGTGTACCCAAGTTGTCATAGGCGCCTTTGCAGGCTCGTTCCAGGGCAGCCTCTTGGACGCTGCTCCGGTGCTGTCTGCATTCCCTGCTTTTGCCAGTCTCCTTGTGAAGCCTGTCCGTCCTCAGTCGCAGTTCGTCCACGGGGTTCAGCAGCCTTTTACACGTGTTCTCGTCGTCAATGGCAGAGCTTGAAGCGTTTCTTTGGGGGCTGTGGTGACTGTTGTATTCCGTAAAGCCTGCAGCATTTGTTTGAGGGATGTGGTGACTGTTGTATTCCGTAAAGCCTGCAGCATTTCTTTTGGGGCTGTGGTGACTGGTGTATTTTGTAAAGCCTGCAGCATTTTTTGGGGGGCTGTGGTGACTGTTGTATTCCGTAAAGCCCGCAGCATTTGTTTGGGGGCTGTGGTGACTGTTGTATTCCATAGAGCCTGCAGCGTTTCTTTCGGGGCTGTGGTGACTGTTGTATTTCGTAAAACCTGCAGCATTTGTTTGGGGGCTGTGGTGACTGTTGTATTCCATAGAGCCTGCAGCATTTCTGTTGGGGCTGTGGTGACTGTTGTATTCCGTAAAGCCTGCAGCATTTCTTTTGAGGCTGAGGTGACTGTTGTATTCCACAAAGCCTGCAGCATTTCTTTCGGGGCTGTGGTGACTGTTGTATTCCATAAAGGCTGCAGCATTTCTTTTGGGGCTGTGGTGACTGTTGTATTCCACAAAGCCTGCAGCATTTCTTTCGCGACTGTGGTGACTGTTGTATTCCGTAAAGCCTGCAGCATTTGTTTGGGGGCTGTGGTGACTGTTGTATTCCATAGAGCCTGTAGCATTTCTTTTGGGGCTGTTGTGACTGTTGTATTCCATAAAGGCTGCAGCATTTCTTTTGGGGCTGTGGTGACTGTTGTATTCCACAAAGCCTGCAGCATTTCTTTCGCGACTGTGGTGACTGTTGTATTCCGTAAAGCCTGCAGCATTTGTTTGGGGGCTGTGGTGACTGTTGTATTCCATAGAGCCTGTAGCATTTCTTTTAGGGCTGTTGTGACTGTTGTATTCATCAAAGCCTGTAGCATTTCTTTTGGGGCTGTGGTGACTGTTGTATTCCACAAAGCCTGCAGCATTTGTTTGGGGGCTGTGGTGACTGTTGTATTCCATAGAGCCTGCAGCATTTCTTTCGGGGTAGTGGTGACTGTTGTATTCCATAGAGCCGCCAGCATGTGTTTTGGGGCTGTGGTGACTGTTGTATTCTATAGAGCCTGCAGCATTTCTTTTGGGGCTGTGGTGACTGTTGTATTCCACAAAGCCTGCAGCATTTCTTTCGGGGCTGTGGTGACTGTTGTATTCCGTAAAGCCTGCAGCATTTCTTTTGGGGCTGTGGTGTCTGTTGTATTCCACAAAGCCTGCAGCATTTCTTTCGGAGCTGTGGTGACTGTTGTATTCCATAGAGCCGCCAGCCTGTGTTTCGGGGCTGTGGTGACTGTTGTATTCCATAAAGACTGCAGCATTTCTGTTGGGGCTGTGGAGACTGGTGTATTCCGTAAAGCCTGCAGCATTGCTTTTGGGGCTGTGGTGATTGTTGTAGTCCGTAAAGCCTGCAGCATTTCTTTTGGGGCCGTGGTGATTGTTGTAGTCCGTAAAGCCTGAAGGCTCGTTGTTCGGAGGGCTGGTGACCCTGGAGCAGTGTGGAAAGCATGGGTCTGAGAGGGAAGAACTCCGTCCATCGGTCGGGTTTGAGAGGGAAGGTCGTTGTACATCGGTCGGGTTTAAGATGGAAGAGCGCCGTCCATCGGTCGGGTTTGAGAGGGAAGAGCGCCGTCCATCGGTCGGGTTTGAGAGGGAAGAGCGCCGTCCATCGGTCGGGTTTGAGAGGGAAGAGCGTCGTCGATCGGTCGGGTTTGAGAGGGAAGAGCGCCGTTCATCGGTCGGGTTTAAGAGGGAAGAGCGTCGTCCATCGGTCGGGTCTGAGAGGGAAGAGCGCCGTCTATCGGTCGGGTTTGAGATGGGAAAGCGTCGTCCCTCGGTCGGATTTGAGAGGGAATGTGGTCGTCCATCGGTCGGGTTTGAGAGGGAATATCGCCGTCTATCCACCGGTTCTTCTGGATAATGAATCGGTGTTGGCAACGATCGAGGCGACAAGTTCTGCCTGGGAGAAGAATCTCTTGTGTATTTTAGGTCCAGCTGGCGTTTCTCTTCTAAAAGCTCTGCGAGTATATTGTTTTCCTCGTCTTCCAATGTCATCAAACGTTCAAGAAATGGAACCTCGGCGCCCTGATCTGTGTACTCAGAGGACGCGTGTTCCTCCATGTGTCGATTAACGTTCTCATCCTGTGCCGTTTCTGCGTATGGTGGCGCTTCGTAGTAAACGTGAGGTGGAGGCGTTCTTTGGAGAAATTCCTTGGATCGCTTCGGTTGTTCACGTGGTGAAGTATTGCTTCGTTGTCTCTGCGTTGGGTACCTGTGTGTCGTAGAATCGGTGGCTGGGTCTGTGTGCTCAGAGGACGCGTATTCCTCCATGTGTCGATTAACGTTCTCGTCGTGTGCCGATTCTGCGTATGGTGGCGCTGTGTAGTCGACGTGAGGTGGAGGCGTACTTTGGAGCAACTCCTTGGATCGCATCGGTTGTTCACGTGGTGAAGTATGTCTTCGTTGTCTCTGCGTTGGGTACCTGTGTGTCTTGGAATCATCTAGATAAGCATCAGCCGATGGTGCAATTTTTGTCGTCGAAACTGTCCTAAATGGTTTCTCCCTTTCTTTTCGGGGTGACAAGTCACGCAACGATGAAGTGGAAGTGGATGCTCGCACGCTGATCGGAAGGGAGCTGAACGTTGTCGGCTGCTTCCTATTCTTTGCCCGGTTGGACGAGTCAGGAGACCTGTCCAAGTCACTGTTGCGTGGATTGATGATGATGGTGTTGGAGGGTTCAAACGGACGTAGTTTGTCCAGGTTGTCAGGGGAAAACGTGCTTCGTTTCTTGCAATGAATATCGTAGTTGGACAGAAGCTCGTCTTCTCGAAGCCTTTCTCGAAGTTTTAGCAGCTCGTTGCGACTTTGATTCAAATCGAGATGACCTGTACATGAAGACGAAAAGTCTTCGCTGCGAGATCTGTTGAGTCTGTGTGACACTGGCGATGTTCTCCCAAAGCTGGGAGGCAGAGACCTTTCACAGGACCGATGCACCGGAGACCTCTCATGAAACCTTCGTGGAGGAGACCTCTCATTGAATCTTCGTTCAGGAGTACTCTCAAGGAACCTTTGTTCAGGAGACCTCTCATTGAACCTTCGTGCAGGAGACCTCTCATGAAACCTTCGTGCAGAAGACCTCTCTCTGCTTTGAGAACGATCTTTCTTGTGGCTGCTGTGCCGAGGTAGGCAAAGATCGTCTTCTTCGTTAGACTCCTCTCCGGACCAGAGGTGCTCGCGTTTTTCTACTGGAGCTTTGTAGTACATGGGTCTAGGTTTCTCGAACTGGTGACCTGCGGGACTCCTGCTACTCCTCCCCCTCCTCTCCCGTTCTGGCGATACGATCGGCATTCCACTGAACGTCACGCTTTTCTTCTCTGGGCTTCTGGCCCTCCGAATGATGAAAGGGGCAGAACTTGGAATTGTACTGCCGGACCTTTTGAGCGAAGCTAGGCTGACTGCTGAGGAACTTGGTTTCCACCTCGGGCCTTGACTCCCAAACGACAGCCTTCTTCCACTACTTCTTTCCGCCATCCTCTTCGAATCAGCTGGTGAGAGCCCTCTTTCAGCCGAGCCAAAGCGAGTAAAGGGAAACGTTGTTCCTTTCCTGGATGAGAACTTGGCTCCGAACTTGCCGGTGGGTTCCAGGGAAGACTGGAGGTCTAGAGACTCACACATGTCCCCTGTGTCCACGAAGCGGGCCTGCTTGGACACAGAAGCGGGAGACCTGGAGTACGATATCCGCGGACCTTTCACTCCGACTCCGGTCACGTCTAAGTCTTTGGAATTCCCTGGGACAAGCCGGTGTTTTCTGTACACCACCCCGCCTTCTTCGTCTTCCTCGGGCAGAAACCCTACCCCGCCGCCTCGGTCTGCATGGTCGAGCGGATCGATGTGGATGGACGAGTTGTTGGAGGTTGCCCAGTTGTAGGGGTAATGCGACACCATGTAGGGAACCTCCTGGTACGAGTTGTCCGTCGACCGACCTTGAGGTCGACCGCTTTCAACTTTAGCCTGCGCGCGTCTGTTGCCAGACAGATGCGACGTCGGTCGAGCAGACGGCGAAGAAATATGACGGCGTCGAGGAAAATCAGAAGCAGGATAATCTGCCTTGATGCCCCCCAAGGGGTCGCCCAGACCGCCTCTGGCTAGACGAGTCTCCACCGGAGGAGTGTTTTTATGCCTGGAGCCAGGACCGCCTCTTTGGACTTTCAGGTTGTCTGCGCAGAAGGGATCGATGCGTAAAGCTGTTGGAGTAAACTCTGGGATGCTTTCCCTGTGGATGTAGAGCTCGTTGTTGTTGCTGCACGAAGGGCCGTTGTTTTTTTCCGGACGTCCGCTCCTCCTGAACGCCAGATTTTGTAGGTGTGCTGAAGGAAACACAATCGATCATTAATAATAATAATAATGATAAATCACTTTTCTATATTTCTTTACTTTTCATTTGACATGTCGAGGATATCATCATAATTGTTTTTTAATTTTTTTTTAGATTATAATAAACAATCGACTGACTTTTAGAAATAGAGCAATTACTATATAAAACTTAGTTGTTTTGGGCTCACGTTTTTGTTAGCTTGGTAGTGATGAAACACTACTCAACATATAAGATCACCAAAAATGTCCTTTCATTAACGCCATTACAGATACTCATGACTACGATTGACATAACGAACGAATATTTCACAAAACAGTAAGCAAATCGAAAAAATACACACAAAGTAGAATACAAATAGACGTGAACTATACAACAACAAATAAAATCGTTACATCTGTAGGTCTTCTTTCTGTTCTATTACCTGTTCTATTCTTCTTTTTTCTACTTTGTTTTGTGTGCCAGAAGAAGACCTAAGGCTTGAAACGTTTTTGTTATTCGTTCCGTATTCTTCGTTCACACGCGAGTAAAGTATTTGTTGGTCTTTTCATTTAAAAAAAAAAGAAGAAAAAGAGACGAAGACAAAAACTACCTGGCAGAGAATGACTCCGCTGACGTGACCTGGCATCCTCTCTCATTTTGTTCAGTGTAGCACGAAGACGGGACCCTCTGACTGCGAACATTATCACGTACATATCACATTTTTACTTCCTCCATTTCAGTCAACGACACAATGATGAGGTTTTTAATTTTACGCCAACAGGAATAGATTCTCCTTCACTCTCTCTATCTCGGTGTTTTTCTCTCTCTGTTTGTGTGCCTGTCTGTCTGTCTCTGTCTGTCTGTCTGTCTGTCTGTCTCTCTGTCTGTCTGTCTGTCTGTCTGTCTGTCTCTCTGTCTCTCTCTCTCTCTCTCTGTCTCTCTCGCCCTCCATCTCTCTCGCTCTGTCTTTCTCTCCCCCCCCTCTCTCTCTCTCTCTCTCTCTCTCTCTCTCTCTCTCTCTCTCTCTCTCTCTCTCTCTCTCTCTCAGTTGTTGTTGATTGTTTTGCTTTTTACTTTGAAAGAAGTTCCATTTTTGCTCGTAGTGCTTTCATTAAAGAGAATATACAGTGCGAGAGACGTGTTTGATGCTGATAACTTGACAGCAATTTATTCTTTGATTTTGAAATTGTCATCATCTTACTGACCTGTGACACGAATTAACCACGATCTGCGATTGATTGATTTCCAAGAGTCAACTTTGTGCACGCTCTCTTCGGTGTCCGAACACCCCATGTGCACGCATACGCACGATAAAGATCCCCAAGTTCACAGCAAAAGATAAGGGCTTGGAAATATAAACACTCACATACATGGGGGGGGGGGGGGGAGGGGGGGAAGAAAAAAAAGAGTTGCGACGTACTGTATGGCAGGCAGATCGCTTTCCTTGGTGTGAAAGCAGCCCGAATTTCCACGAGGGTAACCTCACAGGGCTACAATTATGATATCTTAATCCTTATCCTCATCCGTATCGTTATACATTACCAGCAGTTGGATAGTGCCTGGCAAAGTTCTCGTCGCTGAGAGCGAAGCAGTGGCAGATGACCTCGTCCGCAGATCTGTCTGGGCTCTGGTTCAGCAGGTCGAGGCCCAGCAAGAGGCGGGCGTTCTCCCGAATCAGGCCGCCGTTGTGCACCCTCAGATGTTGCACGTACTTCTCGGGATGGCGTCCTCCTCCTCCTTCGGCCGTACTCGACAAGGCGCCGTTGCCGGACAGTTCGAAGCAGGAGTAGGCTAGGTAAGGCAAATACAAATGTCAAAAAATGAAAATTATTGCACCCATTTTCGTACCCCGACATTGTGGGTAGCTCAGTTGGTAGAGCACTGGACTTGTGATCCTAAGGTCGCAGGTTCGAATCCAGGCCGGGATGGACACGGGTCAATTTTATGTGCAGACTCAGAGACGGTATCCATGTTGCACTCCCGTGTCACCACTGGGGCACGTAGAAGATCTTGATCATTCTGCCATAAGTGCAGGTGACTGATTACACCTAAACACGCAGACACCTGGGAAGCCAGACTCTGTTGCTGCTAGCTTTCCACTGGGAGGTAACGACCCGAATTTCCCAGCGATGGGACAAAAAGTAATGGAAATGAAAATGAAAATAAAAAAAGTAATGAAAAGCATTAAAGGCCCACTCCGCCTCGTTAAAACAGTTCGCCACGCCGTTTCAGATCTGGTTAGGCTTTTACATGAGATTAGACCATCTCTCCACTTGGTCACATAACAACAACGAACAGCCTGGGTGCTGGCTGTGCACAGTGGTAATTTTTCTAAGAATTATTTCGTGAAAGTTATTGGTGTCTTTTTCCGAAAATTAATTAATAAATAAAATCCAACTCACCCACAGCAAACACTCAGGGTGTTAATTTTGGGTATGTGACCAAGTGAAGGGATTGTCTTATCCCATGCACAAGTCTGGCCAGATCTGAGGTGGGGTGGACCTTTAAGTCAAAGTAAGAGGAATAATTCAGTTTTCTGTGGTGTTTTTTTCTGTGCCACCGGTGAATGCCTCAACATATGTACAGCAATAGAAACAGACACCACGTACGTTTGTTGATGTTATGAGGCTTATATCGCGCGTATTCCGTGGGTACAGTTCTAAGCGCAGGGATTTATTGATTTATTTTTTAATATTTTTTTTATGCAATTTATATCGCGCACATATTCAAGGCGCAGGGATTTATTTATGCCGTGTGAGATGGAATTTTTTACACAATACATCACGCATTCACATCGGCCAGCAGATCGCAGCCATTTCGGCGCATATCCTACTTTTCACGGCCTATTATTCCAAGTCACACGGGTATTTTGGTGGACATTTTTTGCCTATACAATTTTGCCAGGAAAGACCCTTTTGTCAATCGTGGGATCTTTAACGTGCACACCCCAATGTAGTGTACACATGTTAATGCCTTACTGATTGAACGGGCACGCTGCATTATTTTGTCGTGTCTTCCCAAACAGCAAAAAAGAGAATGTTTGTTTCCACTAACAAGGTAAAAAACAACATAAAATTTACTCAGTAGTACCATTTTTGTTTAAATCTTAATATTTTTCTTTTTTCTTTTAAGGATTAAAGTCTTGTTTTTACATTTAGTCAAGTTTTGACTTAAAGCCTTAACATAGAGGGGGAATCGAGACGAGGGTGGTGGTGTATGTGTGTTTGTGTGTATGTATGTGTGTGTGTGTGTGTGTGTGTGTGTGTGTGTGTGTGTGTGTGTGTGTGTGTGTGTGTGTGTGTGTGTGTGTGGAGCGATTTAGAGAAAACTAATGGACCGATCTTCATGAAATTTCACATGAGAGTACCTGGGTATAGTATCCTCAGATATTTTTTTTCTTTTCTTCGAAAAGTTTCTTTGATGACGTCATATTCGGCTTTTTGTGAAAGTTGAGGCAGCACTGTCACGCCCTCATTTTTTAATCATATTAATTGAAATTTAGGTCAAGCAATCTTCGACGAAGTCCGGACTATGGGACTGAATTTCAGCTCGGAAGCTTAACATTTTGTAAAGTAGTTTGCTTATTAAAGTTGTCATTAAAATCAAATTTTCACTTACAGATTTAAACATTGTATTCCTCGTCTTCTCCTGAATTCCAAAATATACAGATATGTTTACTTGAAAAAAGCGCTCAGCATTAAAGAAAATAGGTCGAATATAATGTTCGCATGCTTCGCGGAGACGATACGGGTCACGCTCGGGTCTTCGGGGAAGTTTAGC
>NC_090250.1:15002129-15007129 GCF_037325665.1 Littorina saxatilis | reverse complement strand
GGTACACCGAGGGCTTTGGGGCCCCTGGAGTTTGGGACCCTTTAATACTCCGATGAGGGGGTCCATGGACCCTCTAAAAATTCAAAGCTGGGGTCCCGGGACCCCCTCGGTGAGGCGTCCGTGGGGAGCCCTGATACATAAACGCAGACACACACAGACAGACAGTTAGATAGACAGTCGGACGCACTGACAGACAGACAGACAGACAGTCGGACAGACAGACAGACAGACAGACAGACACATGTAGGCACGCGTATGCACACACGCAATGCGCAAGCACGCACGCGCAGGAAGGCACAGGCACACTCATTACCCCCTCCCCCCCACACACACACACAAACCACAACCTACATCACGCCACGGCCATCGCTGCAATATCCCCCGTCCGCCTTACTCCAACTCCTTCTACCCCCAAACGTCCACACATACACACGCACACACACACACACACACACATACACACACACACACAAACACCCCCAACCCATCCCCACCCCACAACCCCACCCCCTTAAAGGCAGGTGGGCCAGTGCAAAATTGATCAAATTGTTCAAAAACCTTTTTTTGATATTTTGGCAGATAATGGTTCCATAACACACCTAAAATGCATGTGTGTCTGTGTTTTTGTCAAAAGTGTCATATGTATGTGTCAATGAAGACAATATTTGAATAGTTCTATCTTCAACGTCGTTTTTCTCATTTCAGCCATTTTTGCGGCAGTTGCATCTTGGGTGTTGCGATTTCTCTGGCTGTAATTTAGCTAGAGCAATATTTTTTGTGCCGTTTGTGCAGAATATAACATTCTGGGGGATTACGAAAGGATTTTGTTGCCAATGTATTACAGTCATAACCAGATTATTTCAAAAAATAATTTTGCAGGGGTTACCCTAAAGTTTGACGGTTGTAACAAAGAAATGTCCCTAACTCCAAATATAAATATAATAATCAAAATCTGCTTCGTAATCCCCTAGAGCATACCCAGAAAGATCAAATATAACAATAATTAGAAGTGTGACAATCATATCTGCTGAAATATCATATCCCCCCCTGTACTCCACTTTTGTATGTATTTGACTGTTTTTGTCGCGTAAAACAAAAACCAGCAACCCAAAATACAAAAAATGACTATCATTTGTCATTGTTTATTAAATTTCTTTCATAAAATAACATTCAAACATTCAAATTAAAAAAAAACATAGTGCACTGGCCCACCTGCCCTTAAACAACCACCACTCCCCACCCCCCGCCCTCACACACACAACCCTAAACACACAAAGTACCCTCACTAGGATAGTTCCGAAAGAAGTCATCATCGGACTGCTTGTAGATCTGCTGGAGAACGTTAGACGCCAGGAGCCTGGTGTTGCAGCGAAGGATGTTGATGCACTCCCACAGACGCAGGTTGTCCATCAGCTGCTCGCGGTGGAGCTCCTCCAGCTGAGGAACGTCCTTCTCCGTCAATGTCACGTACATACCGGCATCGTACTCCTCTGTGGGTTGCCAGGACTGGCTCCGGCCTTTGTTTTGTCCTCTTGGTCGGCTTTGAGCCTCTGCTGGTGAGCTCATGCTTGCGTTGGAAGAAGTCCCCGACATGGTGATTCAATCCAAAGATTTTATTTCGCGAGAGGACTGGCTGCCATGTGATCTAGTGAGCCTAGGCCACAACTAACGACTTGACCGACATGGTGATCAATCCAAAGATTCTGTTTGACGACAGGACTAGTAGATCCAGGTGATCTAGAGGCCATGGATCACAACTGAAGATGTGCATGTTACGCAAAAATGAAACTGTGTGTTTGGAGAGGCTTCTGTCACTTTAAGACAGTTCTCCTCAATGTCCGCCCAGGAGGAGACTTTGTCTGTGACTTCAGTGTCCACATGACTTGTATAAGCTGTTGTGGGGTGGGTTCAAACCATGGACATACTTGACATTCCATCCAGAGCGATGTGAAACGTCATAGACTTGACCCGATGACGCCTTCCGTCTATGACGTTTTGATTTCGAAAGGGATAGTCTCGGCCGTCAAGATTTTGGCAATCGAGCCAACCGAGACAATTTATTTCTGCGAGTCATAGGTCGGGTAAATTCTGCTTCGGGAAACATTTAGTCAAGTTTTGACTAAATGTTTTAACATAGAGGGGGGAATCGAGACGAGGGTTGTGGTGTATGTGTGTGTGTGTGTGTGTGTGTGTGTGCGTGTGTGTGTGTGTGTGTGTGTGTGTGTGTGTGTGTGTGTGTGTGTGTGTGTGTGTGTGTGTGTGTGTGTGTGTAGAGCGATTCAGACTAAACTACTGGGCCGATCTTTATGAAATTTGACATGAGAGTTCCTGAGAATGATATCCCCGGATGTTTTTTTTAAATTTTTTCGATAAATACCTTTGATGACGTCATATCCGGCTTTTTGTAAAAGTTGAGGCGGCACTGTCACACCCTCATTTTTCAATTAAATTGATTGAAATTTTGGCAAAGCAATCTTCGACGAAGGCCGGGGTTTGGTATTGCATTTCAGCTTGGTGGCTTAAAAACTAATGAGTGAGTTTGGTCATTAAAAATCGGAAACTTCTAATTAAAAAAAATTTTTTTATTAAACGATCCAAAAACAATTTCATCTTATTCTTCGTCATTTTCTGATTCCAAAAACATATACATATGTTATATTTGGATTAAAAACAAGCTCTGAAAATTAAAAATATAAAAATTATGATCAAAATTAAATTTCCGAAATCGTTTTAAAAACTATTTCATCTTATTCCTTGTCGGTTCCTGATTCCAAAAACATATAGATATGATATGTTTGGATTAAAAACACGCTCAGAAAGTTAAAACGAAGAGAGGTACAGTAAAGCACAGCGCAATCGCTACCGCGCCAAACAGGCTCGTCACTTTCACTGCCTTTTGCAGTAGCGGCGGACTACGTTCAGTTTTATTCTGTGATATCCACAGCTTGACTAAATGTAGTAATTTCGCCTTACGCGACTTGTTTTTTTTTCATTATCGTGTTTAACTTGCTTAGTGATTTCTTTGGTGTGTTTTGTAAGTACACACACACACACATACACACACACACACACACACACACACACACACACACGCGCGCGCGCGCACACACATACACACACACACACACGCGCGTGCGCGCACGCACACACACACACACACGTGCGCGCACGCACACACACACACACACACACACACACACATACCCACCCCCTACACACATACGCACACACACAAACACACACACACACACGCGCGCAAGCACGCACGCCCACACCCGCACGCCCACACTCACATATACACACATGCACACGGGCGCACATACTTTATTCCTCTGATTAAATCTACAGAAGTGTTTTTCAGCATTTGATTTGTTTTATGTTTTTTATTTTAGGACGACGCTGGAGTCCAAGCTTATCACATTTTGAGTTGCCAGCAATAAATGCTAAACAGCGCATTGCTGGCAGACGTTTTATCATGCAGAGTTTTGACGAAATACTATTAACTGTTTTGATTGGAACGTCCCCTGAGACCAGTTGGCCTATATTGGGACAGGTATTGGTAATTCGCTGAGGACATGGTGTCATTTTTGAATTCGAGCAAGTCCACTGCGGCTGTTTTCTTCGACATGCCAGCATTAGGCTTGTCTTGTCAAAGTAACAAGATACGATCATAATGATCAGATACAAGAGGTGATACATGCGTGACTTCGTGTTTTCCAAACCCTGAGACTTTCGCTGTGAGCTTGGGATCTGTAACGTGCGCATGTACTGTGTGCACGCGGGGATGTTCCGACACCGGTGATATTCTGCACGAATTTGACTCCGAGTAGTAAGTCGCGCCGAACCTGGGATTCGAAGCCACGCCAATAGAGACGGGCTGGGCCACGTCCCCGCCATGAAAAATACCCTTGGACATTCCAAATGTAACCCGCAGCACTACTTCGGGCAGCTACCGATATTGCGTTATCCTCGCTGAAAAATTTACTCTACATCAGATTTCAATGATTCATGAGCCAATATTTGCAGTTCCATGTTATTCGGTGCAATGGAGATAAGGTAAGCATGGACAATAATACGCGTTTAAGAGGGACAATGCCATGACAACATTTCCGTATGCATCCCCAAACCGTAACACAATGTCGGATTCGGTGGTGGCTATTTGTCTACATGAGGAAGTGAGAAATAATGCTTTCGCTTGAATAAACATGCGTAGGTTGAGCAACACTCGATCTTGGTGACAGGATGTTGCAACATCTGTTTTCAAAACTACTGGTAACGTGTTGACACGACCGGGCTTCGATCAACAGTTAAATGAATTGATTCAAGAAATAAAAAATAAAAATAAAAATAAAAGCACGAAAAAATAAACCAGGACAAAAGTTATTAAAAAATGGTATTAAAAGAAGCACCCCAAAACAACGAAAAAACACACATACAAAAACAGGCGTGGACAAAAAGAAGAGTGAATGGGATAAGGAGTAGATGAAGAAGAGTGAATGGGATAAGGAGTAGATGAAGAAGAGTGAATGGGATAAGGAGTAGATGAAGAAGAGTGAATGGGATAAGGAGTAGATGAAGAAGAGTGAATGGGATAAGGAGTAGATGAAGAAGAGTGAATGGGATAAGGAGTAGATGAAGAAGAGTGAATGGGATAAGGAGTAGATGAAGAAGAGTGAATGGGATAAGGAGTAGATGAAGAAGAGTGAATGGGATAAGGAGTAGATGAAGAAGAGTGAATGGGATAAGGAGTAGACGAAGAAGAGTGAATGGGATAAGGAGTAGATGAAGAAGAGTGAATGGGATAAGGAGTAGATGAAGAAGAGTGAATGGGATAAGGAGTAGATGAAGAAGAGTGACAGACACGTGACTGAGACGATACAAAGGGCGGATATAATACACAATGGTGTATACTTACGTATTTTATGTTGATGTTGATTATATCTACTTGCCGTTCCTCTCGTTTTCCGGGGTTTTTTTGCATGAAGGTTCCGTGTTAGCCA
>NC_090250.1:14989629-14997129 GCF_037325665.1 Littorina saxatilis | reverse complement strand
CTGTACACATACACCCCTTAACGCACACAATTTTGAAATGTGATGCTTTTACTACCCCTATACCTCTGTCCATTTTGGCAGTTAAGAAAAAATGTTAAATGTACCTACAATGGCAAAGCTCGAAGCGCCGACCTCATGATCTCTAGCGCATTTCACTAACGACTGAGCCAAGAAGGCAAGCTGACTGTTAGGTGAAAAATAGGAAAGTCTATTTTGGGAGATACTGGATCCTGTAAATGCAAGTTCTAGCGATTGTTTTTAATTGAACTGATAGAAAATGTCGATATTTGACAACTTCTGGCATTTTCTAATATTTCTTTTATTATTTTGCATATGGATATGGCTAATGCGTGGATTATCTGTTACGACACACACACACACAAAGCGTTCTACACTTCTCGTCATAAAAAAGTACACACATACAATTAGCTGTAGATCTTTGTGATTCCGCAAGTAATATTAAAACCAAGTGTATTGCCAGAAAGGTAATTCATTCCCTTACCGTATGAAATAAAGAGTTTCATTTTTTTCATGAATTAGTGTTTATGCAGGAGACCGGAGACCTAGAACACCCCCCAAAATCAAATTCGCAAAAGCAAATTTGCAGACACTAAAATACAAAAACAAAAAAATCAAAATAAGCAAGAGTTCTTGATCTCAAATTGAAGAACATCTCATTTTCTACCCATACAAATTGATTTGATTAGTTCACCTGTTGTGCCTAGCAGGGTTGTTGTTTTGAAGAATACAGGTGTCAGCCTCGTCAGAAGCCGTTAAAGGCCGGTTTGGGCGTCATTTCTTGTGGGCTATGTGGGTAAAAACCCTGTCGTTTTGTAATGGCTCTCTGTATTGCTTTTAAACATGACATGAGTATTGATAACACAATTGCCAAACAGCGTGTACAATATCATGGCGTTTTGATGAGTTTGTTGGACGAACTAGAACTTTTCAGAAACGTTGTATTAAATTGTAATAACCTCTTACAGTATTGTTGCAATGAGATGGTTGCTTCTTGGTTTAGAAGCACAATCCAGGGTGTTCCTCTTTCATAATTTCATATTGGTGAACACGTCCTCAAATTGAAAGTCTGAAAGTATAGTGCTAATCTGTACGCCTGTTCACTAAATATCTCGATTAGTTTAAACAAAGCACAATCACGCACCCCGGGAATTTGGAATGTAATCGCGGAGCAATGTCTTAATGTCAAACGTGGTCGATAGTGCCTCAAAGAGTACAGACTTTGCTCGGCAGTCGAGGCATGAATGCCAAATTCATCTGTGGCCTTACTAAATAAAATAGGGGTCGCTTTCTCCCGACTGACTAGCTTACACTATACTCGTTATGGCACTTTCGGCCATTTATGACATCAGGACCTTGCTTTACAATTACTTTCCCCGTACCCGGACGTGCGAAATTGTGATTTGTTTTACACTTTTTCTAACTCTAACTTTAAGTCTAACTTTTTCTAAGTTGAAAAAAGGACTGCCCCCGAATAATGTAACAATTGTGACATTATTCGTTCTTTTTACATTATTCGTTGTAACAAGCGTACCATATATCTACAAGTCAGAAGAAAACATCAAACAATCACAATTCTAAAAGTCCTCTGAAAAAAACTAATCCTACCGACAGACTAAGGCACCATACATCTGTACTGGAAGACAGGGGGTGAGGGGGGGATGTCTTGGAAATTAAGGATCACAAGCCGGATGACTTTGATGTGAACCGCATCATGCTGTTAGCACGTGCAGAGATAAGAGAATAGCAAAGTCTGTGTCTGCTCTCTGGGAGGTTTCGCTTCAAATAAACAAGCCCAAGCCCTTGCAGTCTTAATCGATAGCGGACTTAAATTCCCTAGGTACATTGGAATGGTGTGTGTCTTGTGCTGTAACAATGACTGCATAATGAAG
This sequence comes from Littorina saxatilis, assembly GCF_037325665.1. Taxonomy (NCBI): domain Eukaryota; kingdom Metazoa; phylum Mollusca; class Gastropoda; order Littorinimorpha; family Littorinidae; genus Littorina; species Littorina saxatilis. The sequence continues at coordinate 14,995,219 of NC_090250.1, read as the reverse complement.
ATGAGGAGGCCAGTGTGTGTGTGTGTGTGTCTGTGTGTGTGTCTGTGTGTGTGTGTGTCTGTGTGTGTGTGTGTGTGTGTGCGTGTGTATGTGTGTGTGTGTGTGTGTGTGTGCGTGTGTGTGTGTGTGGGTGGGGGTGTAAATCAATACATTAATCAATGAACATGTGAATAAATCAACAAATACTTGAATAAATAAATGGAGAAAAAAAAATTAACTAATAATAACAATACAAAAGGGCGGGGATGTAGCTCAGTCGGTAGCGTGTTGGATTTGTATCCAGTTGGCCGCTGTCAGCGTGAGTTCGTCCCCACGTTCGGCGAGAGATTTATTTCTCAGAGTCAACTTTGTGTGCAGACTCTCCTCGGTGTCCGAACACCCCCGTGTGTACACGCAAGCACAAGACCAAGTACGCACGAAAAAGATCCTGTAATCCATGTCAGAGTTCGGTGGGTTATAGAAACACGAAAATACCCGGCATGCTTCCTCCGAAAACGGCGTATGGCTGCCTAAATGGCGGGGTAAAAACGGTCATACACGTAAAAGCCGTGGGAGTTTCAGCCCATGAACGAACAAACAAACAAATAACAAAACAAAAACACATTTTTGTCAGCAAAATACTGAAACACGCGGAAGCTAATTTCTTGCAAGTCCATAAGATTTCCAATGGTTTTTTTCTCTACATTTCTTACACTTTTAACCATTCCTTGAAATAAAATGGATAGAGACAGTTTAAAGTAATACCAGACGACATAGACGTTTTTAAGCTTGTGTCTGTACATTGCCCTTCTCTCTTGAGACATTGTATATGGCCCCAACCGCCGCTATCCTATAGCTGGAATTTTTGAAACTCGAGTTCGCAAACGCAATTACGAGGACATTACTGTCTCAAAAAACTCCTTCGGGCATTGATGTGAACTTGCACAAACACAAAACATCCCATCTTCGTCCATAACGCCCTGATGCAGACGCCATGTTTTATTTTATGTCCCCTTATCTTTTAAAGGCCCATTTCACCAGTGAACTTTCCCTAAATGGCTCGTTAGATAGTGCACTTTTAATACCGACCTGAACAAGAAACACCTTTAGCAGCAACAGCATCAACAACAGCAACAGTTAGAAGAAAAATAAAACAAGTCGCGTAAGGCGAAAATACAATATTTAGTCAAGTAGCTGTCGAAGTCACAGAATGAAACTGAACGCAATGCCATTTTTCAGCAAGACCGTATACTGGTAGCATCGTCAGTCCACCGCTCATGGCAAAGGCAATGAAATTGACAAGAAGAGCGGGGTAGTAGTTGCGCTAAGAAGGATAGCACGCTTTTCTGTACCTCTCTTTGTTTTAACTTTCTGAGCGTGTTTTTAATCCAAACATATCATATCTATATGTTTTTGGAATCAGGAACCGACAAGGAATAAGATGAAAGTGTTTTTAAATTGATTTGGACAATTTAATTTTGATAATAATTTGTATATATTTAATTTTCAGAGCTTGTTTTTAATCCGAATATAACATATTTATATGTTTTTGGAATCAGCAAATGATGGAGAATAAGATAAACGTAAATTTGGATCGTTTTATAAATTTTCATTTTTTTTTTACAATTTTCAGATTTTTAATGACCAAAGTCATTAATTAATTTTTAAGCCACCAAGCTGAAATGCAATACCGAAGTCCGGGCTTTGTCGAAGATTACTTGACCAAAATTTCAACCAATTTGGTTGAAAAATGAGGGCGTGACAGTGCCGCCTCAACTTTCACGAAAAGCCGGATATGACGTCATCAAAGACAGTTATCAAAAAAATGAAAAAAAAGTTCGGGGATTTCATACCCAGGAACTCTCATGTCAAATTTCATAAAGATCGGTCCAGTAGTTTAGTCTGAATCGCTCTACACACACACACAGACACACACACACACACACACGCACGCACATACACCACGACCCTCGTTTCGATTCCCCCTCGATGTTAAAATATTTAGTCAAAACTTGACTAAATATAAAAAAGAAGAAAGAAAACAACAACAACAGAAACAACAACAACAACAACACAACAACACCACCACCAACACCTCCACCACCACCACCAACACCAACAACAACAACAACAACAGCGATATAGATAGCAACAGCAACAACAATAACGAACAATCAATCAATCAATCAATATGAAGCTTATATAGCGCGTATTCCGTGGGTACAGTTCTAAGCGCTTGTCGAAGAGTTGCCAACACAGGACTAACAAAGAAACTAACATCTACAGACGGACACGAACCCTATCACACACTAGCAAACCCTGATAAACATACAACAAACAACTGTTTAACAACAATGTACACATCAATAGCTAGGTCCAAACAAAATAATATTAAACACAAAGAAAACACCTCTCACAGAGCACAGCACAAGAATGTCTTTTGGGGCACAACACATCACGTCGAACATGAAAGTCGCAGCCAGCTACGGGAAGAACTGAGTCTTCAACCTACTCTTGAACGCGTCAAGAGAGGGGCTCTGGCGAAGCAGGGAGTTCCAGACGGAGGGGCCCGCGGAGGGAAATGCACGCTGACCAGCAGATGCGAGTTTCGAGCGAGGGATGTGAAGGCGGAGTGGGTCAGCAGCAGAACGAAGGGGACGGTCGGAGGGCTGGGTGTACAGGTCCAGGGAGGATTGAAGGTACTCGGGAGCAGAGTCGTTGAGACACTTGTAGACCAGAGTGGACAGTTTGTAGGAACAACAACAACAACAACAACAACAACAGCGATATAGATAGCAGCAGCAACAACAATAACGAGAACAACTAGAAGAAGACGACCATCAACAACAATTACAACGACAACGACGACAGCCGGAATAGTGATGACGGCAACATCACGTTTAAAATCTCAATGTTAATTAAGGCTGTACCCCTGTGATCAGCATAAAGACTTAATTATATACGATACCGATACATGCACAAGCAGGTGTTGGCCTTAAGAGTAATTTTGTAATGCTGATATGATGAAGTCAAGAAGTCAAAACCATTTCTCGAAAATTCTTTCCAGTTCCTCTGGAGACAGGCAGAAGAATTGACAGACCGTTTACGTTACGTCATTACTTGCATTATGACGTCCTTTCGAACTGTTACGTCAGAGATTTCAGTATGGAAGAGGAAAGTTGTCAACAAGAGACGCCTTAGTTTGTTTAATCAGTGTGGTTTGTCATCAAAGTAGGTCGCTTGCCAAAGGAACAAGATTTACGAAGAACTGATTAAAATCAGGTATTTAAGCTAAGAAATCGAATTTCTTTCCTTTTCAATTACAGACGGGTGACCAAAGTCATGCATACTCGAAGTTGACAAACCGCAAACTAAAATTTAGAGCCTCGCGCGAAACTTTGCTTCGTCGGAATTAAACAAACGGAGAGTCACAAAATATCACATGGTGACAGTACATGATGTGACGTTTTCGTCCCAGAAGTTTATAAGGGGCAGATTATACCTGCGCAATGTCAGCGGCACAGAAAACGCACTGCAGATTATCCCAACCCGCTACACGTTGCGTGAAAAAGAAAACAGGCCAATTACTCGTCATAATCCCTATCGCAGCCACAGCATCAATAATATGCAGTGCGTCGTCTGTGCCGCTGACTCTGCGCAGGTATATTCTGCCCTTAACTGTCATCTCTCAGTTTTTTGCTGCGTCCTTGTGGGGTTATGAACATGACCAGGAAAAGTAAATCGCTGACAGTGATGAGTAAACATCTTAATGGACAGGTGAGATAAGCTAAATAATCTCAATCATGAACAGCAACAAAGTCGAAGAGAAACCAAGGGAATATTTCATAAATCTTCAAATGGCTTGAGTTGCGCGAAAGATTGAATAACAACCCCAGGCGTACACAGTCTCAATGAGAGCGTTAATTTTCATTCGTCGGCGTAGATTATGATTTCGGGCTGTTTGATTCATTTTTGAGTCGGGCGTTTCTTTTCTTCTTCGTTCTTGGGCTGAAACTCTAACTTTCACTCATGCTTTTGGCACTAGTGGGTGTATACGTGTATGGCCGTTTTTACCCCACCATTCAGGCAGCCATACGCCGCTTTCGGGGGAGATTCGGAGGTTTGAATGTTTGAAACGTGATTGGTAAATAAAAAAAACCCAGCAGTTTTGTCCTATGCTAGTTGGACAAAAAAATATAACGAGGACTGTTTCTTCAAATCTGCTGTGCTCCTTTCCATGTGCAACACAACCGTGACTAAAAAACAGATACACAGAGGACGAGTATTTATTTCACATGACACCGTGCACAACTGCAGTTTTAGAAATTGCTTGTCACTATGAATGTACACGTTTATTTTTATGTTTGTTTATGCTTGAACTTTAGTTTTAAAAGTGGGTACAAAGCTGGGTTTTTTCCATTGAATTTACCGGTTTTCACACTTTCTACCCCACCTATGTGGACCAAGTTTTTTTTAGCCGAGACCAGCTGTGCTGCAGCAGGACACTCAGAATTGTAGTAACTGTGTAGTAACTGTGTAGCAACTGTGTAGCAACACGATGGAATGCAGGCGTTAGATGCACGTTACAGGAAGCGACTGAAGTGACCGTGTGTACGGGTATATATCCGTACCAGGTCAGATAGAGCCATATGAGTGGGTACGGATATATCCGTACCTGGGAGACAATGAGTTAAGCAACTGTGTTTTGCATTCTATTTTGTTCATCTATGGGTCTTCTTCAGATGTGATCAATTGATTGTTTATTTATTCACATATTTACAGTATAATTTTAGTAATGTCTTCAGTTGTGGGTTTTTTTTATGTGGAGGGGGGTACCCACATTCATGTTACAGTCGTTATCTTAGAAATTGGCACGTTAAGCCTTATTTTGTTTTTAAATAATTAATGTATTTGCTGTTGGTATTTTCTGGCCATAGCAGTCCTTGTACTTACAGAAAAAAGAATCACTTTTAGAAATGTCTTTTCCCTTTCACAAAGGGTAGATTTCAGCCTTTAGATACCACTTTCAAAAATCGATTCTGCAAGTTACATAGAAATCTTTCAAGGTTTAATGCTGTGAGTCTCGTTTAAAAGCGAGTGTGGAAGATTTGTTTTTAGAACGCATTAGCTATAGTGTTGCGTGAGAAGGTATACACTTCTTTTACATCAAGATATAAATCCTGCCACCTACATCGCATTAAATGTACCCAAAGGAATCACTGACATTTCTTTGATAATCATATTTTTGTCTGGGGACGCATGTTCTGAAAACCAACGTGTTTTTATACAAGTGCACAGGAAACACACTCCCTCATTCAATTTCTGTTCTTTGCAACTATGTTTTAGTTTGTTTGTGAGCCTTTTATGTTTGTTTTTTCCAATAACTGTTTTTGCATTCAGTCAACATTTGACTGAATGTTTTGCTTTGGACTTGGGATCGTGCGAGAGAAGTTGTGTGTGTGTGTGTGTGTGTGTGTGTGTGTGTGTGTGTGTGTGTGTGTGTGTGTGAGTGTGTGTGTGTGTGTGTGTGTGTGTGTGTGTGTGTGTGTGTGTTAGCCTAAACATTCATCTCTCTAGTTTTTTTTATGACAAGAACTTATGCAATATTTTT
>NC_090250.1:14985729-14989429 GCF_037325665.1 Littorina saxatilis | reverse complement strand
CCACACACATACACACTGACACACACACACACACACACACACACACACACACACACACACACACACACACACACACACACACACACACACACACAAGCAATTTATCGAGCAAACAATAACCAACGAACCAGCCAATAACAACGATTCTTGATGGAAAACCGGCCTCAGGTACAGAACTTTTTTCGCGAAAACAAAAAGCAAACCGAAGTGTACAACCAGGTCATCTCTGGTTTCATAGCCATGACAAATGCACTAAGAGAAGTCTGACATTGTGACCGCTCTAATTTTCAAATCAAACTCATACTTGCCGTAGGCATGGCATGATATTCAGCACAACAACAAACAAACAAATGTTATAGCTTATTAAGTCCTTGAAAAAGTCTAGTGGCCGTGGTTTCCCCTTTCAAATTTCAAGCCAAGGTGACCACAAGGGTTGCTATCATTTCCCAGCTTGCTTTCGCGTGGGAAAACGTAACTTAATGCACTTTTTTTTCTATGTCTCCTGCAATCGAAATCGGTATCCGCCTGTTACTTTCACAAATCAGACTTTTTTTTAAGTGAGAAAAAAAGTTACTTTTTCGAAGTAAGATTTTTACCCACATGAAATGAATCTCCGTGATTAAATTTGACTCTGAAGGGAATTACGCAACCGCCATTCTTGAGCAGAAAACAGAAAGTTCTTTTTCATTTCGAACAAAATAAGAAATGGCCAAACATCCATTATAATTTTGGTTAGAAGTGATCAGATAAACAAAGGGAAGGAGGGGGTCGGTTAAAAAGACAGAGGAGAAGGATAGGAAAGTAACAGCAATCATAGAAAAGAGAGAATGCTTTATGTCCTACAGGGTAAATATTTCGCCTCTTAATGACAAGATATGGGATATATGATTCGAGTTTTACGCCCTCATGGCTTTTGATGAGATACACAAGTGTGTGCGTGTTTAGGTGGTATCAGCCATCTGCACTGTTGGCAGATGACCGAGGTGGTGACACGGGGGTGGGACATGGCTTCCGTCTCGGGGTCTGCACATAAAGTTGACCCGTGTCCGTCCCGGCCCGAATTCGAACCTGCGACCTTCCGATCACAAGAGTTTGCTCTTACCAATTGAGCTTCCCGGCCCCCAGCAATCATAGCCCGGGTACGTTGACCCTTATATAGCTAGGAGAGGGTAAGCAACTCAGAACGTTAGAAGCAGAAAAATCAATTAAATGCAACACTAAGATTTGAAGCAATAAAGCAACGAATAGCATGGTGTGTTTGATTGGTAACGCAATCCTTTCAACAGGTCCTAACACGTGGACATTAAAAGTTAGAACCGGTTTTTTTTGTTTAAAAAAATTTAAATTTAAAAAAAAATTTTATGTTTGTGTGTTTGTTTGTGTGTTCGTTTGTTTGTTTGTGTGTGTGTTTGTTTGCTTGTTATCTACTTTTCGGCTGAGGGGGTCGAAAAGCGAAATTTGATTATTCCTTACACGTTCAGACGCCTATAATGTCAGCTCACTAATTATTTTGTATGCCTCCAGGTGATGTTATAGATTCAAAGGCTCCCACACATTTGTAATCGACTAAAAAGCTTTTGTCACCTCGGAAATGTGACGCTACAGCTCTAGGCGTGGAGAGGAGTCTACTCATTTCAACTCTAGACTTAGCTTCATGTGCAGCGACTGAAATGGATGCCGCAGATCAAGTTGCTACTTTGTTCTGCTTTTTAAGAGTTTGTAATTAGATTAAAAGTTAAGCTGTCGATCACGGTCGCTGTACAGATGCAGTGAAGGGGTATTCAGGGGTCCCACAACTGTGCGTCGTTGCGTTATAGTATACGCACTAGAACCCCCCAAAACTGTTTGAAGGCGGTCCCGCAACGCACTAAACCTGAAAAGAGCGGGTCCCAGGACGCACTAAACTTGCGTTATTATGCGTGCAAGTTGGTACGGATTTCAGACGGTAATCTTTCTGCTAGTTTCCATATGGAATTGACAAGAACGTACACAGAGCTCGATTTCGAAAATGAGGCAATGTTCTGCCAAATCTGTACCGGACTAATGCAAAATGTACGGTGCAAATATAATAAACGATAATATGACAAATAACACTTTTGTGAAGGGCTCGAAAAGCTTCCGAAAGTTCTCCTTATCTTAAGACCCTCTAAAGTTCCGCTGAAACAAATTAAATTGGAGGTCCGGGAAGTAGACTTCGCAAAGCAAACTTCGCCAAAATGATTGGAGGCATTACGCGACATCACGAATCCAATGCTCGGTCGTCCCTGCAGTTGTGTTTTTTTCTTTTTTCTCTCCATTTTTTACATTTAGTCAAGTTTTGACTAAATGTTTGAACATAGAGGGGAGAATCGAGACGAGGGTCGTGGTGTATATGTGTGTGTGTGTGTGTGTGTGTGTGTGTGTGTGTGTGTGTGTGTGTGTGTGTGTGTGCGTGTGTGTGTGTGTGTGTGTGTGTGTGTATGTGTGTCTGTGTGTGTGTGTGTAGAGCGATTGAGAGTAAACTACTGGACCGATCTTTATGACATTTTTCATGAGAGTTCCTGGGTATGATATCCCCCCAGACATTGTTTTTTCATTTTTTCGATAAATGTCTTTGATGACGTCATATCCGGCATTTTGTAAAAGTTGAGGCGGCACTGTCACACCCTAATTTTTCAATAAAATTGATAGAAATTTTGGCGAAGAAATCTTCGACGAAGGCCGGACTTTTGTATTGTATTTCAGCTTGGAGGCTTAAAAGATAATTAATGACTTTGGTCATTAAAAATCTGAAAATTATATTTTTTTATATAAAACGATTCAAAATTACGTTTAAAAATGCAATGCGTTCAGTTTCATTCTGTGAGTTCGACTGAGCTTGACTAAATGTTGTATTTTCGCCTTACGCGACTTGTTTTCATTACCTGACCTTATCATCATCGCTGGCAAACCCCCCCCCCCCCCCCCGCGGGTTAGGGGGAAGAATTTACCCGGTGCTCCCCAGCATGTCGTAAGAGGCGACTAACGGATTCTGTTTCTCCTTTTACCCTTGTTAAGTGTTTCTTGTATAGAATATAGTCAATGTTTGTAAAGATTTTAGTCAAGCAGTATGTAAGAAATGTTAAAGCCATATGTACTCGATGACTATACACGCTAATTGCTTTACCAACAGCTGGAGACATGCTAAATTAAGTTCCCTGCAAAATATTGTGGTCTAGGACCCCTTCAATGTTGAGATATGTTAATTTTCATTTTGATCTGGATCGTCCTATTTATAGATTTGCCAACAGAGGTAGCGTTGACGCAAGGGAAATAACTCCGCGTCTTTGTTTACATCCAAAGTTTTTGAGACTCTAAAACAAGCTGTAATGCATGTATATGGTCCGCGCATGGTGACATATCGTCATTACATGGTCTTATGGTGCGTTTGACATCGATTATGGGCAAACTACACTTTGTAAACACGGGAGCGCGTACATATGCCTTTAAGTCCTTTGTACTGGAAACTTGCATTCTCCCAGTAAGGTCATATATTGTACTACGTTGCAAGCCCCTGGAGCACATTTTTGATTAGTGCTTTTGTGAACAAGAAACAATTGACAAGTGGCTCTATCCCATCTTCCCCCTTTCCCCGTCGCGATATAACCCTTCGTGGTTGAAAACGACGTTAAACACCAAATAAAGAAAGAAATCGCTGGCAAATTCGGGTCGCTTCCCCCAA
>NC_090250.1:14978229-14980729 GCF_037325665.1 Littorina saxatilis | reverse complement strand
TTGATCTTGCTAGAATCCTTTTTTAAGGCAACTTTTCCAAAATGGACATATTATTATGTTTGTGGGTGTTCATTTTCGCAAGTTTTAGGTAGTCGTATGCGTCATTTTCCCAACCACTTAAAAAAAAGTTTATCAGTTCTGCCAAAAAGAATACGCAGTTTGTCGCCGATTTAAAATACCTTTTAGCGTTCCGCCGACTGCTGCCACAAAGAACAATCCTCGGAGTGAAAGTTTTTGTTCTAGTTCGACAAAAATACAAAAATCGGATGGGCGTACGAAGGACGTGTTACCCCCAGAAACAACACTCTTCCGCTGTTGTTTCATCCTATTTTCACAAACGAAAGGAGTTTAAATTCTATGTGATACATGCTTGTAGTCTTCTTAAAACGTCAAACTCTCTTCTCAAGCCCCGGGGGAGCAACAAAGTAATAACGAAGAAACTGCATTATCTACTGACGTGTATAAAAAATGAATGCTGCCAAAGGAGAAATAAAAAACATAGATCGAAAAATTCTCCCGGAACGCAAATAAGATTACACAGCAGGATTGAAACAAGCGTAAACAAGATTTTTATTTTGGGGGGAGGACGTAAGACCTAGCTCTTTGTCCTGTGGTGGGGTTTTTTTTAAAGAGAGAGAGGGGGGGGGGTAAAGAGAATGCAAGAGGTGGGAGAGAGGAAGAGAGGGTGAGAAAGAGAGAGGTTGGTGAGAGGAAAAGAGAGGTGGGAGAGAGGAAATTAGAGGGAGGGGAGGTGGCGCAGAGATCGAAATACGCGAGTCTGAAAGTAACAGAGATTAAAACAAGTTCGCGTAAGGCGAAAATACAACATTTAGTCAAGCTGTCGAACTCACAGAATAAAACTGAACGCAATGCAATTTTTCAGCAAGACCGTATACTCGTAGCACCGTAAGTCCACCGCTCGAGGCAAAGGCAGTGAAATTGACAAGAAGAGCGGGGTAGTAGTTGCGCTGAGAAGGATAGCACGCTTTTCTGTACCTTTCTTCGTTTTAACTTTCTGAGCGTGTTTTTAATCCAAACATATCATATCTATTATGTTTTTGGAATCAGGAACCGACAAGGCATATGATCAAAGTGTTTTTAAATTGATTTCGAAAATTTAATTTTGATCATAATTTTTATATTTTTAATTTTCAGAGCTTAATCCAAACATAACATATTTATATGTTTTTGGAATCAGAGAATTATGAAGAATAAGATGAACGTAAATTTGGATCGTTTTATTAAAAACATATTTTTTTTACAATTTTCAGATTTTTAATGACCAAAGTCATTAATCAATTTTTAAGCCACCAAGCTGAAATGCAATACCAAAGTCCGGCCTTTGTCGAAGATTGCTTGGCCAAAATTTCAATCAATTTGATTGAAAAATGAGGGTGTGACAGAGCCGCCTCAACCTTTACAAAAAGCCGGATATGACGTCATCAAAAGTATCTATTGAAAAAAAGAAACAAGTCGCGTAAGGCGAAAATACAACATTTAGTCAAGTAGCTGTCGAACTCACAGAATGAAAATGAACGCAATGCAACGCAGCAAGACCGTATACTCGTAGCGTCGTCAGTCCACCGCGCACGGCAAAGGCAAAGGCAGTGAAATTGACAGGAAGAGCGGGGTAGTACTTGCGCTGAGAAGGATAGCACGCTTTTCTGTACCTCTCTTTGTTTTAACTTTCTGAGCGTGTTTTTAATCCAAACATATCATATCTATATGTTTTTGGAATCAGGAACCGACAAGGAATAAGATGAAAGTGTTTTTAAATTGATTTGAAAAATTTAATTTTGATAATACTTTTTATATATTTAATTTTCAGAGCTTGTTTTTAATCCGAATATAACATATTTATATGTTTTTGGAATCAGCAAATGATGGAGAATAAGATGAATGTACATTTGGATCGTTTTAGAAAAAAAAATTTTTTTTTACAATTTTCAGATTTTTAATGACCAAATTAATGTTTAAGCCACCAAGCTGAAATGCAATACCGAAGTCCGGGCTTTGTCGAAGACTACTTGACCAAAATTTCAACCAATTTGGTTGAAAAATGAGAGCGTGACAGTGCCGCCTCAACTTTCACGAAAAGCCGGATATGACGTCATCAAAGACATTTATCAAAAAAATGAAAAAAACGTATGGGGATATCTTACCCAGGAACTCTCATGTCAAATTTCATAAAGATCGGTCCAGTAGTTTGGTCTGAATCGCTCTACACGCACGCACACACGCACGCACACACATACACCACGACCCTCGTTTCGATTCCCCCTCTATGTTAAAACATTTAGTCAAAACTTGACTAAATGTAAAAACAGCAGGGGATATCATACCCAGGAACTCTCATTATATTTAGTCAAGTTTTGACTAAATATTTTAACATCGAGGGGGAATCGAAACGAGGGTCGTGGTGTATGTGCGTGCGTGTGTGCGTGTGTGCGTGCGTGCGTGTGTGTGTGTGTGTGTGTGTAGAGCGATTCAGACTAAACTA
>NC_090250.1:14963229-14970729 GCF_037325665.1 Littorina saxatilis | reverse complement strand
GACCCTATAACTTTTTATTACATTTGTCCCAAAAAAAAACAACAAAAAAAACCAGTGCAGAAAACGCAGTGAAAGCGAAAGCGCTCGAGTCGCACACTTATTTCCCTGTCAAGTAGGTTTAATTTGTACACATTAAAAAAAAAGTTTAAAAAAAAAGTGATTGCCTACCTTCCTACCCTATTTTTTTTGGCTATGTTACCTTAACCACAGTTATTTATTTGGCTATGTTACCTTAACCACACCTATTTTTTTGTTTTTGCCTTAAAGAGAAATAATCTGGAATTATCAATGGAGGTAATTGTGGTAACTACAGTTTGACAATGTTCGGAAATAACTCTGTCGGGTTTGTTTGTTTGTTTGTTTGTTTGTTTGTTTATTTGTTGCTTAACGTCCAGCCGACTACGCAGAGCCATATCAGGACGAGGAAGGGGGGAATGAAGGGGGCCACTTGTCAAGCGATTCCTGTTTACAAATGCACTAACCCATTACTTGTGTCCCAGCAGGCTTTAGTAAAACTAAATTAATACCTACTGGAAGATTACCAGTTTCCAGTATGTTAAAATAGGCTTAACCTATCTACTGCTGGACTTACATCAGAACACTAACAGATTAAACTATACATGAATCGCGAGACAAGCGGCAAGAGAAGAGATTTTTGGAAAAAATACAGGTGAATGAGCAAGAAGGCAGAAAAAAGAAAAGAATTCATGAAGAAAAAGAGAGCATGACAGGAAAGAGGAACCAAAAATCTACCTAACAGCAAACTAGAAAGCTCCTGCGGTTCCAAAAACAGGAGGGGCCTTTAATTTCATAACCGCAGTGCCCCACTGCGGGATGTCGGGTTTGTATAGGTTGTGAAAGAGTGAATACTATGACTTGTAGTGAGGCACACTTTCCCATGGAACATTATAGGCCAGTCACTAGCGAGGGGTGTGTCTGAAACACGTGGGCAAGGAGCACGTGGGGAAAGTTTGCCCCAATTAAAGCAAGAGTATTCACTCTCTCTCTCTCTCACAAGCAATACAAACCCGACAGAGTTATGTCCGGAGTTCGTCTGGTAAAAGAAAGTTAAAAACATCGCCGTCGAGCGACAGAGGAGAAGTTAGACTCTATCAACATGTTCACCTTCTTCCCCTTAAGGCCAAAAAAAAAAAGTTGTATGTTTCTGGTAACATGGTTACAAAAAATAGGGTAGGTAGGTAGGGATTTTTGTTTGTTTTTTGGTCAGGGTAGAAAATAACTATACAGTGACGCAAAGAGACTGGACTTACTATGCAAAGAGAAAGACAACACATTACAAAACAAATGAGACAAAAGGGATGCGGGGTTATCCCCCTTGTGTCGTCTGCCGTCTGTTACTTTCGTTTTGACGCTTTTTTTGTTGCTTTTTTTTACAAATGCAATAAACTAGGTAGGGTCGGGTGACCAGAAACATACAACTTTTTTTGTGTGGCCTTAATCACCATCACCATCTTAGAGACCCATACCAAAACACATATGTATCCCAGTAACGCTACAAATACACGGATAAACCCTAAAAGTGCCTTCAGGGGAAGTGACGTCACTGCCTTGCTATTTCTGCCGATTGGGATCAGATAACGGGTCAATGGAAAGTAACTGCTAAACGACGTTTCTAGAACTTCTACAACTCAAATTAGTATCAGCATAATTGTGCATGCTATTTACGCTGACATCCTATCCATGACTCGCAAACTTTACGTTCGTTAACCGATCAAATTGCTTCAGACACCTTTCACTGCCTTTATTCTGTGAGCAAGGATTCCCATTGTAGATTTATTTGTTTCTCTTACGCGCACGCACCTACACAGATATATATAAACACACACTCTCACACACACACACACACACACACACACACACACACACACACACACACACACACACACACACACACACAAACGAAATCCCAGTCAACCGCTAAACAGTACTCTCAAGCTAATCGTGACAATGTGCCTGAAGCCATTGAAGGCGACACCCTTACTCACACATCTACAGATCATATTTCGATACTTCGAACTATTTATAAACAGAATCTCTTCGCTAAACCAACCCACCACTCCTGGGAATTAGAATCTATTTCATTGCAAAGGATATTAATGTACCCAGTTCCCTATCAATCCTTTCAACAATGACGTCAGGGCTCCGCTTATTTCGCTCAAAAATCATACAGAGTACAGTTGTACCTAAGATGTGAAGCCACTCTGACAAGAGGACACCAACTTACCACGTTGTTCCCTTATTAGAGAACCCTACCCCTATGCCGCCCCCCCCTCCTCCTCCCCATCTCCACCCCAACGTACAAACACGCATGCAAAGACCGTTTTGTGCAACCTTCGTCGAAAAACAAGATAATATACTAAAATTCCAGCAAATAATTACTAACCCACGCACATCTTGAATCATCTTTCACGCTCAGAAATAAAAATCCCACGAACCATGATTATCTCTCTGAGTCTCTTTCTCCCCAAGCAACTGCAAAATACCGAATATTACCAGCAATAAAAATAAAAACTTTCCAATCCAACTTTGCCGCCAGGAGGACAGATAACGGAGACACGAGTAAGGGCAACAAGAATTCCCAACGCGGCTGCTGCAATTGCAGACAAGGATTATAACAGTGGTGACACGAAGCGAATAAAACGGCATCAGTCTGCTCCACCCCGATCGCGAGAATTTTGTTGCCCTCTACAGAAATGTCGATGACATAAAGTCGTGTCGTTATTTTCTCCGGCAAAAATGGCCGCCGTACAGGGGAAGCAACGCTTGCAATCAGCAGGGAGAGAACCGTCTTCGTAAAAGGCGGATAACCCAATTTCATGCCGATGCAACGTTGCAATTGACGAGTCTGTGCCCCCAAAAAGAGTGTCGGCCGTAAAGGGATGAAGGAAATACCAACGGCATCATTAGTCGTTAAGGCCTCATTAGACCTTTTGCAGAACTGACTGGAATTCATTACTCACAATCCCAAAGCTCACAACAAAGGGAGGTTTGAACAGATAACGAACGATTCTAAATTTATGGCGCGAAAGAAAGTCGGCGTGATTAGTTCTCAACAAACAGTCTCAAAGACGAAAGGACAGTAACGGCTGAGAAGAAGGCGAAGAATTGCAAAGGAAATTTGCCTGTTTTGTTCGTCTGATGTCCGTCTTCCGCTTTTAGTTTCTGTCCAAATGAAGCGCGCGCAAAGAAAACCATCCACGACTGCTCACAACGGCAAGGCTTTCTATGCATTAACCCTATTCTCCGCTGCTCCGGAAAGACATTTTTTCTCAATGTATTGACTCCTCTTCATTTCAGTGTGACAAAGCAAATGTTCTTTTTTCTCTCAAGAATAAAAAACTTTAAAAAAAATCAAAAATGGCAATAACAAAAAGGAGATAAAGAAGATGGCCGAAGTCCCAGAGGCTGCGTTGAATCAGGGAAGACAACGCCATCAGCCAGAAGTGAAGCAAACAGGCAATGACACCCGGGCAAAACAGACGCGGGCAAAAGGAGAGCCCTGCTTTTGACGCCTCTCGCTTTACAACACCCTCGGCGCAGTCCTCCCTCGTGGATTCAAAAAAGGAGAAAACCGCATCGAAGAGAGGCAACTCTGCAAAGAGAGACAACTCTGCAAAGGAATCGAAGGGAGCGAATTCGGTGAACGTTTTTTGAAGGAATAGGACTCGTTTGAATATTTCGAAGGAAGAGAAATGTGTGAACATTTCAGCATAGGTCTACAAACGTTACCAAAGTCGGTAGGGTGGGGGTGGGAGGAGGCTTGGGTGGTGGAAGTATGGGGGGGGGGGGGGGGGGGGGGGGGGGCTGTTTACAAACAAATTCTAAGGGAAATAGGAGACCGCTTTGAAAAATTAGAAAGGGAGAAAACTGTATCCACGTTTCAATGAAAGAGAATTATAGACGAATTCCGGATATTTATAACCCAGTCGTGTTTTATAATTATCGGCTGTGAAGAGTTGTATTCCTTAAAGGAGAGACACGCATAGCTCAGTGGAGACACGTTGTACGCGCTGGAGTACATAATGAATTCAGATAGTGTTCGATCAATATCATGCCCATTTCATTCGAAAACACACAGATCGTAGTTCATTATTTACTGGAGCGCAAACGACGCGACTCGCCCAGTAATTCCCACAGACCTATGTATAGTCAGCTTGCCATCTTTAAGAAAACATAACTCTTCCGCAGACCATTTAAAAGCCGACAAGAGTTATTTCCAAACGTCGTCTATTCCGCGAATATTTTGAAGAAAAAAAACCCTAAACTTTTTGAGGAGAGAAATCTCCAGAAACGCTTCCAAAGAAGGGGGAGGGGATGCGAGTTTGGAGGAAAGGGAAGCACGGGGGGGGGCTCTTTGAGTGGGTTTTTTTAAGGGAAAGAAATCTACGTACTACTAAATGTTTTTACGGACGAGACAACTCCAAAGTACGTTTCAAAAAGGAAGACTGAGCAGTTAGGTTGGTTGGCTGGTTATTATTAATATGACCCTCCACCACGAAATGAGTCGCATGTCACCTCGCGCGGTTCTGCGCTAGGCTTAATGCAAGTCCGGGGAGTGCCTGGTAACAGTGTGAGGGTCACCTTAGTCACAGGCTTATAACTCAAACAGTTTTTGCTCTTTTCTAAAACGGTTTTCACCACTGGATAGAGCATAACAAACTCTGTAGGAAAATGTACAAATATGGAAATCATGCAAAGGTGACATGCGACTCATTCCGTGGTGGAGGGTCACATTTTCTCATCGTCAGGAAGGCTGCGAACTCTACGAATGTGAATCTTTAACAAAGACGGCAGAGTTAGCTATAGGGGTAGAAGGAATCTGAGAGCTGGGGAGGTGTTAGCAGAGAAAGGAGCAGAAGGGAATAAGGATGTACAACCTGCTCCCCTGCCCACAATGTGCGAAAACCGTGACATCTCTCAGTCAACACTCTGACCCAGGGACATGCGGTAATGGACGTTTGCAGCGGACCCTGCAAAAAGTGGCAGTTTCTCGAGGTGATTCTCAGACACTTTTATCATTCCCGACTGATGGGGACTGGTATACGTACAGCAAGTGAGTCCGACGGCAATGAAAGTGGTTTCTCTTGTTCTGGATTCTTCTCCTGGTGTTTGTTTGTTGTTGGGTTTTTTTGTTTTTTGTTTTTTTTGGGGGGGGGGTGGGGGGTACCACGGCTGTTAAAAGGGCTTTATTTCTGCTACTCTAGCTGCAGGCTATTTTTAGCACCCATCTTTTCCCCACAGCTGAGATAACACTGCAGCTAGTAGCTCTCTCGCACTGAGAAGGGAAATCTCCCAGTATAGCGCGGAAGCAGTTGGGTATAAGAGGCAAGCGAGCTTACCAGTGTGCTGGATGCAGCTGTTGGTATCCAAACTATTCCCTCTAGTGGGCTATTTTTAACTCACACTAAAACACAAGCAAGGAACAGCCGTGGGGTGGGTTGCACTATCTTCACCTTATAACCTACGCCTGACCCTCCCACGCACCGCCATGCTGTGCATATATATACAGCCACAGTCACACACACGGACACACAGACAGACAACAAGACAGACAAACAGACAGACAGAAAGAAAGACAAACTTATTCGTAAGGTTATCTCGCCAGTTTGTGCATGTATCGGCATCGTATATATATAATTATATCATTAAAGGGCCCGGTAGCTCAGTTGGTAGAGCACTTGACTTGTGATCCGCGGCCAAAGGGTTCGAATCCAAGCCGGGACGGATACGGGTCAACATTGTGCACAGACTCATACACGATATCCATGCCGCCCAACCACGTGTCACCACAGTGGCACGTAAAAGACCTGGGTCATCCTGGCATGAGTGCATGTGACTGACTACACCTAAACACGCAAACACCTGGGTAGCGCGCGCGACTCGTGATGCTGCTAGCTTTCCACTGGGAGGAAGCGACCCGAACTTCCCAGCAATGGGATAGTATTATAAATCAAAAGGCCAAGGAATGCCACAAAACCAACAAAAGACAGCGACGTGCGCACCCATCTTCCTGTAGCGTATCTTGCCGCCACTGAACAAAGACATCATGTGAAAGCCTTTTTAGGAAATCCAAAAACCAAGAGACTGCCAACGTTCCGAAATTCAGAATCAAAAACAAGAAAGGTAAGTTGTTGGAACGTTTGTTATTGACAAAACAATACGTCACACACAAATGTATCGTCCCAGCGGTCTTTAAAGTGCACAGACAAACAATTAGTAACAACTTAGCTTGATCATAGACCATTTATCCTGGACCGCCAACTAGCTCTCTCTCCGCTCTTTCTCTCTATTACGAGGTAGCGGCCTCTCGCATCATAGACCATTTATCCTGGACCGCCAACTAGCTCTCTCTCCGCTCTTTCTCTCTATTACGAGGTAGCGGCCTCTCGCATTTAGGAACCTACGCTTACATGGCCTTTCAGAAATCAGGGGGATGTCATATCCGGTGTCGATTGTAAACATAGACGAAGTTGCCGAGGTAAGTTCTGAAAATGCTGAAATAAACTCAGCTAAAGTGCATATGGAAGATGTTTTTCGATGAGTTTTGTTAAGTTTAGTTTGGAGTTTTGGAAAATCCAGTTCATTGTCACCTCCCATTGTCACAAATAACTGGAGCGTGCTTTCTTTTCACTGTCTTCGAATCGCTGGCCTTTCAAACCGGACGCTAAGCGCCCCTGATAGTCGAGCGTCGTAACCTCGAAGGGTCACGTGACGAGTTGGCGGTCCAGGCTATTTGGTCTATGGCTTGATCGAATGTTCAGCCGCTTGTTGTGAAAGTCACAAGCGAATAAATCACAACAAGCGGCTGTACATTCGACCAAGCTAAGTTCTTGTTACTAATTGTTTGATGATAATTAGTTTTAACGTCCTCTTAGAACCAATTGGCCTATCTTGGGACAGGTAGAGTTGATATGCTTTATGGGGGGACAGGACACTGGACAGACATGCAAACAGAGAACACATATGATCGTGTTATAGATCTGGAAGTCTGTTGTTGCGATATTTCAAAATGGGGATGGAAGTAAAGATTTTGTTGGGGTTGTTGCCATAGTGTACGCGAAATATAGTTGGAGTGGAGCGGTTTGTAGGCTTATTTCCTTTTTATTTATGTAAAATATTTTTCAGACTTTTGGATAATGCCAAAATAATGTAATAAAGAACTGGCCGAATAAGTAAATAAATACGTAACTAGAAACATAAAAAGAATTATTAGCCAAATAAGAATATTAAATATAACTTGCTAAAATAATATATCAGAATGGGGAACTTAAGTTCAGGTAGGAGGGCGGTGTATGTGATTTAGCCTTGTTTGAATAGAGCTATATGATAGGTGTTGTAGGCGCTTTGGTTGTTGGGCGTGGTTGGTTGGTTGTTGGGCGTGGTTGGTTGGTTGTTGTTTGTCTGTGCATTTTCAAGACCGGTGGGTCGATATATTTGTGACTGTAACGTATTTTGTGTAAGTGCATGTGACTAACAAAC
>NC_090250.1:14938229-14958229 GCF_037325665.1 Littorina saxatilis | reverse complement strand
TAATTGATAACCCGCATAGATGTCGTCTTAAGGATAATGTTACAACGGCCACCGACTTGCACCGAAAGGCAATAAGCCATTCATACTGTAATTCGCGCGTGCATGTTTGTGTCAACGATTATTTAGGAGTGGGTCTCCGAGGGACGTAACCCAGTGTCACGTGCCCTCGTTACCGTATCTGCAACCGCCGTAGTTGCACACAAAAAAGTTTTTTTTTTTTTTAAGAAAAAGAAGAAGCAGAAGTTAAAGAAGAGTACAAAGCAAAACCCAAAATACATCGAAACCAATTAGCAGATAGAAGTGATCAAAGCTGTCTGGAATCGTATCGTGGGCTAATGGCAACAACAATCTGTATCTATTGCTAGAAAAAATAAATGTTAAGTCTCTTGTGAGCTTGAGAAAACCCTTAAGAATTAAAACAAAAAGTGAAATAAAATTAAATTAAAAGACAACAGGGATTGATTCTGGGAACGTTAAATACTTGACAATACAAAAACAAATATCAGCAGTCTGTCTCCTTGCTGTGAAGAATGGTAATTTTCTGCTAAATTAACTTTTTAACAGACACCTGAGATAATCTCCGCAATTTAGTGTAGCAGAAATTCGCTGCTCTGCAAGGGAAGCAACCATGAACACTGTTAATTGTGTGTATATGGCAGGCGACGTAGCTCAGTCAGTACCGCGTTGCCCTTAAAACCAGACCGTTGTTATCGGTGTGTGTTCAACCCCGGGTTTCGACAAGAAGTTTATTCCCACGAGTCAACTTGTAGCAGACTCTCCTTGTTGTCCGAACACCCCCGTGTGCACACCTACGCACGATAAAGATCCCGAGGTCACAACGAAAATCTCAGGGCTTGAAAATAACAAATACACGCATGCAGGGCAAACACTTTGGGTAGTGCTACTCTTTCGCTGGTCACAACAAAAGTCTCAGGGCTTGAAAATAACGAATACACGCATGCAGGGGAAACATTTTGGGTACCGCTATTCTTTCGCTGCAAGCTATCCCAAGGGATAGCTATAGCAGCGCGAATTTCCTCAAGGTAATTCGCCAAGGACAATAAGATATATACCAAACCAAACCAAACCCTTGAGTCCAATTGCTCCGAATCACGGAACAGTCTAGAAATATCTGTGCTGAATTCTAAGATAATTTTCACAGGTAGTAGGGATCAAACCTTTGGTACATCGCTTCGGGTGTTTTATTTTGACTTCCTTTATTAATGCACGTGCACACATCTATTCGCGGTATGACTAAAAGATCCTCGCCGCAAGCGTGCAAAGGCGGGTGGTAAATATAAATTAGCTCACAACAACGCATTTTAAAAGTATAACTTTTGTAGATGACATACAATATTTTGAAAGTGAAGTATCGAGTATCAGGCGTCGGTATTTCCTATCACCGCGGGTATTGCTTGAAGGGTCGCTTTCTATTTTCAAACGAACAGATCATGACATTGCAATCAAGTCTCAGGTGACTTTATTTTCGATTTCCCCAATATTGGAGCAACTACCACCGTTAAAAACTTGAAACCGATGTGTATAGCTTCAAGACATTTTTATATGCTAGGGTTTTTTTACGCAGATGTAAGTCAACGTTTTCCTGAACATCGGTGTGTGTGCGTGTGTGTGTGTGTGTGTATGTGTGTGTGTGTGTGTGGGTGTGTGTGTGTGTGGGTGTGTGTGTGTGTGCGGCAAAGTCACAGTCAACTTAATTATGTCTCTATCTCTTTGTTTTCATGACTCAATACCTCTCTCTCTCTTTTCTCTGACTGGCATTCATTCCGTCCTGTCTGTCTACATTCCTCTCTCTCTCTCTCTCTCTCTCTCTCTCTCTCTCTCTCTCTCTCTCTCTCTCTCTCTCTCCCTCTGTCTCTCTTTAATTAGGTGATTCTTCTGACCCCGCCAATTACAGACCAATCTCGATTCTTCCTGTTTTATCCAAACCACTTGAAAAGCACATATATACAAACTTGGCCGCACATTTGAAGAAATACGACCTTATTCATTCAAATCAGTCAGGCTTCAGAGAAAATCATTCGTGCCACACAGCATTAATAAACCTTCTGGAAAACTTGCTTAGCAACATTAATAATAATGAACTCTGTGGTGTCCTATTCGTCGATTTTGCAAAAGCATTCGACGTCATTAATCATGATTTTCTTTTAAGAAAATTAGCTGAGTATAGATTATCACCCCAAAGCCTATGCCTCCTCTCATCTTTCTTAGCCGGACGAAAGCAGTCCGTCTGCGTGAATTCCACTATGTCAAGTAAAAGACCTGTGTTATATGGAGTCCCCCAGGGTTCTGTCCTTGGGCCACTTCTTTTCTCTCTGTATATTAACGATCTTCCTTTTAGTGTTAATGATGATTGTGAACTATTTGCTGATGATACGACCATACACACTTCTGATAAAAAATTAGACAAAGTTTATTTATCATTGCAGAACAGTGTAGATGATCTCATTAATTGGACGGAATATAACCACATGAGTCTTCACCCCCAAAAGACCAAATACATGTTAATTACAACAAGGCAAAAAAGACAAAACATCAAGAATAATCCTCATTCCTTATTAATTGGCAACGATGCAATAGCGGAAGTAGGAGATCACAAAGTTTTGGGAGTAAATATCGATAATAATTTATCTTGGACCCATCATGTTAGATCGTTGTGTAAAACCATGTCGAGGAAAATATATTTGTTGAACAGAATAAAACACTTTCTTGATCCACACTCAAGGTTATTATTTGATAATGCATACATACAAACCATCACGGATTATTGTTCGACCATCTGGGACTCAGCCAGTGCAAATATTTTAAAACCACTGTATAGTCTACACAGATGAGCACTAAAATCAGTTCTATTAAAACAATCCAGTCTTGTTTTCGACGATTATAAAAAACGTAAGATTTTGTCCTTAAAAGAAAGATTTAAATCAAACAAAGGTGTGCTCCTTCACAAAATCCTTTCCGGCCATGCACCACGTGCTTTCATTACAAAATTTAAAGCCAAACCAAGCCGAAAATTCAACGTCCCCATTCCGCGGATAGATCTCTTTAAATCAAGTTTAGCTTATTCTGGCAGCGTTTTGTGGAATTCTCTCCCGGAATCAGTTCGAGCCCCAACAAGTCTCAATACTTTCAAAAAACACCTCTCATTACATTTAATGTCAAATTACGAAAAGTCACAGTGATGGAAGACTTCGTTCTGATTATTTTCATATTGATCATATCTGTCCATAAAGCATCAGTGGTTCATAACGCAAGAATGTATGTATAGCCTACAACGTGTATATAGTCCTGTGAATAGTTTTTCTGCCTTTTTATTTTTTTTATTTTTTTTACTGTCATGCTTATCATTTGTAATTGTTTTACGTTTGTACGTGTATTTAAGATTAGAATAGTCCCTCTCTGGGCGAGGGCTGGTTGAAAAGAAGCTAGTTTATATTGCTTATGCCACAACCCTCGTAAAATAAAATTTGATTTGATTTGATTTGATTTGATCTCTCTCTCTCTCTCTCTCTCTCTCTCTCTCTCTCTCTCTCTCTCTCTCTCTCTCTCTCTCTCTCTCTCTCTCTCTCTCTCTCTCTCTCTCTCTCTCTC
This sequence comes from Littorina saxatilis, assembly GCF_037325665.1. NCBI lineage: Eukaryota > Metazoa > Mollusca > Gastropoda > Littorinimorpha > Littorinidae > Littorina > Littorina saxatilis. The sequence goes on along the minus strand of NC_090250.1, from coordinate 14,954,620 downwards.
TCTCTCTCTCTCTCTCTCTCTCTCTGATTATATATAATGAGTAGGATGTTCTTGTTTTTGTTTACTGGACATGTGCATTTGTATGCTGGTGCTTGAGATGTGCTCATCTCCATGAAAAGGGCCCAAGGCCTACTCATTAAAACATTCAGACTTCAAACTTCTCTCTCTCTCTCTCTCTCTCTCTCTCTCTCTCTCTCTCTCTCCCTCTCTCTCTCTCCCTCTCTCTCTCTCTTCCTCTCTCTCTCCCTCTCTCTCTCTCTCTCTCTCTCTCTCTCTCTCTCTCTCTCTCTCTCTCTCTCCCTCTCCCTCTCCCTCTCTCTCTCTCTCTCTCTCTCTTCTGCTATCAAAGTTAAAGCAATATGTCGATATCGCAACACTAAAACTATTTTATCATGCCCACATCTTATCCCATATTAATTACGCATTAACTCTTTGGGATGGCGTCTCTGATATTCACATGAAAAAGTTAAACTCTTTACATCGTCCACAATTATCAGCTGATTTGAAGTTAAAGAATCTAAACCACCTGCCGCTAGTTAAACAGTTACAGTTTAAGACTGTAATGATGTATAAAGTATATCATGGCGAAGTGCCCATCTATATTCAGGACCTATTTCACAGAGTCACCGAAAGGTACGGGTCTATCAATTTTCTACCACCAATACCCAGGATTGATTTGTTCAAAACTAGTCAAGTCTTCTCTGGCGCTATGGTGTGGAACTCCATTCCGTCTGTAATAAGATCATTAACCTCACTAAAGAGTTTTAAACAAGCTCTGCATAATTATTTTATGCCTACCTAGATGGCTATACTAGTCTTAACATGTGCAAGTTGCTGTCAACAATTGGCAAAGCTTTATGAATTACACAAATATGTTCTTTATTATATGCATTATGTGGAATTTATGTTGCGATTTTACATCATCATCATCATCATCATCATCATCATCATCATCATCATCATCATCATCATCATCATCATCATCATCATCATCATCATCATCATCATCATCATCAACATCTTCATCATCATCCTTTACACCATATAATCATTATAAGCATTAGTGTAAACGTTGGTATCGTGTGAATTTTACCGTCGATCACTTTACATGTGTAACCTCAATTAACATGTTGCATGTTTCGCTTTCGATTTGTATGTTGCTTACTTTGTCATTTTGTTGTTTATGTTTATTTGCTTGTTTGCTGGTTCGTTCGTTTACTTTGTTTATTTGTCATGTTGCTTTACTTGTTTATCATTTATTAGACATTTGTATTAGAAGTAAGGACCGGTTGTAAGAAAAGGCGTCGCCTTAAACCTCTATCCTTGAAAAATAAAGTTCCATCATCCCTCTCTCTCTCTCCCCCCTCTCTCTCTCTCTCTCTCGCATTCTCTCTCTCTCCCCCCCCTCTCTCTCCCTCTCTCTCTCTCTCTCTCTCTCTCTCTCTCTCTCTCTCTCTCCCTCTCTCTCTCTATCTCTCTCATTCTCTCTCTATCCCCCGTCTCTCTCTCGTTCTCTCTATCTCTCTCTCTCTCTCTCTCTCTCTCTCTCTCTCCCTCTCTCTCTCTCTCCCCCTCCCCCTCTCTCTCTCTCATCCTCCCCCTCTCCCCCCTCTCTCTCTCTCTCACTTACACATCCATGTGATTAAGGGTCACCAATTTAGCATGTCAGCGGCTCCAGAATGTTCCTATCGAGTGTAGGCGATCCCTGTGAGTTGCATCCGTTTTAAGGAGAGGATGCGATGTGTTTTTACAGCAGCTGATGGGAGAGCCCACTTGACAAAATGGAGACACACACACAAATCAAAATCAAAATAAGGCGGCACCAGCCTCCAAAAAATATCAAAGCATACTTTTCTTTTAATGAGTCAGCTGTCTGTGATTATGCAGTTGTATTAAAACGTAACTTTTACTCGATCGTGAAAAAATGGCAAAATAAACAAGATTTTTATTTTTTATTTTTTATTTTTGGTAAAGAAAACGCTCATCCTGTCAATTAAAATCGGGGGTGGGGGGGGGGGGATCTGTTGCGGCAAGAAAGTTATCTGTCTCTTAAGAATGATCAGCTGACACGGTTTCCCACTCATACCGTACAGTGCAAATATATGGACGTTTTATTACATCCTTTCTGCTTTTCTCTTGACACTAAGATGTGTCCTGTTTTGTTTTCAACGTGCAATGAAAGCAAACTGTGCCTGTCCATCACTGGCAACTCCAGAAAAACGAAGACAAAAAATATCAACAGAGAAACGAGCAACCAAATTCGATTTGAACCGACGGTGTGCGAGAATTTTACCTCGACGATTTAAGCCCGAGGCTGAAAAAGCTGTTGGTCATGGGGAAAAAACTGGGACCTCTATTTCTGAAAGTCTCTGCATTATGAAAAAGCCCGGTATAGTGTGGCCGATAAGCTCCAAGCCTGTACCTCTCGGAGACATGAAATATTCAAGCGTGCAGTTATTAAAAACTTTGCGAAAGCTTTGCCAATAAAATCTAAAAGCCTGTGGGCAACGATGCCAAAACGGCATCAGCGGGGTTAGCGGCTACCTTGTGATTGCTTTGAAACCCTAGACCATCTCCCCTGAGACGTTAAAAATGGGGGCTGTCTTACTACGACAGGACTTAAGCCTGTGCTTAACTGGGCGAAGTCGACTGCGCGAAGCATACTTCGCGAAGCTGGCCGCACAAAGCTTTAGCACTAAGTTTTCAGTCAAATAACTTCGCGAAGCTTGTGTGTGTAAGTGTGTGTGTGTCTGGGTGTGTGTGTGTGCGTGTGTGTGTGTGTGGGGGGGTTATACTATAGGGTATCTTGGAAGGACATCGACATTTAGTCCTAACACGAGCGCTGACGATACCTTAGTCCGTCAGGTTTGTGAAATGTGAAAGATATCCAAGTCCCACCCCTGGGTCTCTCCTGTGGCACATCAAGGACCTCAGTCATTCTGCCAGCAGTGCAGGTGGCTTATTACATGTAATTACGAGCACACCATGTGTAGCGCAACTTTGTTGCTGCTGGCTTTCCACTGGGGAGAATTAACCCACATATCGATGGGACAATAAAATATTGAAAACAATAGTAATAAAGTGAAATTGAATAAAGTGACACTGCACCCTTCCAGACGTATACCTCTTTGGTCAACTCGCTAATTGAGCAAGTAATGGAAACAAAATGATAAAGTGAAATTAAAGAAAGTGACACTGCACCCTTCCAGAAATACTTCTTTGGTCAACTCGCTAATTGGGCCGAATGATTGCGGTAAACGTTTCGGATATATTGTGGTTTTGTATGCCTTTTTTTCCGTGAAGGGGAACAGACAGCTCCAAGACTATGGAGTATTAGGGGTGATAGTGTCTGGAGAAAAGTGATTTTGGATTCGGTTTTCATGGTACTGTTTCTTGAGTTCTTCACAAAATTAGGGAAGGTCATTTTCAAAACTCTTTCACAAAATTCAGTTTTTAACATTGTAACATAGCATTTTTTAACTGTGCTTGAAAAGCCTACATTCTAGGGCAAACGGACTAAAACCGCAAGCACAGCAGCAAGAAGACCAGCTGGAGTTGTACACTATATCCACCTTATGTACAGTGAACTTTTAAGACTCTTTTAGATGCGCACACCCAAAAAAAACAAAAAAACCGTCACGTTGATAGTCGTCGTCGGCTTCTGTGGCGCACCCGCCAACCACCAACCCAGGCGGGTTATCCAGATCCAGATCCAGAATGTATAAAAGTCGCCTGGTCGATATGGCGCTCATCATTCTTTGCTGGTACCAGGGGACGAATATCCATGCAACTCTTGCTTTTTATTTTGTCTTATGTTGCGTATCGGACACTGCTTTCCTATTTTTAGTTCAGGATCTTACCCCCCGGACAAAATTTGTAACTTTTAAAAGAGACAAAAGACTTAAGTACCGACATAAAAAGAAGCTTAGTTTGGAGGAACCTTCCATCTTTAATGTTTTAATAAACTTAAAATGGGAATAGTTGGGTGTGTTTTTTTTTAGAGTAGGCTGAGAACTAAAGAAAGAATAAGATCGATGCTGAATCGGTGTTGCATGACCCTTTTGGTTCTCGAGGCAAAAAACAATGAAAACAAACAAACACCAAATCCCATTGTTACTTCAGCCTTGAAATAATTTTGTCATTTAAGCCCTAGATTGCTTGGTGATTTTGTTGTTGTTTTATCCCAGTTATTTGTATGCTTTGTATGCTCGTTACATTTTTGCTCGTTTGTTTTAGAACGAAATTGTTAAGCGCCTAGAGCTGGGACTCGCGCTATAGAAAAGCTATTTATTATTATTATTATTATTGTTACTTCAGCCTTGAAATAATGCCAATTAAATGCTAGATGCTTTAGTTTCAGTGTCAAAAACTTCGTTTCCAGTTCCAGATGCCCTTGACCCCCTCGCGAAAATTATATGTTCCTTAGCAGAAGAAGAAGATCAAGAATAACAAGAAGAACAAGAACAAGATCAAGAGTCAAAGCTAGACAGAAATCACATTGCGGTCAAAATCAAGTCAAACTCCAAAGGTGACAAAAATATATCGAAATTCAAAGCATCTGTTTTTACCTTAGTGTTGCAGGCTTACCGAAAACGCGAGTAACTTTTACAAAGTTAAAAAAAAGAGGAATATTACTCAAAACTATTTAAAACAGAAAGATAAAGAGAGTGTGCCGTCAAATGAAACAGACGATTTGGTGCACTTGAAGGACAAAGAAATAAGGCATAATCCTGAACTAATATAAGAGCAACCTTTACGGACTTGAATAGAAACGAACGTAGAAGGTATACTACCAAAACAAGAGCTGCTGTCTTAAAACTGTGGATGTCCACAAAAACCGACAACAGCCATTTGGAACTTGAAAGACGATCTCCCTCCCACACTCAATACAAAAATAATATTAAAAATGTCTGCTCAAATTTCAACTCCACATGTATGTTTTGATCGTATTTGGAAATGTATCTTTTCTTGCAACGCTTCACTTCCCCAATTTTAACTTTTCTTTCAGCTTTTCTTTACTATTGGCCTTTTTTTGCTTCATACCGCAGATGAAACAATTCGAGCCAGGGGCACACGCGTATGGAACACACGGCTTATGCTGTAAATATGATGCCTGTTGCAAACCAAACGATCTCCCTTTTTTATATTTAGTCAAGTTTTGACTAAATATTTTAACATCGAGGGGGAATCGAAACGAGGGTCGTGGTGTATGTGCGTGTGTCTGTGTGTCTGTGTGTCTGTGTGTGTGTGTGTGTGTGTGTGTAGAGCGATTCAGACTAAACTACTGGACCGATCTTTATGAAATTTGACATGAGAGTTCCTGGGTATGAAATCCCCGAACGTTTTTTTCATTTTTTTGATAAATGTCTTTGATGACGTCATATCCGGCTTTTCGTGAAAGTTGAGGCGGCACTGTCACGCCCTCATTTTTCAACCAAATTGGTTCAAATTTTGGTCAAGTAATCTTCGACGAAGCCCGGGGTTCGGTATTGCATTTCAGCTTGGTGGCTTAAAAATTAATTAATGACTTTGGTCATTAAAAATCGGAAAATTGTAAAAAAAAATAAAAATTTATAAAACGATCCAAATTTACGTTTATCTTATTCTCCATCATTTGCTGATTCCAAAAACATATAAATATGTTATATTCGGATTAAAAACAAGCTCTGAAAATTAAATATATAAAAATTATTATCAAAATTAAATTGTCCAAATCAATTTAAAAATACTTTCATCTTATTCCTTGTCGGTTCCTGATTCCAAAAAACATATAGATATGATATGTTTGGATTAAAAACACGCTCAGAAAGTTAAAACAAAGAGAGGTACAGAAAAGCGTGCTATCCTTCTTAGCGCAACTACTACCCCGCTCTTCTTGTCAATTTCACTGCCTTTGCCATGAGCGGTGGCCTGACGTTGCTACGAGTAAAATGGCATTGCGTTCAGTTTCATTCTGTGAGTTCGACAGCTACTTGACTAAATATTGTATTTTCGCCTTACGCGACTTGTTTTCTTTGGGCATTACTTTGCTCTATTTTTCAGAGGACACATTTGGAGCTCGTTCATACGCTTAGCGAAGACACGGCTCTTTTTCGTTTCTTAGTTTTCCCAAATCGACGTCTCTTGAATTCTTGGCCATATTGTGCGTCATTTCGCAGAAGAAACATCTGAGGTTAGGGCGTTAGTAACCCATAGGCGTAAGGAACTAACGGCCAATACTGACAATCTGATGCCTGTTTCGAACCAATAGCCGTCTTTTTGCTTCGTTTTCTCCCTTGCTTCATTTTTGCTTCATTTTTATATTTAGTCAAGTTTTGACTAAATATTTTAACATCGAGGGGGAATCGAAACGAGGGTCGTGGTGTATGTGCGTGTGTGTGTGTGTGTGTGTAGAGCGATTCAGACTAAACTACTGGACCGATCTTTATGAAATTTGACATGAGAGTTCCTGGGTATGAAATCCCCGAACGGTTTTTTCATTTTTTTGATAAATGTCTTTGATGACGTCATATCCGGCTTTTCGTGAAAGTTGAGGCGGCACTGTCACGCCCTCATTTTTCAACCAAATTGGTTCAAATTTTGGTCAAGTAATCTTCGACAAAGCCCGGACTTCGGTATTGCATTTCAGCTTGGTGGCTTAAAAATTAATTAATGACTTTGGTCATTAAAAATCTGAAAATTGTAAAAAAAAATAAAAATTTATAAAACGATCCAAATTTACGTTTATCTTATTCTCCATCATTTGCTGATTCCAACAACATATAAATATGTTATATTCGGATTAAAAACAAGCTCTGAAAATTAAATATATAAAAATTATTATCAAAATTAAATTGTCGAAATCAATTTCAAAACACTTTCATCTTATTCCTTGTCGGTTCCTGATTCCAAAAACATATAGATATGATATGTTTGGATTAAAATCACGATCAGAAAGTTAAAACAAAGAGAGGTACAGAAAAGCGTGCTATCCTTCTTAGCGCAACTACTACCCCGCTCTTCTTGTCAATTTCACTGCCTTTGCCGTGAGCGGTGGACTGACGATGCTGCGAGTATACGGTCTTGCTGCGTTGCATTGCGTTCAGTTTCATTCTGTGAGTTCGACAGCTACTTGACTAAATATTGTATTTTCGCCTTACGCGACTTGTTATCTCTTTGTTCTGTTATCCACAACAGATAGACTACTAACGTTCCAACTTTCAGAATAAAAACAAGTCGCGTAAGGCGAAATAACAACATTTAGTCAAGCTGTCGAACTCACAGAATGCAACTGAACGCACTGCTTTTTTTCACCAAGACCACATACTCGTAGTTTCGTCAGTCCACAGCTCGTGGCAACGGCAGTGAAATCGACAATCCATGCAGAATAGTGCGGTAGTGGTCGCGCTGAGCAGGATAACACGCTTTTCTGTATGTCTATTCTTTTTAGCTTACTGAGTTTGTTTTTAATCCAAACATATCATATCTATATGTTTTGGGAATCATGGACCGACAAGGAATAAGATGAAATTGTTTTTAAATCGATTTCGGAAAAATAATTTTAATCATAATTTTCATATTTTTAATTTTCAGAGCTGGTTTGTAATCCAAATATAACATATGTATATGTTTTTGGAATCAGAAAATGACGAAGAATCAGATGAAATTATTTTTGGATCGTTTAATAAAAAAATATTTTTAATTATAAGTTTCCGATTTTGAATGACCAAACTCATTCATTAGTTTTTAAGCCACCAAGTTGAAATGCAATGCCAAAGTCCGGCCTTTGTCGAAGATTTCTGTGCCAAAATTTCAATCAATTTGATTGAAAAATGAGGGTGTGACAGTGCCGCCTCAACCTTTACAAAAAGCCGGACATGACGTCATCAAGGGTATTTATCGAAAAAAAGAAAAAAACGTCCGGGGATATCATTCCCAGGAACTCTCATGTCAAATTTCATAAAGATCGGTCCAGTCGTTTAGTCTGAATCGCTCTACACACACACACGCACAGACACACAGACACACAGACACAGACACAGACACACACACACACACACACACACACACACACACACACACACACACACACACACACACACACACACACGCACACACACATACATACACCACGACCCTCGTCTCGATTCCCCCTCTATGTTAAAACATTTAGTCAAAACTTGACTAAATGTAAAAACAAACACTGTAGGTTATTGGAACGTTGAATTACTGACAAAACAAAACGTTACATTTACAGAAGGTCGACCCAGTGGTCATTGAAGCGGACAGACAAATAAAGAACTTATCACAAAATCTTCGATGAGTCTCGCTTGCAAAATTTCGGCGAGGTGTTTTTTTTGTTTTTTTCGTTTTTTTTTTTTTTTCGTTTTTTTTTTTTTTCGGTTTTTTTTTTTTTTTACACTGGTCCTGTGTTTTGGCACTGAAAGTGATTTCCATCGGAACAGTCTAGTCCTGTTCAGAACTGAACAGAAAAAGTAGCGTACGGTTATAGTTTTTGTTCTCCTCAATTCACTAGTCCTGCTCTGCTATTGTCTCTATGTTATGTGTGTCTTTGTCGATGAAAGCTTTTTTTTTTTTTGACCTCAGTTGCATGCAGGATGCTTCAACCCATATTTTTTGCCCGATATTTTTTTAATTTTTTTTTTTTTTTTGTCGGCGAGGTAATAATTAAGAGTTCCAATAACCTACAATTCTTGTTTTCTGATGATCTGTTTTCCTCTCTCGAATGTTGGCCATATTTTGCTTTGTTCAGCAGAGGAAACATTTGGAGCCACCAGAGCCATTCGCGCAGGGGAAAGAAAGCACGGCTGATACGGGATCGACTATTAAATGATATCCCGGGGCGAGAGGCAGCGTTGCAGAAACAGGGCCAATAGAGCCTGAGGATTGTATGATGAATGTTCCCCCAGGGTAGACGACATACGCGCGAAGTGGGGGAGGCGGGAGGGGGTGGGGTCGAGGGTGGCAAAAAAAGTGAATGAAAGGTTTCATGGGGGTATGGAGATGGAGGAACATTGGGGTGGGTTGGGGGACAATATGTGTGACGTTAGGAAATCATGTTTATCGTTTGATTTCTTGCGGGTGTGTCTGTGTGTGTGTGTGTGTGTGTGTGAGTGTGTGTGTGTGTGTATGTGTGCGTGCCTGCGTGCATAAGTGCGTAAGCGCGCGTGTGTGTGTGTGTATGTGTGCGTGTGAGCGTGCGTGCGTGCGTGCGTGCGTGCGTGCATGCGTTTTTCAAAGTTTTGTTTCCTAGTAAGGGTGAAGCTGATCTCGACATCGAACAACTTTGAGAACTTTATTTTCGGAAACATTTTGATTTTAGTTTTTTGGGGTAAGCGTCGACAAGAGTAATTCATTGTCAGCCGTAAAAACCTGAGGATTTCAATTGTTTTTCACGCCTTTCTGGTCTTTTGATTTTGTTTGTTGGTGCTCATGATCGAGCTTCAGCATTTTACGATTTTACAAAAATCAGCTTTTACAAAACTCGTGGAAGAGCATGTAAGAATGAATGGAATAATGCATGCTGTTAATTGTGCGCTAGCAGACGTGCGCACGTATAAGCGCATATCCCATGACCTCCCTTCTTTGTCTCTGTTACTTCAGTATGGGTATATATGTTGTATTTTTATAGCTCAATAAATACATCATGGACTCCAAAAAATATATGATAGTGCAGATTCCGATTTGGGCAAAGGACTACTTTCCTCCCGACCTTTGACCTCGCGCCGAACAATGTGACACATTTGTATGAAGTTCTAAAATCGCATTGCACGGCTCAGAAAACCATATCAGTTGCACGCAAAAATGAATCTCAGAACTGATCTGATGTATGAGATGCAATAAGCAAAAGTTTCTTTCATTATGAAAGCAATGCAGGTCGAAAAAAACGAACATTCAACTTACAAGATAACCAGATGCTAGCGAACCAAAACAAAAACACGAGTACCCTCCCCTTGCATCGTTAGCAGACGACTTTTGAGAATCTGTCGGTAGTGTGTTTTGCTGGTGTGCGCCTTCAGCTATCAAACATCGGCTGTTTCACGTGTTTTGCGAGCAAGTCTACTCTTTTGCCTGGCTCTGCAGTAAGTCCACATATTTTTCCGTAATCCAGTCATATTCCTTCAAAATGCAATCAATCGGCGGTGACAGACGTGTCGGTCGCGTTTTCCTCTCACCCATACCAGTTTAAGTTCATCCATGCAAACACACTCGCAAAACAGTTTATCACGTAGATACATTTCAAATAGGGAGCAAATGGTTAAATCTAAACCTACATATTTGTTCCCTAAGATTTGCTTCTCTGTCAATAAGCCTAATTACACACGTTCGAGAAAAACAACGTGGAATCAATTCTGAATCGAGTAAGCCAAATGGGTCCCAAACCCGTTTCGCCCGTTCTGCCGACCTGAAACGCAAAACAAAAGAATTGTGCGCTTCAACTAAATTAATTTCTATTCGACTTCATTACTTTCTTGCAACTTATGAACCTTTACTTAAAGCTTTTAAATGGTCTGAAAGTAGTGTTACCGCGTACTTATCGATGCACTCATTCGTTTTATTTTTTCAGCGACGGTCACTTAGTTTAAGGTTGCAAAAGGGCTAAGTCTCGCTGGCAACAGTTTTACCCTGCACAGATCGCAACAGTGCCGCTAGTAGTCTACACTTTGTGTTTGATGGTAGAATGGGATATACAGATTACAACACTCGTGGTTTTTTATATGGCTTGTATTTCAGTCAAGACCCAGCGGGAATATCAATCGAGAGACACTCGCCAGAGGCTCGTGTCTCCCGATGATATTCATCCGCTGGGTCTTGACTGAAATACAAGCCATATAAAAAACCACTCGTGTTGTAACCTATACGTACATATCACGAGCGTGTGTGTGTGAGCATACATGTGTCTGTGTGTCTGTGTCCGTGTCAGTGTCCGTCCTGTCTATACGTACATAACACACGTGCGTGTGTGTGTGAGCATGCGTGTGTCTGTGTGTCTGTGTCCGTGTTAGTGTCCGTCCTGTCTATGCGTACATAACACACGTGCGTGTGTGTGTGTGTGAGCATACATGTGTATGTGTGTCTGTGTCCGTGTTAGTGTCCGTCCTGTCTATGCGTACATAACACACGTGCGTGTGTGTGTGTGTAAGCATACATGTGTCTGTGTGTCTGTGTCCGTGTCAGTGTCCGTCCTGTCTATGCGTACATAACACACGTGCGTGTGTGTGTGAGCATACATGTGTCTGTGTGTCTGTGTCCGTGTCAGTGTCCGTCCTGTCTATGCGTACATAACACACGTGCGTGTGTGTGTGAGCATGCGTGTGTCTGTGTGTTCGTGTCCGTGTCAGTGTCCGTCCTGTCTATGCGTACATAACACACGTGCGTGTGTGTGTGAGCATGCGTGTGTCTGTGTGTTCGTGTCTGTGCATGTCTGTTCTGTATATGCGTACATAACGCACTTCACGTGTGTGGGTGTGAGCATGCGTATGTCTTGTGTCCGTGTCAATGTCCGTCCTTGTCTATGTGAGTGCGCGCTTGGCCTCGGAGCGATACTTGCAGCAGACAATAACATTACTCTTTACACAATAAAATGGTGCACTCCCTGCACCTTTACGTAACCCACACTCGTCCACAAAGGTAACGTCACCCCACAGGCGATAACAAATACAAGATACAGTCGAACCTGCTTTGGCAACCATCTCTCGATAACGATCACCTGCCCGCTACGACCACCTGAAGGATTAGCGACAAGTTTTGTGGCATTGAATTCATCTTTCCATAGCGACTACCTGTCAATAACGACCACTTTTAGTGGTTCCTTTATGTGGTCGTCATAAACAGGTTTGTATCTTGACAACACCAACAGCCAAATAAACAACAGGTAGCCTACATTATGCATCAGCCCGTATCTTGTTCCAATACCAAGGGCATCGCACTGAGAGCATAGCTTTTGTTTGCATCATGTGCTTTCAGAGTGTGATGACAATCACTTAAAACTTTATGGAATTCTTTTGTTTCAATGCACTGACATTGTAAACAAGTTTGTTTATGCAAGTTTTGCACTAAGGCGAGCTTTCACGTCGGTGTGATGTGATCGAAACGCTCTTGACGTCTTTGTACTAAACACTCACACACGTCGGTGTGATGTGATCGAAACGCTCTTGACGTCTTTGTACTAAACACTCACACACGCGCTGATGCACGCCTTTATGTATGCACATACGCACGCACGCACGCACATCCACGCGCAAACATACGAACGTTCAATCACATGCGCACAAACACACACACGCAGACAGACAGACAGACAGACAGACAGACAGACACATACACACACGTACACGCACACACCCACCCAAACACACACACACACACACACACACACACACGCACGTAGGCACACACGCACAAACATACACGCACGCACGCACACACGCACTATAAAGCATATCAACACTACCTGTCCCAAGATAGGCCAATTGGTTCTAAGAGGACGTTAAAACTAATTATCATCAACACACGTACGCACTCAGCTGATACGTTTTTGACAGTGTTCTGTCTAGATAAACCACGCGGTTTCTTTTTACATTTAGTCAAGTTTTGACTAAATGTTTTAACATAGAGGGGGGAATCGAGACGAGGGTCGTGGTGTATATGTGTGTGTGTGTGTGTGTGTCTGTCTGTCTGTGTGTGTGTGTGTGTAAAGCGATTCAGACTAAACTACACTGGGACGATCTTTATGAAATTTGACATGAGAGTTCCTAGGTATGATATCCCCGGACGTTTTTCTCATTTTTCCGATAAATACCTTTGATGACGTCATATCCGGCTTTTTGTAAAAGTTGAGGCGGCACTGTCACACCCTCATTTTTGCATTAAATTGATTGAAATTTTGACAAAGCAATCTTCGACGAAGGCCGGGGTTTGGTATTGCATTTCAGTTTGGTGGCTTAAAAACTAATAAGTGAGTTCGGTCATTAATAATCGGAAACTTGTAATTAAAATTATTTTTTTATTAAACGATCCAAAAACAATTTCATCTTATTTTTCGTCATTTTCTGATTCCAAAAACATATACATATGTTATATTTGGATTAAAAACAAGCTCTGAAAATTAAAAATATAAAAATTATGATCAAAATTAAATGTCCGAAATCGTTTTAAAAACTATTTCATCTTATTCCTTGTTGGTTCTTGATTCCAAAAACATATAGATATGATATGTTTGGATTAAAAACACGCTCAGAAAGTTAAAACGAAGAGAGGTACAGTAAAGCGTGCTATGAAGCACAGCGCAATCGCTACCGCGCCAAACAGGCTCGTCACTTTCACTGCCTTTTGCACTAGCGGTGGACTACGTTCAGTTTCATTCTGTGAGTTCCACAGCTTGACTAAATGTAGTAATTTCGCCTTGCGCGACTTGTTTTTTTTTTTACAATGCACAGATATGTGGTTAGATTCTTCAGGATTTCAGTGGGTTTGAGACTTGAGTTAATTTTGAACCGTTCTCTCCTATGGAGGCCAGACGATCATGGCACAACCGTTTGGAAGAATAGACAGGCACACCCACAGACACACACAACGACTTTTCTTTTCTGAAAGGTTCATATTTCGTCCATCTAAGCCACCCGATTTCAGAATAGGCTATTGCAAAACTTGCCATTTCCTTTAAAAGTTGAGATTAAAGCATATTAAGTGACTTGATCAAGATTACTTGTGTCTCGAAAACGTGGTCCATACAATTTAATCAAACATAATCTGACATTCTAAGCAAACCTCAGGTGTTGTATTCCGTCTGTGGCATTTTTAAGATACGCCGCTTTCACATGTAATGCATTCACTAAAGCGCAAGGCGATACTTGAATGTATCGCCCAGTAACCCAGAGATCCACGTTATAAGTGGTTCTGTCCCCAAAAAGTACGACAAAGTCATCTTGAAAGTCTAAAGACTTTATGCGGTGATTTGTCAGTGCCAGCAAGGGATTAACCAAACATTTAGTATGTGCCTTTTTTGACAAGAGAGAGAGACGCAGAAAAAATCCCTCCCTCTCTCTCTCTCTCTCTCTCTCTCTCTCTCTCTCTCTCTCTCTCTCTCTCTCTCTCTCTCCTTCTCTCTCTCTCTCTCTCTCTCTCTCTCTCTCTCTCTCTCTTCTCTCTCTCTCTAGCACTCTCTCTCCTTCTCTCTCTCTCTCTCTCTCTCTCTCTCTCTCTCTCTCTCTCTCTCTCTCTCTCTCTCTCTCTCTCGTATCCTTACAGCAAACGAAAACTACGCGCAAGCTTAAAACTACGCAGAACATAATTCTGGATAGCATGGTCATAGGTTTTCTAGCTTCTTCCAGCAAAACCAGAACTACTGGAACCTCAGCTTTTCACAAAGCCCAAAACGTTATCTCCAAAAAGCCTCAGAGATCACAAGACAACACCTGCCGCTGCAGAGACAGAGAAAAAGGGGAGAGAGAAAAAAAGTTAAATAGCAGCCTTGTGGCTGCGGGCCATTTTCCTGTCGTAGGTTAGCCGAGCTTTCTCGCCTTCTTGCCGGCAAAGACACACGTCAGGCTTAATTCCCCGCGTCACCTTCATGTCAATCGCTTTGGCGCGAGATCGCGGACCACTAATCCTGTTTCCGGAAGTCGGAGAGCTCCCGAAGGGGCCTTAATCCGGGACAGACAATGTGCCGTATATATATATATATATATATGTGTGTGGTTCTTCACGAGTTACCCGCCTTGGCCTGTCTGGTCTGACGGCTACAGTGGTGTTGGAATGGACTGTGTCAGTGTATCGGTATGTAGGATGATGATGACGGTGATGATGATGATGATGCTGATGATGATGATGATGATGATGATGATGATGATGATCAGGAGGAGGAGGAGGAGGAGGAGGAGGAGGAGGATGATGATGATGATGATGATGATGATGATGATGATGATGATCAGGAGGAGGAGGTGGAGGAGGAGGAGGAGAAATATATAAAGATGATGATGATGATTATGAGGAGGAGAAGGATTTGTTTGTTTGCTTAACGCCCAGCCGACCACGAAGGGCCATATCAGGGCGGTGGAGGAGAAGGATAATGATGATAAAGATGATGATGAGGAGGAGGAGGACAAAGATGATGATGATGATGATGATGATGATGATGATGATGATGATGATGATGATGATGATGATGATGATGATGATGATGATGATGATGATGATGATGATGATGATGATGATGATGATGATGATGATGATGATGATGATGATGATGTCTGTCTGTCTGTCTACCTCGAACATTTCATAAGAAATGCAAAGGAGCGGTATATCCAACAAAAGCAGCAGAAGAGCTTTAAGCAAATCTCCGGGGATCCAAATTGTCTGGCCTGGCAGACAAATAATAATTATTGTGTATGGATATTAGCATTGGCCACATAATGACGGCAAATAATTGAATTAACTCCGCTAACAAGCCTTCTATGGTCCAACAGAGTTCCTCTTCATTGCATTCGAGAGGCCCCTTGCTTATGTCTGTCTATCACTCTGATTGTCTCCGCGTCGACCAGTCTATCACTGTGTCTGTCTGTCTGGTTTCTCTCTCTGTCTCTGACTGTGTATGTCTTTCTGTCTGTCTGTCTGCCTGTATGTCTGTTCAAAGTTCTTGTATTTCGACCCTGATTTTTTTTGTGCTTTCATGTTTGTGTGTGTGCTTTCTTTTTTTTTTTTTTTTTGGGGGGGGGGGTCTCGGTCATATCTTTTTTCCCCTAGTGTTCCACTGTCTGTCTGTCTGTCTGTCTGTCTGTCTGTCTGTCAGTCTGCCTTCCTGCCGGCTTGCCTGTCTGTCTGTCTGTCTGTCTGTCTGTCTGTCTGTCTCTCTGTCTGTCTGTCTATCTGTCTGTCTCTCTCTCTCTCTCTCTCTCTCTTATTCCTTCCTTCCCTCCGTCCCTCCCTCTCTCCCCCTAGC
The DNA here is from genome assembly GCF_037325665.1 of Littorina saxatilis. Taxonomy (NCBI): domain Eukaryota; kingdom Metazoa; phylum Mollusca; class Gastropoda; order Littorinimorpha; family Littorinidae; genus Littorina; species Littorina saxatilis. The sequence goes on along the minus strand of NC_090250.1, from coordinate 14,938,680 downwards.
CCCTCTCTCTCTCCCTCTCTTTCTCTCTCTCTCTCTCTCTCTCTCTCTTTCTCTCTCTTTCTCTTTCTCGATCTCTCTCTCTCTCTCTCTCTCTCTCTCTCTCTCTCTCTCTTTCTCTCTCTCTCTCTTCCTGGGCCTTTCCCCGACAACATGTTGATAATTCGAATGAAGGATTGTACAGTTATTTCTCAAAATCTCCTACAATCTAAGAAGATTAGCTCTTCACATACATTCTATGTAATGGAAGGTGGTCCCGAATACATAACATACGTATATAAAATTACCTTGACAAAAAACCCTCTCCGTTTTCTCCCCAAAATGCCTCAGTCTTTCTGTTTTTCTTTCTGATTTTTTAAATTCTTTTTTGGGGGGGGGTCTGTCTCTGTATCTCCTCTCTTGGGCGAAATTTCTTCCCTAAATCTCTCATTTTTGTTTCCTGACCCCTCTATAT
>NC_090250.1:14928548-14938029 GCF_037325665.1 Littorina saxatilis | reverse complement strand
CACACACTCACACACACACACAAGCACACACCAACGCGAGGGTGGGGCGTAGGTGGGCGGTGGGGTAGAGGAGAGAGGCGGTGTCAGCTTTACACGGGGAAACGACAGGAGAGCGAGAGAGCTCATCGAAATGAGTAGGCGTGAGGATACGATACATCGGAAGGTCGCTGAGAGACATAAAAACGCAGAAGAACAGAAAGGAAAAAAAATCAAAGAGAAACAGAAGGACAGACAAAGAGAGAAACTAGGTCACAGAAAGACAAATCGAGAGAAACAGAAAAATGACCAGGAAACGAAAAGAGACAACACGGAAAAAGAATTAAGACGGCACCAGTCTGTCTTTAATGTGAATTACAGCAAATCTAATCTCAGTCGGTCCCCTCTGAATTTCTCCCGATGTTAGATGGAAGCCGTGTCATTCTTTAAAGCCACTTTAGGGCCCTTCCACACCCACTGGGATTCCACGCTAGCTCAGTCGGTGACAGGCAAGTAGTTCCAAAATGAATCGCTTCCGGACAACTGTTTTTGTTCTTTTCTATTTTTCTTCTTCTTGTGTTCTGTATGGTGCAAGCGTTCCTTGATTGACTGGCGCTTTATTTCACTGTTGGTTTTACCCACATCGGCGTGTTTATGCGAGCGGAAAAACGTCGAAAAAGGTTTGAAATTTAAAAAAAAAACATCCGTGTGTAAGTTAGAAGAAAACAGAAAAGGGAGACAGAAGAGTGAATCCGTCTTAAAAGTAGTTTTTGTTTTCTTGATTGAAATATGTACGACCATTATACGCAAAGAGTTAAAAAAAAATTTAAAAAAAAATTAAACAAAATGTTGACAGAAATCTATCCATTTTCAAAGAGTAAGTAGAACAGGACACGGCGTAGTTGTATTTAATAAATTAAGTAAACAATTTGGATTCAGCATTAAATTCACCGAAAAAGGAACAACAAGGAGAAGAACAAACTCACAACTTTATTTCAAAAGATGCAAGGTTTTAGACTTGGCCTTATCTTTCATCTGTCCGTTTAACATGCACACAGTATAATTGAAAACGTAAGCAAAAACTGCGCACCTACGCGCGCACGCACACACACACACACACACACACACACACACACACACACACACACACACACACACACACACACTCACACACACACACGCACACACACACACAGACACACACACACACACAGACACACACGTCACACACACACACACACACACACACACACACACACACACACACACACACACACACACACGCCATGAAAGCAACGACCGAAAAAGGATAACATCTTCTCGAAAATGTGCACAAAAGCGGGAGCCCTAATGCTTATGCATGAGAGTTTGAACACTTCTGAAATGCGTTCTCCGTCGTAGAGTGCATCTAACTAACCAAAGTAGACCCAGGAGAGCACTTGCACCAAACAGACGATGTTCGGAAATAACTCTGTCCGGCTTTTAAGGAAACACAAGGGGAAGCAACTCTTCTACAACACCTAAGAACCTGAGAGATTAATTTCCTGAATTCGCCATTTGCGGAATGTTGCGGACTGGGTTATGTCTGCTTCTCATATTTCCTGAACGTGAAAAAGTTAAAGAGATAGACTGCTAACGTTCCAAAATGCAGAATAAAAACAAAGAAACAAGTTGGTTTAGTCCAAACCACGCATACTCTTGGTTTAGTCCAAACCACGCATACTCTTGGTTTAGTCCAAACCACGCATACTCAGAGCAGTTTTCAGAACTGTTTGTATATCTGGCTACTGCAAAGACCATAAGGTCAACGTACTTGTGAAAGTTTTGTTTTGTCTTAAATTAAACATTCCATAAACCAATCAACTTGGGTTTTTTACAAATTCTGCAGTGATAACAAATTCTAAGGGATCTGAGAGCTACACGCAGTTTCAACCCTTTTCATCAGGCCTTGTTATTGTAGCATAATTAGTATAACTTGTGTAATAATAATAATAATAATAACACGAGAATTTATAACGCGCACATATCTCACCACAAGCCGACTCAAGGCGCACTCATACACAATCTTTCGCAGTAACAACTCAAGCATACTCATATACACTTACGCATAAATTACATGAAGATGACAAGGCAACAACACAAACAGAGACACGGCACTCAAAAGTAAGCATAGAAAAGAACATTTCAAACAATAATTATGTACATGGCTATTTACAACTGATCTGATTTAGGCTTGCGGGTGAGATGGGTGGGGGGGGGAGGGGGGGGGGAAGTAACGTTACTCTTTGTCTGTTATTGCTGTTTACACGCAGCATAACCATAACCGATGATGAATCGTTTCCCCCTGAGCCATATCTGCACTTCCCCACACGTTCTCTCGGATATTACACTCAGATACACATGCGGACATGCACTATTCTGTTGTGATGATTGCAATTAACAGCAGACCGATTCAATCAAAGCCCTTGTATTTCCCGTGTTGGGTTTGGCTGAATCATGGCATTTTAGGGATAGTTTGCCAGCTATACATATGTTGATCAATGTGAGTAAGAGCAACATTTGTTCCCGCAAAGCATACCTAATTCTATTTGCACTCGTTCTGTCTTGGCAACTGCAATGTTGATTGCTGTGATTGCTACGACCATGTTGGAAACACCCCAAACACAGTTAGAGATAGGTGACATAGCATCAGGATTTGTGCTTGTCCTGTCTCTCGTTTTCAGACTTTTTCTGAGGCCGACAGGTCGAAGTTTTTGTAAATGTTTGGTTTTGTTCTGAATTAAACAGTTCCAATAATGTAACTGTTCTTGTTAATTTTAATTGTTTTTTCTTGATTTGGAACGTTAGCCGTCAATCTGTTTTGGATTTCTGAATGGAAGAAACCAAACCTTTTTCATCATCAGTTAACGATGTTAAAATGATATCTTTTTTGGCAAATTGTCTAAAAGAAACCGTTAAAGTTTCGGCACATTAATTTTCGAAGTTTATATGACGACAAAGCGTTTAAAGCTATCTGACCAATTTTAAACCAGCAGCAAATGTCAAGCGCTGCCACACCTCTACAAATAATGCAACCGTCATAAGATCTGTGCCTAATTAAAGTTAGCAGCAGCTACCTATTGAGACTAATGCTTTAAGAACTAAAACAAAAAATAAGACTTCATATGCCAGCACTTTACAGAAGGAAGAACCCGTAAGTAAACAGTCAATTTCACCCATAAAACTATCAGTATAAACAGTAATAAAGTATTGCCGGCTTATGAAACCATACATTTACACGGAAGCCAAGTATGAATCTGCTAGCTCTAACTTTTTAGAAAATTAATGCAAATCAATAATGATAATAACAAATTCTTCAATAGCGCTATTCACAACAGGATAGCAGTCTCAAAGCGCTTCACAATAAGCATTTGACGTTAAAATTCGACATTTCTTAAACATACAAATTCTGGCAATCACAAAGCACTGATCATAAAGTCTAAAACACAGCACTCACATGAAAGCATATAGATTAAATAAAAGAATACAGATTTAACTAATGCATTTGTGTAAATTCAGCAGATGCACTGGACAATAGGGGGAAGGGAGGGGGGAGGGACTTGTGCTTATTATTATATGCAGAATGCAACACACGCAACCCAGGAAACAAGCACCTCTCGCCTCTGTAGTTGTAACAATCACTGTCCGTCAATACAACGACGAGAAAGACCGGTCTGAGTCCGACGCACTGCCAGAGTTGCAGCCCACGGCTCTGGAATTATACCTATTATGACTTCCCACTGGTGCCAAGCCATCCATTACGCCGCGCAGAAGGGTGAGCCCCAGGGATGGCCCCACCACCCCCAGTCATTCGTTACAATTGTCAAAACATTCATTTTCCTCTTCTCAAACGCGGGGAGAAATTTGCCTCGCAATGACGGATGGTTATTCTGGACGTTGGCAATTGGCTGGAGGAAAGTAAAGCAATGTGTGTGATTCGCTGAATTTGTCTAGATTTCTGTCGTTATTTTTGTTTTCTTTCGCATCATGCTTGCGATGACAATGTGGGCGAATGATATGAGTCTCTTAATTCTCTTTTTCTAGTTTCTTTCTTTCTTTTCCTCTCTTTTCCCTTCGGCAATATGTTTGCAACAACGTTGACGATTGATAATATCGTTTCTTCTGGTTTAAATCAAATTTGTATGTAGTTAAGGTCTTTTTAACTTTGTCAAAAAGTAATTTACAAGTAATTTGGGGTTATCAACTGCCTTGCATTATTTTGCATAAGTTGATTTTAACCCCATTTTTGCACACATGTGCGAGAGAGAGAGAGAGAGAGAGAGAGAGAGAGAGAGAGAGAGAGAGAGAGAGAGAGAGAGAGAGAGAGAGAGAGAGAGAGAGAGAGAGAGAGAGAGAGAGAACGTACGAACGAACGAACGAACGAACGAACGAACGAACGAACTTTATTACTCAAGGATGGAGATTTTAGTCTGTCCCTGCTAAACTAAGACATAACAATAAAGACAATAAAAGGACAATTGTCAACCGCAATCATACAGTATTACTAATTACAACATTACCTATACGAATACATAATGCATGATAGAACATTGAAATATACATGTATGTCAATATAATACAAAGGAAAAGGAAAGTCGACTCGCACACACACGCTCGCCGCATGTTCGCACTCAATACAACACACACACACACACACACACACACACACACACACACACACACACACACACACACGCGCGCACACACATACACACATACATACACACACACACACAACAACAACCTCATCATCATCATCATCATGATCATCGTCGACATCATTATCATCATCAACAAAATATATAGAGGTTAGTGATAGCAATGTATTCTTGCTAGAAACAGCTTTAGAATGTAACTGTTCGTGACATCAGATATTTGCGAAGCTGCGCTTTGAAGTGTTTAATCGTGCTTGACCCATTTATCTCACATGGTAGCGAATTCCAAATTGTTGAGCCCGAAAACGCTAAACTGGTTTTATATAAATCAATACGGGGTAGCGGGGAAATTAATTTGTTTGAGCCATATCTGTCTGTTGCTTTTTGAAATAATGATAGCATGTACTGTGGGATCTCGTTTATTTGAAGAGAGAGATAGAGAGAGAGAGAGAGAGAGGGAGAAAGAGAGAGAAAGAGAGAGAGAGAGAGAGAGAGAGAGAGAGAGAGAGAGAGAGAGAGACTTTGAACTTTATTTGACAAGGATTAAGATTTAAGGCTACGTCTTTTCTTACAATCTGTCCTTGGGACTCATAGACACACAGTTATATAATTAAAAAATTAAAAATTAAAAAGTTAAAAAGAACTTTTTCACGACATAGCACCAGTATACTGGCGGTAGGAAGAAAAATGTATTAAAAAAAATTCACAGACACCAGAGACGGTAAAGGGAGGCAATCGTTTCCACTGCCAGTTTGCTAAATAGGCCAGAAAGGATGAGTTGTTTCCCATGAACCGTTTTCTACCTGGAAGTGTGTTTCCAACCCCACCCAAAAGTGTGTTGGTGTCTCAAAGAGCAAAACTTTTTCCGAAATCCAATAATATACCAATTTCTTTGAAAATATTTGGATTATGTGTTAAATTTACCCTCGTACATGTTATGTTAATTAGAAACATTTAAGAATCAAATATTTCACAAAAGCAAACCAATTTAATGTAAGTGGATCAGATATTTAATGATATTTTTTGGAAATGTGTCAAAATTCGGCAAAATTCAAAATGTTGTTATTATTACTGCGTTTTCACATGTTGTTACCTCCTCTAAAATGTAGGAAGGCAAATACAGGCGTAGCAATTATGGATAATGATTTTTTTTTCTTCCATTGTTCAAGTTCTCCGAGAAAACAATCTTCAGGGTTTCCGCACTGTACTGCTTGTCACGAATTTTATGGACTTCGAAACCCTTCACTAGAACGTGTAGACGGGCGCAGTGGCGTGGTGGTAAGACATCGGCCTCCTAACCGGGAGGTCGTGAGTTCGAATCCCGGTCGCTGCCGCCTAGTAGGTTAAAAGTGGAGATGTTTCCGATCTCCCAGGTCAACTTATGTGCAGACCTGCTAGTGTGTACACGCAAGCACAAGACCAAGTGCTCACGGACAAGATCCTGTAATCCATGTCAGAGTTCGGTGGGTTATAGAAACACGAAAATAGCCAGCATGCCTCCCCCGAAATCGGCGTATGCTGCCAGAATGGCGGAGTAAAAACGGGCATACACGTAAACATCCACTCGTGCTAAAAACATGAATGAACGTGGGAGTGTAAGCCCACGAACGAAGAGGAAGATGAACTAGAACGTGTTCTCTTTCTGAAATGGTTCTTGTCACCTTCACAAAAAAAGAAGTTTTTGTCAAAAAGTTTCTTTTGTGAATGATTTTTCAAATTATTTCCACACATGTCTGCCATTTAGACAAAAGAAGGTCTGAGGGAGTTATCCTGTCATCTCCAATAACGTGAAGTGCCCCTTCAAGATAGCAGAAGAAATCAGACACTGCACAATACCACAGAACTATCTATTAATGTTGAAACATCTCCGTCAAGGCTGTCCTTCATTGAGCCCAAAGTCGACTTCACGAAGTCTACTTCACCCAGTCTACTTCACCCAGTCTACTTTACCAAGTCTACTTCACCCAGTCTACTTCACCAAGTCTACTTCACCCAGTCTACTTCACCAAGTCTACTTCACCAAGTCTACTTCACCAAGTCTACTTCACCAAGCTTGCTGCACGATGCTTTGGTACTGAATTTTCGCAACAACAAAAAAGAAGACTTTGCTCAATTAATTGGAGGCTTCACATTGCTCTTCGCATGGTTGCGTGTTTGTCTGTGTGTTTGCTTTGTGAACTCGCGCTTGCTTGCTGGTTTCTTGTTTGTGTGTGCGTTTGTTTGTTTGATTAGGCAAAGTCGACTTCGCGACGGCTACTTCACCAAGCTGGCTGCACGAAGCTTTGGCTGTGAGGTTTTTTTTTTGTAAAAAGCTTTTGTGAAGTCTTCGCGAAACCGACTTTGAACAAATACATTACGGTGCAGAAACTCTGGAGGTTTTATTCGAGAAGTCGACTTCGGGTTCAATTAAAATACCGCTTTAAAAATATACTGTAAGAATTGAGCAAGTGGTATGAGGACTGAGAAACTCAAAACTGAGTGGGTGTGTGCTTCAGCTCTTGACGAAGCAACTCTCTCTTCTCATAACACTCAATATTTCCAAGTGGTCCTCAACGCCCGCAATGACAGAATACATCTGGGTAGGGTTACTATACTACGCTCTGTGTCTCCTGTCTCTGTGTGTCTCCCCGTCATTTTATCTCTCTCTCTGTCTCTTGCCCTCTCGCCATCATCATCTCTCTCTCTCTCTCTCTCTCTCTCTCTCTCTCTCTCTCTCTCTCTCTCTCTCTCTCTCACTGTATCTATCTCTGTGTGTCTCTCTCTCTGTCTCTGTGTGTCTCTCTCTGCCTCGTTATCTCTCTATTTCTCTCCCCCCCTCTCTCTCTCTCTGTCTCTCTCTCACTGTCTCACTGTCTCTGTGTGTCTTTCTCTCTCTGTCTCTATCTGTGTCTCTCTGTGTCTCTCTGCGCCTCGTTCTCTCTATTTCCCTCCCCCCCCCCTATATCGCTCTCTCTATCTCTATCTCTCTCCCCCCTCTCTCTCTCTCCCCCCCTCTCTCTCTCTCTCTCTCTCTCTATCACCACACAGACACTCGTAATTAGGACCTCTTTCAGACAGAACTCTTTAGCTAGGTCAACAGAAGCACTCGGCAGTGCCAGAAATACAGCAGGACTTGGGCAATGACGGACTCTTAGGTCTCTCGTGCTGACAGATGGTCAACTCTCACCGGACTTAGAGGTCAAAATGATAAACTCACCGCACTGGTTCATTGGCCGCCTTTTCTCTATTAATACCCCTTTACTGGATATCTCTGTTGGTCAAAGTCAGACTGACCCGAGGACAGTAGGAACTGACCGCTATAACATCCCGCTGAGACAGCACTGCACGAAGTCGTTAGTGCTGATATGAGATTCATGGTGGATCGATCGTGGCTAATTGCCTGGAAGGTACTGCACTGCGTGCAGTTTAAGCGTTTTGGTGGTAGAATGATGAAAGGGTTTGGGACTTCTGGACAATGAGATTGAGTATAAATCTCTCTCTCTCTCTCTCTCTCTCTCTCTCTCTCTCTCTCTCTCTCTCTCTCTCTCTCTCTCTCTCTCTCTCTCCTCCTTTTCTATTCTTAACCCAGGAACACCAAACAGACAAGCCCGCTATACCACAAAGCAAACAGATCCAAACAAAACCCTGTCAAACACAGGGGTAAATAAAGGTCCAAGCGTTACGCCCCAGAAACAAACACACGTTATTGAACCCTAATCCAATAACAACCCACAATATCATGCAGATTGCGCTAATAATTCGATAAAGAGACCTCATATTTCTGTATGGACTAGACAACAATGACTGCGTTGTGTCACTGGTTTTTCCAGGGCGGATGAAAATGATCTATTGTTTTCCCCAGCAAAAGGCAAAGAACAAGGCCATTATGTCAGATTTGTTCGTTTCTCTGTAAGCCGCAAAGCGACAGCAATATAGCTATTACACTTCGGGTATTATTTTGATACAAACAAATCCCGGGCGCAATCAAGAAATTGAGCTTTGAATGTGTAAGGCATCGGTTTGTTTGTCTGACTTGCGTGGTGTATTTGTAAACAAGTGGGCTCATGAAAGATATCGCAGATAGAAAGAAACTGAACTAGCGCGAAACGTTACAGACATTTTACATTAAGAGATTGCAAGGCAAAGTTTTGTATGTTCCACAATGCAAAATATTACATACATTTTACATTTAGGAGATTGCAATGTAAATGTTTTTATGTTCCACATTTAGATAATAAAGTTGTGATGTTGAATTGAACTGAGGTAAATTGAATTGAATTGAATTGTTGTGCATGGCAGTACTGACAAACGGCATAAATAAATCCCTGCGCCGTGAATATGTGCGCGATATAAATTGCATAAAAAAATTTTTTTTAAATCCCTGCGCTTAGAACTGTACCCACGGAATACGCGCGATGTAAGACTCATATTGATTGATTGACAATAAGAAGAACGAACAAATGCAACGAAAGACAGAAAGACAATTATCTGATCTATTTGCAGCTACCTGAATAAGGAATGTCTGTTCGATCTTGACATTCTGACCAAAAATACAGTGTGTGGGCCCTTTGGCTGGCTATCCATTCTTGTCAAAATTGTAAAGATTAACCCTCACGGCAGCATGAGAGCGGGCAATACTGACTTCCAAAAATAGTCTTTTGATCCGTCCGTATGTATGTATCCTTGCGTCAATACCAGAAAGAGACGTAGAAAGCTTTTGCATTATGTATGAGAAATCTCAAAGGTGTAATAGATGTGTTCGTTTTCTCATGTAGTTTTGTATTTGTTCATTCTTTTGCTTGTTCTTTTACGCCATTTGGCCGTTCTCTCGT
>NC_090250.1:14921048-14923548 GCF_037325665.1 Littorina saxatilis | reverse complement strand
ATGTTCTAACGGAGACACGAATTTGGAGGCTATATCTTTAACAGAGAAACGACTATGGAGGCTATATCTTTAACAGAGAAACGACTATGGAGGCTATACCTTTAACAGAGAAACGACTATGGAGGCTATATCTTTAACAGAGAAACGACTATAGAGGCTATATCTTTAACAGAGAAACGACCATGGAGGCTATATCTTTAACAGAGAAACGACTATGGAGGCTATACCTTTAACAGAGAAACGACTATGGAGGCTATTATTCTAACGGAGACACGAATTTGGAGGCTACATCTTTAACGGAGAAACGACTACGGAGGCTATACCTTTAACAGAGAAACGACTTTGGAGGCTATACCTTTAACAGAGAAACGACTGTGGAGGCTATATTCTAACGGAGACACGAATTTGGAGGCTACATCTTTAACGGAGAAACGACTACGGTGGCTATACCTTTAACAGAGAAACGACTGCTGCAATCTCGGTTTCAAGAAAAGGCTCAATCTTTTCCCCATCTTTTATCCATTTTTGCTCTCGGCATCAGATTCACGTCCCCCAAAGGTCCAGAGGCTCAAACCCAGTCAAAAGGTCCGGAATCCCCCATCAGTCAAAATTCCATTCATTTTGGTTTGTTGCCTTCAATATTTGATTTTCCCCCGCAAAGTGGACTCAGTCTGTTAAAACGCTGCGGCACTAACGGCCAAAAGGGGTTGCTATCGGGAGTGATGACAATCGCAGCCATCCTTCTTGCGTCCAAGGGCCAGGAAAAGATAACAACACTAGCACAAGGGGGACTACTCATGGAGAATGCTTCAATGGCGACCGGCGAACCCCCTAGGGACGCTGTGACGTCATCTATTATATAATTTTGCCGGAGTTGTCGGCCGTACACTGAAAAACATGGAGGTGATTTTGATGAAATTCCGTTTCTGATCACTGAGGGGAAAAAAATCGGCTGTGATGATTAAAATGTCTTCTTTTTTTATGTTTAATAAGTTTCTTTTTCTAGTTTTCGTTTTGTTTCACATTGAACTGTCCTAGAAATGCCCTTCATAGGCCGTATATTTTCTTTGCACTTTTGACGCTTGGCCTTTCTACTCCTCCCCCCCCCCCCCCCCCCCCCCTTCTACTCCTGTGTATTTGTAGAAGCATAAAAACAGTTTTTACTTGTCTTTGCTAACAGTCACATTTAATTCCAAATAAAAACAAAAGTTTTGTTCCTGGTGGAATCTTTTCTGTGACATACGTAATACTGTCTTACCTCTGAGATTGTTTTTACTATCCGCCATGATCTTTCGTTTGTTTCCTGTGTGACAGGGGAGGCTACCGCTCCTTTCACAGCAGACTCTGCACCCGAGTTGTTGGCCTTTAAAAGTCAACACCAGTGGATTGTAGAATTCTGTTTGTGATGGGGTCTGGTGGTTTCTGATTGTCTGTATGTTCATGGAAACCTTCGGGTTTGCATAACAGTTTTTATAGGGCTAAGAAATTAGCCCTAACATTTTCAATCCTGTTTGACTGCACTTCGCTTCCCGAGGTGATCGTAGTGTTTCGGCACTCGGTTACACCTGTTTTTGTTTTTGTTTTGTTTTTTTCTTCTTTTATTCCTTACATAAAGAACTACTTTAAATAAAAGCAAATATCATGCACACGCTTTTGGGCGTATGTACAAGTTTTCAACTGTCATGTCACAAAAGAATGCTACCATAGCAACAAGCGTCGGGCCATGCACAACAATGTTGCATGTTATCGCAAAATCCAAATATCACGTCGCACAAGCGAAAAACGACTGGCAGTGCATAAAAAAACACAACACAAAACAACAACAAGGCTGTATACATTATCTTTAAAGGAACATAATTGTGACCCTCCACCACGGAATGAGTCGCATGTCACCTTTGCATGATTTTCATATTTTTACATTTTCCTAACGAGTTTTTTATGCTCTATCCAGTGGTGAAAACCGTTTTAGAAAAGAGCGCAAACTGTTTGAGTTATAAGCCTGTGACTAAGGTGACCCTCACACTGTTACCAGACACTCTCCGGACTTATATTAAGCCTTGCGCAGAACCGCGCGAGGTGACATGCGACTCATTTCGTGGTGGAGGGTCACATATTCTGCACACACACAAAAACGATCTGATTCGCAGAAAGCAGGACGTTTGACGGTTTCACTGTCAATTCACGACCACAACTGTATAATCCGATCTCGTTTTTGCAGACAGCCGTGTAAAACAACAAGAACAGTGAGATCATCTTGCCATAAATCAGCAAAATATATACGGCAATATCTGGTAAAAAAAAATTGCAGACATATTTTTCAGCAACATTCTTCTAGCCGTCGTGCTACACTTTAAGGACAAGAGTTTGCTATTGTTTTGTGCGTGCCTTAACTGAGGGTGTTGTGTGTGTGTGTGTGTGTGTGTGTGTGTGTGTGTGTGTGTGTGTGTGTGTGTGTGTGCGTGTGCGTGCGTGCGTGCGTGCGTGTGTGTGGGTGTGTGTG
>NC_090250.1:14896048-14916048 GCF_037325665.1 Littorina saxatilis | reverse complement strand
TCAAAAAAGTAAATAACGTATAATATAAAAGTATAAAAGTATAACGACGTTTATCCTACATACGTGAGAAAGACACCCGTGAGATAATAATCGTTTAAATCACACGTGTGCAGGCTATATCATGTAAATGAGGTCATGTCAAGCAAGTCTGGCAGGGACTTGTTTTTCCACTGCTTATGATGCCAAAGTCACCGAGACAAGCGTCATTATAAAAACAAACATTGCGCTCGCTAATTACCCTCGATGAATTTTTAGACCTAACACGTCACCCCACACTTTCAGAGTGACGTTTCTTTGCTTTGACGTAATATATTGCACGAGGCTTTAGAAGAGATCGAGGTTCCAAAACAAGCGTCTTCAATTTAGCTGCCTCGACTGCAGGACATTTTCAGTAAAATACACGTAAGTACAGTTTGTAGGATAAACAGAATACTACATGGCTTGCTGTTTCGTACCAGATTTACACTCGTTGCTTTTTCAAATAGTGAACAGCTCGCTTTCGCTCGCAGTTCAATATTTTTAAAAACAACTCGTGTAAATCTGGTACGACACAGCAAGCCATGTAGTATTCTCTATTATGATATGTTATGTGTCACTGTATGTGTCACTGTATGTGTGTCTGTATGTGTCACTGTATGTGTGTCTGTATGTGTCACTGTATGTGTGTCTGTACCTACAAGTGCATTGCTCCTGTTTGCAATATTTTTCACTTCTGGGAACGTGGTTTTGTCTTAATTATTTATTTTATTCATGTTCACTCAAAATCTCAAGCTTGGAAAACAAATATCGTTTTATTTATTTCGTTGATTCAGAAGTCTGCTGAAAATTGGTCGAAAATAGGCCATGTGAACGAGGCCTAAAAAGTATTGGTTAAGCCACTTGCGTTTACGCTGAAATCGTTTTAACCCTTAGGCTGGTTGTCGCGACATATGTCGCGCTACTTTACGTATACTGTCACCTGGTTGTCACGACATATGTCGCGCTACTGGCTCAGTCTGTATGGTCGGTTCCGATTACCTCCCATGGATGCGAAAACCTATATGACAGTTTTACTTTATTTTTCTCTCCGTTACTTCACCAGTGGCTATGTAACATGTGTTACAGAATTGCACCAGTGTAAGGGTTAAAATGTCAATGACAAGAGGCCGTAAATAAAGACAACCTTTTGCGGGGGTACGTGATAAATGTTCGAAGATTAGCGGATTGCGTTCAAATCGGATCGGTACTTTGAAGTGGGGTTCAGTTACAAAGAAAATACAAATGGCCGCTGTCGTTCCAATTGATGTAACGGTGCATTTGTGCGAGCTTTCTTTACAAAAAATGTAAAAGTGTGTTCTATTTTCATAGTTAGTTCATGGTGTGTGTATGTGTGTGTGTGTGTGTGTGTGTGTGTGTGTGTGTGTGTGTGTGTGTGTGCTTGTCAGTGCCTGTGTGTGTGTGTGCTTGTCAGTGCGTGTGTGTGTGTATGTGTGTGTGTGTGCGTACGTACGCACGTGCGTGCGTGCGTGCGTGCGTGCGTGCGTGCGTGCGTGCGTGCGTGCGTGCGTGCATGCGTGCGTGCGAGCGAGCGAGCGTGCGTGCGTACACGTGAGTGTGTTTGGGTGTGTGTTAACGGTCAGAATGTTAGAGCCTTACTCCGCCTCACATGAGGTTTACAGAACGATGGCATCGTTCACTATAACAGCAATAGTAACCTTATGGACCACAATCCCAATGGCATTTAACAACATTAAATGCCATAGATCATTAGCACGCGGAAACCGCACACCAGTTATCGTGGTTTATTCAACTGCTAACTCAGATCAACTGGTTTCTTCAAACTGGACCATTGTGCAGTATGTATAAAACCGGAACTGCCAAACTTCAACAAGAAAATTTGATTAAAAACGCATCGTTCTTTGTTTACTTTGACTAATTTAATTCTATTTTACATCGTTGGGCCTGTGGGAGGAATGGCAAGGCAGAATATCCAAACCCCTCGCATACACATCTCGGAATTGGCCGTTGAAAGACAATACTGGAAGGGAGATAAACACGAGACGGAAGGGAGCTAATCCTCAAATGGAAAGCTGAAGAGGCAATCACACTTGCTGCATTCGGAAATTGAATTTGGTGCTTCATCGCAGGGGGGTGCTGGCCTTTTGAAAACAAAGGTTTGGTCTCTGGCCCTTTCTTGCTTTCCCCTTGTTCCCCCATCAAGACATCACAGACTCCAGTGGTCCAAAAGGCGGAATTTTCTGACCTGGCCTTTTCCCGTAGTTGTGGGTTTCTAAACATAGCTCTCTGTTCTTTTTGACCTGCTCCTGCTGAACTGCGGAAGTCATGTGAATGATGTGGTGGAAGTGAACCCCTTGTTTGGGGAAGAATTTCTCTGCGATTTGCATTGCGCTTGTCGGTGGGGGAGTTTAATTTTTCATGTGTGTCGTCGTGTGGACCGTGCATTTTTCATGTCTTGCATTCAGTTGTTAACACAGAACAACAGGTTAATAGAGAGGGAGAGGGAGAGGGAGAGAGAGAGAGAGAGAGAGAGAGAGAGAGAGAGAGAGGGGAGAGAGAGAGAGAGGGGAGAGAGAGATAGAGAGAGGGAGAGAGGGAGAGAGAGAGAGAGAGAGAGGTGAGAGAGAGAGAGGGGAGAGAGAGAGAGTGGAGAGAGAGAGAGAGAGGGGGAGAGAGAGATAGAGAGAGAGAGAGGGAGAGAGAGAGAGAGAGAGGGGGGAGAGAAAGGGACAGAGACAGAGACAGAGAGACGGAGACAGAGACAGAGACAAAGAGGCGGACAGTGTGTGCGCCGTGCGTGCATGCGTGTGTGTGTTTGTGTATGTGTGAGTGTGTGTGTGTGTGTGTGCTTGCGTGCGTGCGTGCGTGCTTGCGTGCGTGCTTGCGTGCGTGTGTAAGTGCGTGTGTGTGTTTGTGCGTGTGCGTGTACCGTAGTTGCCTGGGTCCCCAAGGTAACGCCAAGGACTTTTTTGAACTCTCAAAAGATAAAATTACAAATTTGTCTAAAATCCTGACCTCATCAAAATAATTTCGACAGTCAATTTTGCAAGCCCAATTTCTCAAAGAGCATTTTCACGGATCGAATGAACACAAGAGGTTTCCATTTTGTACAAAAATAGGACAGTTTTATAGATCATCAGGGTCCAATCAAATTCTCTCCAAAACGAAAAGGAGAAAGACCACGGTTGTGTTTAGTCATGGAAAGCCAATAAAAAAAGGAAGGAAGTTCTTTTAAAGCATTGTCTATGGTTCAAGTGATGGTGTATAAACTAAGTTGGCTGTGCATTTTTCCACCGGTACTTTGGTTTAAACAAAATTGCATTCAAAATAGAAGACATGAACAAATCAATAACTATCAGTGCACGGACTCAACCACTATATTATATTACGTGACTCAATCAATCAATCAATATGAGGCTTATATCGCGCGTATTCCGTGAGTACAGTTCTAAGCGCAGGGATTTTTTTTTTTAATTTTTATTTTATGCAATTTATATCGCGCACATATTCAAGGCGCAGGGATTTATTTATGCCGTGTGAGATGGAATTGTTTTACACAATACATCACGCATTCACATCGGCCAGCAGATCGCAGCCATTTCGGCGCATATCCTACTTTTCACGGCCTATTATTCCAAGTCACACGGGTATTTTGGTGGACATTTTTATCTATGCCTATACAATTTTGCCAGGAAAGACCCTTTTGTCAATCGTTGGATCTTTAACGTGCACACCCCAATGTAGTGTACACAAAGGGACCTCGGTTTTTCGTCTCATCCGAAAGACTAGCACTTGAACCCACCACCTAGGTTAGGAAAGGGGGGAGAAAATTGCTAACGTCCTGACCCTGAAACAATACAACATGGCTATTCATGATAGTAGAAATGACAACAGTAATAAAGCTGGAAGAACAAGTCGATGGGGGGAGGGGGGAGGGGGCGGGAGGGGGGGAAGGGGGGGAGGGGGGAGGGGGGAGGGGGCGGGAGGGTGCAAAAGCAAAATAGAGGAATCTAGAGAAAATGAAAAACATGAACAAGTACAAACAAAGAAAGAAAGAGGAAAGACTATAGGCAAGTACTCTGCAAAACCTTGACATGAAAACTGTAAAACTCAGAAATCCCAAGCAGATTTTCTGCTAAATCAATATATAATTATGTGACCCTCCACCACGGAATGAGTCACATGTCACGTTTGCATGATTTTTATATTTTTACATTTTCCTAAAGAGTTTTTTTGATGCTCTATCCAGTGGTGAAACCCGTTTTAGGAAAGAGTGCAAACTGTTTGATTGATAAGCCTGTGACTGAGGTGATCCTCACACTGTTACCAGACACTCCCTGGACTTATATTACGCCTAGCGCAGAACCGCGCGAGGTGACATGCGACCCATTTCGTGGTGGAGGGTCACAAATGTACATAATATTATTAATATTCATCAATCGGCTTAAGGAAAGAATGACCAGTGGAAGAAGAAGCAATGTATGTATTGTGATTTGTTAATGCTATATACGTTGTTACATGTTATGTTATATTTTGTTTGATGTTGTCATGAAATCTTTGATCCGAAAAGTGTACCAGATAGCCAAGTGGAGGACCTTCAGTGGCATAGAAAGTTGGCATGAAATGACACGGGAATGAATGTTTTTGTTGGGGTACGATAGGAGTGCAATAATTTGTTTGCACAGTTTATGTATACACCACACAATAACTTCTCGTGTAATGTAATAAAGCGTTCAATGTCTATGTCTATGTTTATGTCTATGCCCCTTCTTCCCCTATATTTCACATCATGTCAAAGCTCTCTCCTTCCATGCGAATGCAATTGGCATTGTCTGGTCAGCCGGAACTAACTCGTTAATGCTGTTCAAGACAGCATGAAAAGGTCTTTTCAGGATGATGCAAAGTAATTGAAGAAAATGGAAGGAAACTTGATTATCACAACATAATGAGTTCGAATTTTTAACAATAACCATTTCAAGCAAGAAAAGACGTTGCAATGAGCCCTCACCACTCGGTGACCTTGACCTTGCAACCGTGAACGATGGAGACTTTTTTCTCTCCTTTTTATCGCCTTATGGCAGCTTTTGTGGTCTTTATGTTTGCTTGTTTCGCGAACACTGTCTTTTCCGACTTCAGACGAAAAGGCAAGGAATGTGTGAGTTTTCGAATTTAATAATGTAATACATGTACGTGACTGTTTGAAATCTTTTGTGGGTGCGCGAAACAAAGCTGCGTTAAGGGAGCGTCTATTATTTTCTTCTTCTTCTTCTTCGTTAATGGGCTTAAACTCCCACGTTCACTCATGTTTCTGCACAAGTGTTTGTTTTTTAGGTGAATGGCTGTTTTTAGCCCGCATTCAGACAGCCATACGCCGCTTTCGGAGTCCTGATGCATGCTTGGTACGTTCGTGTTTCTTTAAACCACCGAAGTCGTAAATGGATTATAGGATCTTTTCCGTGCGCACTTGGTATTGTGCTTGCGTGTACACACGAAGGGGGATAAGGCACTAGCAGGTCTGCACATAAGTTGACCTGGGAGGTCGGAAAAATCTCCACCCTTAACCCACCAGGCGCAGGCGGGATTTGAACCCTGAACCTTCCGCTTGGGAGGCCGGCTTCTTATCCACCAGGCCATTGCGCCCGTTGTCTATTATTTCAAAAAGCTGATCCCAATCACACAGTACAATCCCACAGGTCTCTCTTGACCTTTTAAGCTGAAAGACGCAATGGAATCATTTAGACAGCTGGAGCATTCGAACTCTCAAAACTAAAAAGAATGTACATTCGGAGCACATCTCCGAAATTTAGACTGTGAGTCCTTGGAGCTTGCTGTGCAAGAAAGGGATTTTATTTTGCATTTCTCTTTCGCTGAATTGAAGCAGAATCTTTGTCCAGATCACGGACAGCTTTCAATCAAAGTGAACTAGACACACCTATATCTCTTACGTCATTTCTGAGTTCTGAGTTCTTACGTCAAGTCAGGCAAGTTGATGGTTTATTCAACAACCCTTTTTGGGGGGTGAATGAATGTAAAATGGAGATAAAAAAAAAAGAGGGGGAAAACACAGAAGAAAATTTAGCATAAACTAGGCACAGTCACCTCAGTACGTTTGCCTTCTTTGGTCTCTCACCAAAGAAAAAATAGGATAAAATAGGCACTTTTACCTCAGTACGTTTGCCTTCTTTGGTCTCTCACCAAAGAAAAAATAGGATAAAATAGGCACTTTTACCTCAGTACATTTGCCTTCTTTGGTCTCTCACCAAAGAAAATTAAATTGCAAACTGTCTAAATCAAAGAGGCACTATCCGATTTCCACAAACTTCAACCGGATTGCACCAATTTGCATCTGTTTTGTCCTAAACGCTCTACCAATTAGTCTGAGTCTGAGCTTCGTCGCACGGTACATACAAGGGGGGGGGGGGAGTACAAGGGGGGGGAGGGTGAGGGGGTACATGGGGGGGGGGTAAGGAGGATTGGGGAGGGTAGGTGGGGGAGAGGGATGTGGTGGACGTTTTAATTGATAAGTTATAAGGGCGGTGTTTGATGAGGAAATATGAGGTCAAACAAAACGAAGCGAAGGTACTTTTACTTTGTAATGCCATTTTTTTCTGTTCGCAAAAGAGAGGACAGATCTGGCTCAATGAGATCAATAAGTTCAAACATCAATAAGAGACATAAAAGAAAGTATAAACAGAGAAAAAGAAAGAGGAAGGGAAAAAAGATGGAGAGATACAAATGAAAGACAAGAACCAGGAAAAGATATAAGAGATGGAAACGTGACAGAAAATGGAAGAAGAAAAACAAGCAGCAAAATGAGAGATAGGTGAAAGAAACAGGTAAATGAAGACCGGGTAACACAGCAGATAAAGAAGAAGAACCATTAATTAACAGAGAAAGAGGTATTAACGAGAATGTGGCAATAATACAACAGTGTGGGAAGTTACGTACACATATTTCAATGGGTATAGACAAAGCTCATTTCCAGAGCTGCCAATAAAACTGCCAGTTAGGATCTGTACTCCCAACAGTTATCTCGTCTGATTTCATTATTCGAGAATAGGATTTTAAACGTGTTGTTCTGGCGAGAAGAACAAGAAAGAAAATAACGACCACATATCGGCGATGACAAGTTAATAATAATTAAACTTCTCTTATCCGAGAAAAAAAACACACGTCTAACTGAATAAAAAAAAATGTTAAAGGAATACTTGGGAAGGTGTGGGGGGGGGGGGAGTATATAAATAATGATAAGAAAATGAGCTGTCAAAAATATTGTAAAACATTATTAAGTAATAGAGACAAAAAAGAATAGATTAATCAAGTTTGTTTTCCAAAATGCATTCCTACATTTACATTAATTTGCTATTGTGTGTGTGCGTTGTTTGTTTTTTTTCGTCAAAATACATTTCTGTTTCCGTTACGTCTGCTGTTGCACACATAAACCATTGATTTAGCCGCTTAATGTTGTCGCCGTCATTATCGTCCTTCTTGTTTGTTTGTTTATCACTTGTTTTGCCTGTGTGATTGGTTTCCCGTTTTTTCATAAGCTCTAAATTCTACAAGCAGTCAGTTTAAGGTGGCATAAATTCGGTCAAAGGAGGAAAAACAATCATTCATGTTGCAGTTACATTGGCATGGTTAAAAAAAAAAGAAGAAGTATCAATACCCTCAGAGCTAAATTGAGGAAAATCGAGCGCCCCGTGGATATATCCGTTCCGGTAAACCAAACGAGTGATTTTGAACAATATAGTTAATTTGCATATCCTCCTACGCTGGGACACTGATTGTGATTAACGATTGGTTATCGATGGGTATGATCAAAGGAAATACTTGCAAAAACATCAAGACGCAGCGATCATCCGTTATTCTGGGTTATTTATTAGAACGACCGAAAGTGACTTTTTGTGGTAAGATTTAAGTTCATACTCGTACACACAAAAAACGCACCTTGTTGACCGTTAAACTGGGTTGTTTTTACGAACACATTATGATCATGCGCGATGCTTTGCAGATAACCCAGATGGGGGAAATGAAGAAAAGAGATAGAGAGACAAGGGAAAGAAAGAAAGAGGAGAGGAAAGGATGGACCAAAACAAGACAGAAAGTAAGAAAGAAAAAAAGAAAGAAAGAAAGACAGACAGAAAGACAGACAGAAAGAAAGAAAGAAAGAAAGAAAGAAAGAAAGAAAGAAAGAAAGAAAGAAAGAAAGAAAGAAAAAAATAAAAGATAGAAAGAAAGAAAGAAAAGAAAGAAAGAAAAAAAAGAAAGATAGAAAGAAAGAAAAGAAAGAAAGAAAGAAAGAAAAAAAGAAAGAAAGAAAGAAAGAAAAAAAGAAAGAAAGAAAGAAAGAAAGAAAGAAAGAAAGAAAGAAAGAAAGAAAGAAAGAAAGAAAATAAAATATGGAAAGAAAGAATAAAAAGAAAGAAAGAAAGAAAAGAAAGAAAGAAAGAAAGAAAGAAAAAAAAAGAAAAAAAGAAATGACCAATTGAAGAATGAAAGAACAAAAAGGAACTAAGAAAGGAAAGATAGAATTTAAAAAAGGATGATAAAGAGAAAAGAAATTAGGGATATGCAAAATAGACAACGATAATAAGAAAGAAAAGAAGACAGAGAAAAAAAAGATTTTAAAAAAAAGATAGGAAAGATAGGCGATAGAAAGATAAAAGATAGTAGATAGAAAAGACGAAAAACCTACAGAATTTTCTATGCTCACATAAGGATAATTGTATTACCGTTCAAAGAGATTATACGTGTCTTATGACCGAAAAACCTGTGCATAATTACAAATACATAACCAGGTAAAGAAAACTGGTGTTTCGCATATACATACATTATGTGGTATACGGTAGTCCTTTACGAATCATGATACTGAAGGTAAATTGATTTACCGTTAAAAGTACCAAAAAATAAAGAAAGAAAGAAAGAAAGACAGAAAGAAAGAAAGAAGCAAAGAAAAAAAGACAGACAGACAGAAAGAAAGAGAGAAAGAAGGAAAAAGACGGAAGGAAAGGGAAGCTGCACAAAGGGGAGACAAACATAAAAAGATGAAAGATATGGAGAAAGCACAAAACATGATTTTAATGGTAAAACTAACATATTTGATATATTTCCTCTCTCTCTCTCTCTCTCTCTCTCTCTCTCTCTCTCTCTCTCTCTCTCTCTCTCTCTCTCTCTCTCTCTCTCTCTCTCTCTCTCTCTCTCTCTCTCTCTCTCTCTCTCTCTCTTCTTTCGTTAATAAATAACTTTTCAACCAGGTACACCGCAAGCGCAGATAAAACGTGTAAGACAAAAGTCATGAACTTACCTTATAAACTTCAGGAAACTTTCAGTGCAGAAGAAGACCGTTGGGTTCTTTTCAAAGTCTTTAGGCGGCCCAGAAAAAGTTCGTAAAACGTGAGACGAAAGAAGAAGAAAACCTGGACTGGATGATGGCTCTTGACAGAACTTGAAGACTAGCGTGGTCGTGCGGCTGGCCCAGCACTTCACACACGCACAGAACACGCAGGGAAAAGAAAGTCTGGATCACCTAAACTCAACCCTCAAATCACCTCAGCAGCAGCAGCGAAAGGTGGGTAGGTCTTTCACTAGCGTCCACACGGAGGGGGAGGAGGAGGTAAAACGTAAAGAGAGAAACAAAAGTTCTCGTCTATGCGACACTGCTTGGTTGGTTGGCTGCGCGTGCTGCGACACTGTCCAATCCTGCTTTTCTGATTTGCTCACCTTGCAAATCGCAGTTGTCGCCCCTTTTCGCGTGGCGGAGATTTGAGCGGGCTCTCGGCGAGGTTCGAATGGCCGACTGGCAGATTTCGCGGGGCTTTAAATGACACGCCTGCAGCTCCGGCTTCGTTTGCGGCTACGGAGGCGGGTTAGGGTTCGATCCGCCTGATCACAAACATGCGATGGTTCATGTCACGTGATGGTATGCTGGACCTACACTGTGTGTGCGTCTGTGTGTGTGTGTGTGTGCGTGTGTGTGTGTGGGTGTGTTTGCGTGTGTGTGTGTGTGTGTGTGTGCGTGTGTGTGTGTGTGTAGGCGGGCGTTCTTGTGTCAGTGTTTGATGTCTTTGCGTGTCCGTCAGCTGGTCTTCAGCCAGTCTCTTTATGACTGGTGCTGGATATTGAAATATTATCCTGGAGGCGTATGTGCGGTGAATAGCGGAAGGTCTGCGTTGTGATCTTTCCAACACGCTCTGTCTCTTCTTGTCTCTTTCTGTCCTGCGCTTTGTCTGTAGATCTCTGTAGCTGCTGCAGTTTTAATGTTCGTCGTTGATGATATTGTTGTTCTCTTGGTCTTCTCCTTCTTCGTCTTTTCCTTATTGCTGGTTATTCTACCTTGTACTAAGGCCAAAAAGAATAATTTGTTCGTTTCCGATTTAAAAAGAATAGAGTGTCGGCAGGTCGGTTTCTTTTTTCATTGAAGTTTTTTTGTTTGTTTTTTTACACAGGCGTATACAGCCGCACTCGCCTAAACGAAACACGCTTAAGCAAAAAACTCGGATATCTGAAAGCAAAACCAATTCCCTGCCAGACCCTCCTCTTTGTAAGACTTTTTTCTAATTCGGATAAGCCAAACTCTGTCGAAAAATAGCTAACTCAAACACGGACCTTTCAAACGTGATTTTGACAGATAAGCCAAACTCTAAACACTGTCGGAGAGACTTGTTGTTGTTGTTGTTGCTTGAAAACACGTCAGGAAGATAAACATATTTCGTCACGGCTATAATTATCCTACGGAAACGAACACGTCTCCTGTTTTTGAGTATGCGGGGAAACTGATGACGTGTAGAAGGAAGAGATCTTTGTGAAGAGCAAATCTACATGAGGAATGTATGTGCTCATTTTGAGCGAGTGGTGAAGATCAAACCACAATAAACATGCAGCGCATAGTGCTTTTAGTTATGCGCTATAGAAATCTCCTTCATAAATAAAAACAAAACATTTGCCTACAATCTATGTTTACGGAGATTTGATCTTGATTTATGACCACAGAGACAAATTGTCTAATTTTGTTTCTTTTCTTTCTTTAATGGAGAGGGTTTCATTAAACATTACATTTATTATGATTTACTTGGAATCCTTTTTAACAAAAGCGTAGTTGCTTGTGAAATCTTTGGTTTTGTTTTTGTGATGTGTCACTGACACTGTTTTCACCATTCATTTTTACAGTTGGCTTTGAGGTATTAATAAAGCCCCACTGAAGAAAGCACTAGTAACTTGTCACTGTTTTGATCTTATTCATTTCAACACACACACACACACACACACACACACACACACACACCACGCACCACGCACAGAGAGAGAGAGAGAGAGAGAGAGAGAGAGAGAGAGAGAGAGAGAGAGAGAGAGAGAGAGAGAAACATTCCACGTGATTTTACAACTTATCCTGAAAAAAACTCGCTTAAGCCGAACTGCAGGGTAATTTCTCGGGAAAGGTTTGGCTTATCCGAACTCGGATATGCACAAACTCAGATAAGCGAAACGATTTTTCATTCCACGGTCGAGTTCGGCTTAAGCGTGTTTGACTTTATATGATTTTTACTGGCAGGAATTCGCGCGAGCTCTTTTCCTTGGATCTCGGAGATGAGTAACTTTCCTTGCTAAGTTTGCAAAATCGAGTTTTGTCATTTTGAACTTTTTTTTGTTTGTTTGTAAAGGGTTAAAAAAAAAAGTGCGAGGATTGGGAGCAACAAGAAAAGGGGGTCGTTGGGGAATAGGAGATATTTTGAACTCTTGTATTGTGTGGCCTAAGCTGTCGTAGATCAAGGTGTGTCTTTCAAGCTCCAGACCCCAATCGTGCTGTGTCTCCCTCCCCCGCTTCAACTTCATCCTTCTTTTGCTCCTGCTCTTCTATCTTTCCAGTTAATACTGTTTGTCTATCGTCTCTTTGTCCGTCAAAATGTCTGTGTTTATTTTGCAATGTTTTATGACCGTGCTTTGCTACACAGCTCAGCGCAAACTAGCCTTCCTTTCTGGCCAAGGCGATCTGTTTCCAAGGTGTGATTTGTGTGGAAGACGGGCGCAAAGGCCTGGTGGATAAAACGCCGGCCTTCCTACCAAGTGGAAGGTCGTGGGTTCGAATCCCGGCCGCGCCTGGTTGGTTAAAGGTGGAAATTGTTCCGTTCTTCCTGGTCAACTTATGTGCAAACCTGCTTATGTGCAAACCTGTGTGTACACGCAAGCACAAGACCAAGTGCGCACGGGGAAAATCCTGTAATCCATATCAAAGTTCGGTGGGTTATAGAAACACACAAAAATTGCATGCTTGCCTCGAAATCGGAGTATGGCTGCCTAAATGATGGGGTAAAAACGACATACACGTTAAAAGCTGGGGAGTTTTAGCCCATGAACGAAGAAGAAAAACTGTGTGTGTGTGTGTGTGTGTATGTGTGTGTGTGTGTGTGTGTGTGTGTGTGTGTTTTCGCAATGCTGTTGCTCGCCCACTCGTTCACATTTAGCCATCAAGTTCTTCTCGCTGCTCTTACCGTCTGCGATCTCCTCCCGAAGTGCCTTGGGGGACATTTGTGGGGAACATGTCATCCCCATTGGAAGGTGTCCAAACTAGGTCCGTTTTCAGCGTTGCAAAGTGCCTTGAAGGATATTTCGGGGAAACGTGTCATCCTGATTGTAAGGTGTCCAAACTAAGTCCGTTTTCAGCGTTCTAAAGTGCATTGAATTATATTTGGGGGGAAAATGTCATCCCTATTGCAAGGTGTCCAAATTAAGTCCGTTTTCAGTCTTCCAAAGTGCCTTGACGAATATTGTTGGGAAAAGTGTCATTCTGATTGTAAGGTGTCCAAATTAAGTCCGGTTTCAGCGTTCCAATGCGCCTTGGAGTATATTTTGGGGCAGCGTGTCATCCCGATTTTGATTGTGAGTTGTCCAAACTAAGTACGTTTTCAATCTTCCAAAGTGCCTTGACGGATATTTTGGGGGATACGTGTCATCCAGATTGTAAGGTGTCCAAATTAAGTCCGTTTTCAACGTTGCAAAGTGCCTTGAAGGATATTTTGGGAAAAGTGTCATCCTGATTGTAAGGTGTCCAAATTAAGTCCGTTTTCAGTCTTCTAAAGTGCCTTGAAGGATATTATTTGGTAACGTGTCATCCAGATTGTAAGGTGTCCAAACTAAGTCTGTTTTTAGCGCTGAACTGTTGCCACTACATTGTGGGCCCACAAAGCCGTCAGTCTGGTTCCGCACGAATTCGTCGGTCTTGCGTTTAGAGTACGGGAGGGTTGGTAGCTTACTTAAAAAAATACTTTAATCTCAAAAATCTGTTGTTGTTGTTGTTGTTGTTGTTGTTGTTGTTGTTGTTGTTGTTGTTGTTGTTGTTGTTGTTCTTCTTCTTCTTCTTCTTCTTCTTCTTCTTCTTCTTCTTCTTCTTCTTCTAGCAGAGTCTATGATTCAAATCCGCGCGATGAGGACAGCAAGGGTAAATCTTAAACAGAAAGGATTAGTTAAAAAAAACCAACATTTAACACGGTTACACCCAGGGCTTCGTTTTTGCCTCTTGAGCTGCAGGTGGGCTGAGCTATTTTTAGCATCCGTTCCACCACAGCTGTACACAACACTATTGGCCAACTCAGAGCCATACACTGATAAGTACCATATTCCGGTGTAGCGCGGAAGCATTTGGGTGTAACAAGCAAGCGAGATTAAAGCCTGTCCTTCATTGGACGAAGTCGACTTCGCGCAGCTCACTTCGCGAAACTTCCGGAACCAGAATTCGTCCCTTAATTGAACTACTTTCAGCATAGCTTCGCGCGAAGTCCAAGGGAATGTACTCTGCTCTTTCGAGTGTGATTTCTATACGTTCATCTTGAATCAAAAATCACTCTTCTGACAAAAAGAGCAACTTCGTCGCAGAGTTACGGCGTGTATGTAGGGTACAAAGTACTTCGCCGGAGCTGCGGGTTATTGGTATAAAGACTTCGCGAAGTTTCACCCAAGTCGACTTCGTACTCAATTAAGGACGGGCTTTAAGGCGGTCCTTAATAGTCTCCTGTCCGCCCAGCGACCTTCCCCTTGACCCTGCTTGTGGTGACCTCGATGTTTGTTGCCCCCGCAAGGGGTACGGTACTCTCTAAGCACCCAAAACCTCAAAGAGAGATAACTGGCGGAAACCTTCCTATTGTAGTCTCCTGTATGACGGCTTACTAGTGCCAAAACCTCATAATTGTAATTATCAAGGGAAAATTACTAATTTTCCCTTGATAATTACCATTTTCACGTGTTAATTACTAATTTTCTCCAGAAAATTACTAATTTTTCCGGAAAAATTACTAACTTTCACCTGTTAATTACTCATTTTTAGTTTTGGCTCACTTCCTGACGGATTGCTAGTGCCGAAACTAAAAATTAGTAATTTTCCCGTGAAAATTAGTAACTAACAGATGAAAACAGTAACTGACAGCGTTAATTGGTAATTATCACGTGATAATGGGTAACACCAGGTTTTGGCACTAGTAAGCCGTCATACTCCTGTTCGCCCAGCCGACCTTCCCCTTGACCCTGCTTGTGACCTCGATGTTTTTTGCCCCTGCAAGGGGCACGCACCCAAAACCTTAGAGAAATAACTGGCGGAAACCTTCCTATTGAGCCCGAAGTCGACTTCGCGAAGACTACGCGAAGTCTTGTTACCGAAAACTTAGTTCTGAAGCTCCATGCGGCCAGCTTCGCGAAGCATACTTCGCGTTGTCGACTTGGCCCAATAAAGGACAGCTTTAGTGCTGGCTGCAGCTGTTGGTAGCCTCTGCCTTGACTAGTTTTTATCTCGCACGAAAATGCAGGCCAGGAACAGCCGTGTTAATTATTGACAGAACAAAACACAGAGTCAAACCTTAATCCATCGATCTTTCAAAACAAGATAAACAGCAGGTAACTCATAATGATGAGCAGCTCGTTTCGGTTGTTTGGTTTACTTCTTGTATAATGGTAACATGAGGGTACATGAGCAAAACAAGATATATGTATAATTGAACTTGGTGGGAAAGCTGACATTTTAGCTTTTTTATACAGTGGAATCCCCCTTAAAAGACCTCCATAAATCTGAACAAAATCAGGTCTGTGGAACTCACAGAATGAAACTGAACGCACTGCTTTTTTTCACAATGACCGTAGTCCGCCGCTTGTGCATAACGGAGTGAAACTGACGAGCCTGTTCAGCGCGGTAGTGGTTTCGCTGTGCTGCATAGCACGCTTTTCTGTACCTCTCTTCGTTTTAACTTTCTGAGCGTGTTTTTAATCCAAACATATCATATCTATATGTTTTTGGAATCAGGAACCGACCAGGGAATAAGATGAAATTGTTTTTAAATCGATTTCGGAAATTTAATTTTTATCATAATTTTTATATTTTTAATTTTCAGAGCTTGTTTTTAATCCAAATATAACATATTTATATGTTTTTGGAATCAGGAAATAATGCAGAATAAGATGAACGTAAATTTGGATCGTTTTATATAAAAATAAAATGTATTACAATTTTCAGATTTTTAATGACCAAAGTCATTAATTAATTTTTAAGCCAGCAAGCTGAAATGCAATACCCGGCCTTTGTCGAAGATTGCTTTACAAAAATTTCAATCAATTTGATTGAAAAATGAGGGTGTGACAGTGCCGCCTCAACTTTTACAAAAAGCCGGATATGACGTCATTAAAAGTATTTATCGGAAAAAGGAAAAAAACGTCCGGGGATATTATTCCCAAAAACTCTCATGTCAAATTTCATAAAGATCGGTCCAGTAGTTTGGTCTGAATCGCTCTACACACACACGCACAGACACACACACACACACACACACACACACACACACACACACACACACACACACACACACACACACACACACATACATACACCACGACCCTCGTCTCGATTCCCCCTCTATGTTAAAACATTTAGTCAAAACTTGACTAACTGTAAAAAGGAGGGACTCTTAAAATGGGGGTAAATTCGCAGTCTGAGAAAACCAGGTCTTCAAATTGAGGAAGTCTTAAATTGGGTGTGGGTGGGTTGGGGGAGGGGGGTCTCAAAAGGGGGGTTCCACTGTATTCTGTGCCGTCCCGGTGGTCGTTGCTATTCCGATGGGCGTTTCTGCTCAGCAGGTGTCACGTCGTCGTCCTGCAAGATCGGTCCCAGGTAATCAAAGCTGACTAAACTAATTTTGGCCGCGAATGAATATAATTGCACCGATGTTTTCGGAGCTGTTTCCAAGCCCTGCAAAATGTACTCATTAGTTGATGAATTCGTAAAGTTCAACATTGCTGCCGCCCTTTCTGTCTGAAAATCTTAAGTTACGAAGGACCATTTCACCTAATTGGATCGAAGAACGGTACTTTTTCTCCCATTAACTTTTCCAGGCAGCGGTTCAATAGTACTGGTGTAAGGCGTCCTTGATGAATACTTGTAATTATTGTGAATTATTCCCCCCTCTGCTTCTTTCTCTCTGTAAACTTGAAGGGCTAGTTATTTTTCGGTAACTTACCCAACAACCAAAATCACTTACCCAACAACGGGCCTGAATCCTCGATAGCTCATGGGTAGAGACTGTACACATTGTGGATCTACTTTTTGCGACTCAAAAGTTCAGAACACTCTAATGTACAAAATATACATTTCTGGAGCAAACAATACAACCATACCGCATTTAAACCAGCAACTACAGGCTTGAACACATGAATCTCAATATAAAATCCATGAGTTTGGTTGTTTTCTGAATTCAGATCTGCCGTGCACAATCGTTTATCGCTAGCAAGATTCCAAGGAAAAGTAACTCTCATACTTTGTCTAGCGACACGAGTAGTTCCCCTTCCAGATTTCGGCTGCATCGACAAGACTGCAATCCGACGGTCAGTTTTCAACAATATTTCATTTTATAAACAGACTAGCAGTTAAGCCCGGCTTCGCCCGGGAGTAAGCGGAGCCCTGTAGCAATTTAAGACGCTCGCTATCCCATTATCATTAGCTTTACCTCCTTTGTTTGGATACAAAAAAAGAGTTATCTCCCTTACCTTCTAGAAATTTCCGGAACTGTCCAGTTAATTTTTCTTTCTTCATTTCTTCCCCTCATAGGAGCAATAGCGAGTCTCTAATATCACTGGCATGATGTGCTTGCTACAGGTGAACAGTAGGCACTGAACTGGTCTTGCACCATATAGGCTGTATTCAATAAATGGGAGGTCCATAATCTGAGAAAGGAAACAATGAATCAAGAAACTAAAACCCAGGTGCACATCTGCGGCACCTAGGGAGTGTACGTGCACACTATCTTGTTCCTGCCTCTTGCCATCTCAGAGGTATGGCGAGCACAGACAAAAAAAGAGTTATCTCCCTTACCTTCTAGAAATTTCCGGAACTGTCCAGTTAATTTTTCATTCTTCATTTCTTCCCCTCATAGGAGCAATAGCAAGTCTCTAATATCACTGGCATGACATGATGTGCTTGCTACAGGTGAACAGTAGGCACTGAACTGGTCTTGCACCATATAGGCTGTATTCAATAAATGGGAGGTCCATAATCTGAGAAAGGAAACAATGAATCAAGAAACTAAAACCCAGGTGCACATCTGCGGCACCTAGGGAGTGTACGTGCACACTATCTTGTTCCTGCCTCTTGCCATCTCAGAGGTATGGCGACCACAGACAAAAAAGAGTTATCTCCCTTACCTTCTAGAAATTTCCGGAACTGTCCAGTTAATTTTTCATTCTTCATTTCTTCCCCTCATAGGAGCAACAGCGAGTCTCTAATATCACTGGCATGATGTGCTTGCTACAGGTGAACAGTAGGCACTGAACTGGTCTTGCACCATATAGGCTGTATTCAATAAATGGGAGGTCCATAATCTGAGAAAGGAAACAATGAATCAAGAAACTAAAACCCAGGTGCACATCTGCGGCACCAAGGGAGTGTACGTGCACACTATCTTGTTCCTGCCTCTTGCCATCTCAGAGGTATGGCGACCACAGACAGACAGACACACACACAGACAGACACTCTCTTTTATTATATGTATAGATAGATCACACAGCGGTTTCATACACTATTTTGCCCCAGAAAACTGAACTTCATACAGTTTTTAACGTTGGAACACGGATGTAAAACTTCGTCTGCTAGTCACATTCGAGGAAAGAACATTTCCTGAGCGATACCAAAACATGAACAGAACACACACTATCTGCCTTTACCGCCACAGCAGAATGACAACATAACTGTGTACTTGATTTTAGTTCAAAACATGGAAACTGACAAGAAGTGTTAACAAAATTGAATGATTTGCACGGAACTATACAACCGCGCATTAATCGATCGTAGACTGGTTGGGTGAATATGATTCGATCAAACTTTCGCACAAAAACTCCTCTTTTCTTTGAATAACTGAAGAAAGGAGGAATAAAGAGGTTACATACCTCGTCTCAGTGATTATCAAAAATAATGGTCTCAGTTCGCGGTCATGAAAAAGCGCGCTGAAGCTCGCATTTTTCATGATCCGCTAACTTCGACCATTATTTTTGATAATCACTGAGACTCGGCATGTAACCTCTACATATTCACCTTTCTGCCTGTTAAAAATAACATTGCTGCTGAACTTTAGTTGTGCTCTCGACGAGACGTGTACTTTATCTAGTCGGTTAAAAAAAAAAGAGTGAGTGAATGGGAAAAGTCAGAACGCAAAACATTCATTTGTCGGACAGTAAGTTACCACGATTGGGTAGCTATTTTAATTTACAAAAGAAGGGGGATGTGTTAGGTAAAATAAAAACTCAAAAGCGTTATATTGACAATGTACTAGTATACTTGGGGAAAACATCAAAGGACAGTTTGTTTTGAAGTCAACATTTTTTAAATGGGGGGGGGGGGGGGTGAAGGGGGAGGAGAAGAGGGGGGGGGTTGAACAATATGATCACTATGTAAGGTACACATTAACACCGATGTGAATAATACAGTAGATAAATTCTACAAGGATTGGCGCCTGTATATGCACGTTTTGATGTAACCCTTAGGTTTTTTCGTTCTTAAAACCTTTTGATAATGCGACCACCAAACCACTGAACATCCCCCCCTCCCCATTCCATCCTCCCACCCCATGTATGTTGTAATTGTCCAAGTGTGCTTTTCTGTTATATGATTCTGTCTTTTCGGTTAGGTGATGTCCTGTAATGTACAGCATATACATGTAAAAAAAAATGTACAAAAAGAGAATAAAAAAAAACAAAAAAACACCGATGTTACATAAACTGGAGCGGCCATAAAGAAGAACTGAAAGTGAACGTGAAGCAGTCATATCTGGCCCGATGTTGAACCGGCCTCCTATACATTTTAACATTCAATTCAAGGCATGCAGCACATTTCTCTTCTAAAATGTATTTTTGTGAGTTTTCGTGCTTTCACGTCTGTCACCAGAAGTGGAGTTTTTGTGTGGATTTCCGGCACAGTTGATCTGGGCTGAGGTGCTCGAGAAAGTTAGGGGAAGGGCTCCTAATATGGACCGGCTCCTAATATGGACCACCTCCTGTTCTGACAAACTAACGGCGCTAGAGCGCTCAAAAAAAGTTTTATTAGCTGTATTCACCCTCTCTGGATAACTTGCCCATGTCAAAACAGTTGCAGAAACAGAAATCTCAAAACCGTTAGGCTTTTTCTCTTTTTTTCACTTTTGGCAGCTTTCACTCTAAATTTGCCGCCTAAAACGGACTCGTTTCTGTCCACAGCCAAAGCTTTTATCACACAAAAATTGCTATATATGACAGCTAAGACCGTATTTGTTACATTTTAGCAGTATTGACCCCGAGTTTCTACTGCAAACAAAATATAATAGCAAAATTTCAAAGTATGTGCGAGTCCCCTAACATGGACCACCTTCAACAAATCGAAGAAAATAAAAGCTAAAGGCTATTTTCATTCATTCATTAAGAAGCTTGCTGGAAATAACCTATAACTAGCCCACGAGATTTAAAAAAAATGTAACAAAAAGTCTTCTTTTCGGGGAAGTTGATAATTTCAC
>NC_090250.1:14878548-14888548 GCF_037325665.1 Littorina saxatilis | reverse complement strand
ATAAGTTCTAGCTTTTCCTCGGCTGTCCGATCTTGGCGTTTTCGTTTCGACATTGTTTCCTCTTGAATCAGACTGAAAGATTGGTTGGCTCGTGCTCTGTTTTCCAAAAAGAGAGAGAATAATGTTCGTGATCACTTTAGATTTATTCACGGGAAATAATGAAAAGATCGCACGCTTTTTTGCCTTTTTTATGACGCTCAGTCTCGGGGAAAAAAAGAGAGAGAATAATGATCGCGACATTAGAGATCACTGAGCACTGATCACTGATCACTTTAGTTTCATTCACGAAAAAGAAAGAAAATATCGCACGCCTTTTTGCCTTTTTCAAAAAATCGTATGTATTTTTTCCCCCCCGAGTGATTGTGTGTGTGAAAAAGATGTGAACCTGTTGCCATTTTCTCGAAACAATGTGGCCATATTAAGCGGCGTTGTGGTCATATTAAGCGGCTTTTTCTAATACATAACAAAGAAGGACAATTCCGGACCGGGTAAAATTGGTCATAATACGCGGCTGGTCATATTAACCGCGGTCATATTAACCGGCGACCACTGTAATATGAAATCTCTTAAATATGAATGACAATAGACGTCCTTGCCGTTCTAAATTGACCAAGAAATGTTTGAGTTATGAAATAAATATATTTATTTGTCAACAACAAATGACGAGATACAAAAATAAAAAATGGGAAAGAAAATGTGTTATGTTACACAGCTTAAAAATAGTTTGGATTGATCGAGAAATGTTTGAATTAGGAAAATAGCAACTGCTTGGATTGTAAAAAGAAGTCTAGAAAATG
Source organism: Littorina saxatilis (assembly GCF_037325665.1). NCBI lineage: Eukaryota > Metazoa > Mollusca > Gastropoda > Littorinimorpha > Littorinidae > Littorina > Littorina saxatilis. The sequence continues at coordinate 14,887,751 of NC_090250.1, read as the reverse complement.
GAGTTTTATCAGCAACATGATTCAGATATCATCAGCAGCAAGTTATTGGCAAGTGAAACTGTAAACAAATGTTAAAGACAGTTGGTTTGAGAAACAGTAAAATATAGTTTGTACATGTAGTAATAACACCTAAAACTTATCTCGGAAAGACAACAAAAACTGCGTTGCGATCAAAAATATTGCGTGGCCCACATGGGGGTCGAACCCACGACCTCCGCGTTATCAGCACGGCGCTCTAACCAGAGATATGTATGCTCTAACCTACTAAGCTAATGGGCCAAGGGAAAGAACCGTTGTGTGCCCTATCGCATGGCGTTGAAGCGAGTTACTTCCCTTACACCTTCAATGCTTTCAAGCCACCGGAAGCTAGATGGTTTGCGATTGATGTCGCTCTAGAACTGTTTTTTGTCATATTTTTAGCGTGTGAGATCTGAGATAGTTTTTATTTTTATTATATAACCTATTATAGTGTAATTTTGCATCATGCTGTAACAGTTTCAAGAAAGAATGAAAAATAAATTGAAATACATTGCTGCAAACAACTAAGTTTTCCGAAAATTAGTTCCGGAATGTCACCGTTCACACAGGCAAATGCCTCCGCATAACCCAGACCTCCGGGTCTGGGAATAAGAAGGGTGGAGTCAGTGCCACTGCAGTCGTTAGTGTAGAGTGTGAACAACACAGGGGAGATAACTGTACCCTGTGGAGAGCCTATGGAGGTGGACCTAAGGGAAGAGAGAGCTGTCTGAAAGCGGACTTACTGGGTTCTGTTAACAAGAAAGTTGATAATCCACAGGATAAGCCTTGGAGTCACGCTGTAGCGGAGAAGTTTCTGGGCCATGAGGCAGGGTTGGATAGTGTTGAAGGCAGAAGAGAAGTCTATGAAAAGAATGCGTACAAAAGAGCCAGGTTTTTCTAAGTGTGTGTATGCGTTGTGTAAGAGTGTGAGTGTGGCGTCATCTGTGCATCGGTTCTGCTTGTATGCAAACTGGAAGGGATCCTGATGGGGCCTGACCTGATGGAGCAGTCTAAAGAGGACAATGCGCTCAAAGCACTTCATAACAATAGAGGTGAGAGCTACAGGGCGATAGTCATTCAGGGTTTTTGGCTTGTTGTTCTTGGGGACAGGGCTGATCGTAGAGTTTTTCCAGAGTCTAGGCACAGTGCAATCTTTCAGAGACCAACTAAACAAACGGCTAAAAACAACGGACAACTGACAGGCACATGATCTCAAAACTCGTCCACCGATGTTATCAGGACCAACTGCTTTCTTTACATTCAACTTGCTAAAAACCTTCTCAACAGTCTTGCCTTGAATTTCAAAGTCCTCCTCATCACCTGCCATATCTACCTTAAGCTGGGAAGTATAGTACGATATAAACATGTGTGACCACACAACACGCTAAGCTTATACTAAGTGTGGTTATGCATTATGTACATCTAGAAAGGAATTGTTTTTCATGTTCTGTCATCGAGTGTGCCTTTAAGTACTTCGTTAACAAATGACTGTTAAAGGGTAGGTTATAAAACAGACGTTTCTTTTACTCATTCATGCGTCAGTTTGCTATCATAGTTTCTTGTCCATCCTCTTCTGTTCTCCTTTGTTTTCTTTTTCACTGAGCTATATTATTTGCTGGGGAAAACGTTAGATGTCGAAACGTTCAAACCATATGTTTATGTTAAGTCGATTGTTAACGGCACGCTGCTTCCCGTGTAAACGTTTCGACTCACCAGGCGTTTACTTGAGACAAGACCATCCGTTCACTTGGGCGGATACCAAAAATCAGCAGTGAGAATAGTTTCATGACTTTATTTTGTAAAATATTGTATCCCCCCTCCCTCCCCCCCCCAAAAAAAACACCCAAAAAAAGCCAAATGTTCACAGGAAGCAGTCCGGGTGCTGATTGTTAGTATGTGTCTAAACAGAGGGATGGTCTTGTCTCATGGAAAAGCCCGGCCTGATCTGACATGGTGAGTTGAATAGAATATTTCACGGGAGTAGAAGGAGTGTGCCTTTAGGGCGAGTCCAGTTTCCATCATTTCTGTTGAATTTAAGTATTTGGAGGAAAAAAAAGCCACCTAGTTTTCAAAACAATATCTTCGTTTCTCTCTGCCTTCAATAATCCCTGGACAATACCGCTTTCAGCTAAAGGACAGCGACACAAAAGCTATATAGTTCTTTTCGCTGAATCATCGAACCGATTAGCCAGCTTCCTACTCGTCATTATGAGACTTTCCGCTCCGGCTTTTTGAATTTGTTGTACGACTTTTTGAGCAAATGCGGGTATGCTATAGGCGAGATGGACAAAGAAAAAAGTTTGTGAACGAGAACGGGAAATACATTAAAAGCTCTCCAAATGTTGCTTGGTAAATAGAAAAATAGCATTGAGGATGCGGAAATACGAAAAGTCACGTGACAGAAGAGTGCAGTTGTGACGCAATGATCACGTGAGAGTTACCAGGAAACGTGGAACAGTGTTGTGGTAAATAGTTCAAGATGCTTTATCATTATTCCCTTAAGGTTTTTTTTTGTGGTTGCGTTTGTATAGCTTCTGTTTGATTTATTTCGTAAGTCAAATAATTATGAGCATTACCAGGGAACGTGAAACAGTATTGTGGTAAATAATTCAAGATCTGTTTGCTTCATCATTCCCCAAAGGTTGTTTTGTCGTTACCAGGAACCGTGGAACAGTGTTGTGGTAAATAATTCAAGACCTGTTTTCTTTATCATTCCCTAAAGTTTGTTTCGTCGCGTTTGTATAGTTTTTATTTTATGTGTTTCTTAAGTCAAATATGAGCATAGTGCATCAAGCAGAACATTTCGAATTGACATGTTCTTTGACTTTATTCTGTTCATTGTTCTTATTAATCTTAGTTTTTGTTTCTCTTTTTCTTGAGTCCTTTGGCAAAATAAAAGTTCCACGGGGGCAATTATCAGATATTTTGTTTCATGATCTGAGGCCTTGATGATTTTTGGGGAACCCTTCAAGAACAATATTTTCAATAAAATCCATCAAGAACAAAATAGTTTTGTTTTAATTATTCAGATACCTTTAACAAAATGAGATCACGATAACAACTTACTTTTCCGATAACCGCCTTCTGAAGTAATTTGCCTCTGTCTCTGTATGTTTCTACGCCTATCTTTTTTGTGTTTTTTCTTTCCGAATCCGAGTGTATGAGTGAATGTGTGTGTATGCTCTATGTGCGCGTAGGAGCCTGCGTAGGTGGGTGCGTGTGCGTTCGTGCGTGCATGTGCGTGCGTGTGCGTACGTATGTGTGTACGTCTGTCTGTGTGGGAGAGAGAGAGAGAGAGAAAGAGGGAGGGAGAGAGAGAAAAGATGTGGCGATTGCCGAGCGGGGGAGGGGGGGGGGTTGGGGGCGGGGGGGGGGGGGAGTGAAGCTGGGTACGAGTAAGAGAACGGGGGCACTCAGTCTTCACTTTGATATTGTGTGTTTGATCAGGCGAGGTAACAATACCTCTACAGCAAACACACAACAGGAGAGAAACAGTTCTTTGGTCACAAACACGCTATGATCGGATGGCAAACTTTCCAAACAAGAGCGATGCGGAATCTAATCAGGAAAGTGGGAGGCCATATTGGTGTAATATCCAGCTACCCTTTCGCCCTTTTCTTTCTTAAATCCATCTTCCAAATAGCGTGGGCCCAATACAAGGAAACAATACAGGTATGAGACCTGATCGAACTTAGTCATCGCAGAGAAATATGTTCTGAATAGATTCGGATTTTATCTGAAACGAACCATTAATTGTGTGTGTTTGTTCAAAAGTATTTTGGATATATGCTACCTATCACCCCCACGCGCGGGAACGCACTAGCGAGACCTAAACGCGTGAACACACACACACACACACACACACACACACACACACATACATACACACATACATACACACACACACACACACACACACACATCCATATACACACAGGCGAACACACACACACACTCACACACACACACACACACACACACACACACACACACACACACACACACACACACACACACACACACACACACACACACACACACACACACAGAAAAGATTGCACTCGCAGTAGGATTCCCTTCTAATGGGCACCTGCACATTGCGGCATCACAGGAAACCAAACGAAAAACAAACTCACAAAAGGAAGTGCCCAAGCAAAACAGTTCAAAGTCCGTCCAAGATACAAAGAGAAGGGGGCCATAATCAACCCCACAGCGGAAAATTAGAAGGACGACTACCATGACTCCAGCACAAAAGTAGAGAAGCATTATGCATGTCACGGAAGACTATGTTAGGACTATAAATGAAAGACCAAAACATAATTAATGTACTCACGCGTGATCGAAGAATATGAAACAATTAATAGCGACGTTTCAACCCTAGGGTCTTCTCCTGGCAAAAAAACAAAGTAGAACTTGTCGCGTAAGGCGAAATTACTACATTTAGTCAAGCTGTCGAACCAACAATTTGTCCTGCTGCAACGATCCACACAAAAATGTCCATCACAGGCAATTACAAAAGAAGGCTCAAGGCTTAAACTTCAGACGACACTCATTAAAAGCTAATTTTTCTTTAACCTTTGCCGGATGCCGCTTTTGACTACACACGCCCGACGATGCGGGTTTGTCTGAACCCATACATTTGAAAGAGGGTTTTTACCGTTTATTTCTCTAACGACGGGGTGGGTTCAGGGAAACCCACAGCGTTACTTCAGTGGGTGCATCGAGTTTCTCCCTTCACCGACTTCTTGCAGGGGAGGGAGAGGGGGAGGGGGAGGGAGAGGGGGAGGGGGAGGGAGAGACTGAGAGAGACTGAGAGACTAAGAGAAAGAGAGAGAGACTAAGAAAGAGAGAGACTAAGAAAGAGAGAGAGAGAGACTAAGAAAGAGAGAGAGAGAGACTAAGAAAGAGAGAGAGAGAGAGACTAAGAAAGAGAGAGAGAGAGACTAAGAAAGAGAGAGAGAGAGAGACTAAGAAAGAGAGAGAGAGAGACTAAGAAAGAGAGAGAGAGACTAAGAAAGAGAGAGAGAGAGACTAAGAAAGAGAGAGAGAGACTAAGAAAGAGAGAGAGAGAGACTAAGAAAGAGAGAGAGAGAGAGACTAAGAAAGAGAGAGAGAGAGACTAAGAAAGAGAGAGAGAGAGACTAAGAAAGAGAGAGAGAGAGAGACTAAGAAAGAGAGAGAGAGACTAAGAAAGAGAGAGAGACTAAGAAAGAGAGACAGAGAGAGAGACTAAGAGAGAGAGACAGAGAGAGAGACAGAGAGAGAGACAGAGAGAGAGACAAAGAGAGAGAGAGACAGAGAGAGACACAGAGAGAGAGAGACAGAGAGAGACAGAGAGACTAAGAAAGAGAGAGAGAGAGAGACTAAGAAAGAAAGAGAGAGACTAAGAAAGAGAGAGAGAGAGAGACTAAGAAAGAGAAAGAGAGAGAGAGACTAAGAAAGAGAGAGAGAGAGACTAAGAAAGAGAGAGACTAAGAAAGAGAGAGAGAGAGACTAAGAAAGAGAGAGAGAGATTAAGAAAGAGAGACAGAGAGAGAGACTAAGTGAGAGAGACAGAGAGAGAGACAGAGACAGAGACAGAGACAGAGATGATGATGATGATGATGATGGAACTTTATTTTTCAAGGATAGAGGTTTAAGGCGACGCCTTTTCTTACAACCGGTCCTTACTTCTAATACAAATATCTAATAAATGATAAACAAGTAAAGCAACATGACAAATAAACAAAGTAAACGAACGAACCAGCAAACAATCGACAAGTAAGCAAACAAGCAAATAAACATAAACAATAAAATGGCAAAGTAAGCAACATACAAATCGAAAGCGAAACATGCAACATGTTAACACATGGAAAGTGATCGACGGTAAAATTCACACGATACCAACGTTTACACTAATGCTAATAATGATTATATGGTGTAAATGATAATGATGATGATGATGATGATGATGATGATGATGATGATGATGATGATGATGATGATGATGATGATGATGATGATGATGATGATGATGATGATGATGAAGTGATGATGGAAAATCGCAACATAAATTCCACATAATACATATAATAAAGAACATATTTGTGTAATTCATAAAGCTTTGCCAATTGTTGACAGCTACTTGCACGTGTTAAGACTAGTATAGCCAACTAGGTAGACATAAAATGATTATGCAGAGCTTGTTTAAAACTCTTTAGTGAGGTTAATGATCTTATTACAGACGGAATGGAGTTCCACACCATAGCGCCAGAGAAGGCTTGACTAGTTTTGAACAAATCAATCCTGGGTATTGGTGGTAGAAAATTGATAGACCCGTACCTTTCGGTGACTCTGTGAAATAGGTCCTGAATATAGATGGGCACTTCGCCATGATATACTTTATACATCATTACAGTCTTATTAAACTGTAACTGTTTAACTAGCGGCAGGTAGTTTAGATTCTTTAACTTCAAATCAGCTGATAATTGTGGACCATTTACCATGATTTTAGCTGCCCGACGATGTAGAGAGTTTAATTTTTTCATGTGAATATCAGAGACGCCATCCCAAAGAGTTGATGTGTAATTAATATGGGATAAGATGTGGGCATGATAAAATAGTTTTAGTGTTGCGATATCGACATATTGCTTTAACTTTGATAGCAGAAACAAATTCTTGGATACTTTTTGACAAATATAATGTACATGAGATTGCCATTTTAATTCTTGATCGACTATCACACCCAAAACACGATGTTCCGTTACCTGCTGAACAGGTTGTGATTCCAGAGAAAGATTTAACTTAAGAGGTCGTGACTGGTGTTTTTGTCTTGTTGTAATAATCATGCTTTTTGTCTTTCCTGGGTGCACTATCATACAATTTTAAATACACCAACTATTGACTTCATTCAGACTAGACTGTAAGGAAATTTCAATTTCTTGAACAGTCCTACAGCTTGTGTGAAGCGTCGAATCATCTGCAAAAAATTCCGTTTTAACTTTGGAATTAGATATATGAAGGGGGAGGTCATTAATGAATACACAAAACAAGATAGGCCCTAAAACTGACCCCTGGGGGACTCCACTCTTTAAACATCCTTTGGGAGATGTTTTACCGTTTATAGAAACATACTGTGTTCTGTTGACAAGATATGATTTAAAGAATGAACACGTTGCGGGATTGTTCACGTACAATGCGAGTTTATGTAAAAGTAATGTGTGATCTACAAGATCAAAAGCTTTCTTAAAATCAAGAAATACAGCCCCTGATATGTCCGAACGATTAATTGCCGATAGCCAGTTATCACATAGTGATGAAAGAGCTGTACTACAGGAATGTTTCGGACGAAACCCAGATTGAAAGTTGTGAAATAATTTGTACCTTTCCATGTAGTTCAGAAGATTCTTCTGGATGTGCTTCTCTAAAGGCTTTGATAAAATAGGAAGCAATGAAATTGGCCTGAAGTTATTAGGGTCAGACACATCTTTATTTTTAGGAAGTGGAACGACCTTTGCCGTTTTAAATGCATCAGGAAAAATATTTTGTTCAATGCAAAGATTATACACATACGTTAGGGATTCCACTATGTACGGTAGGGCTAATTTAAGCAACGACGGGGGGATTTTGTCAGGCCCCATGGATTTATTATTCTGAAGGTTTTCTATAAATTTTCCAACTTCATGTACGGCAATAGTTGGGATAGAGAATGAATCTTGTGATTTCAATTTATGACTACAAAATTCTTTTAGTCTAAACAACAGGGTGTCCCCACCCTCGACTTCTTCATTTACATTTTTAGATTGTTTCAATCGATCAGCCAAACACAGAAAGTGCTCATTGAATTTGTCAGGAGAAATGGCGCTATTTAATCTGCTATTTCTTCTCTGGGATTTACCTAACACTTCATTTATGGCTTGCCAAAGCGTGGCAACATCCTTTTTGTCTTCAACCAATTTATGAAAATGATTACTTTTTGCCTGGCGTACTAACTCGGTAACTCTATTGCGTTGTGCTTTAAATTCTGATTTCCTTTGATTTTCCTTAAAAAAATCACGTAGTGCCATAGCTTCTACAATCTCAGGAGTAAGCCATGGTGGTAATGTAGGGGATTTTACTCGGTGTTGCCTCAGAGGGGCATGTTTGTCAACAATCGGGTAGAGTATACGTGAGAAACAATTAAGCGCCTCCTCAGCCTCAGTACAATTAAACACATCATGGAACGGAGCTGAAGATAAGTCCATGAAAAACTTAGACTCGTGAAATTTTTTAAAGCTCCGATATTCGATGGTTGTGTGTCCTTTTTTATGACATTTTGGGATTATATAGTTCCATGAGCAGCAAGTCACGTAATGATCACTAATGCCAGAATTAACCACATTAACATTCGAAACCATTGTTTTGTTATCCGTGTATATATGGTCAATTAATGTCGCTGTTGATGCAGTTATTCTTGTTGACGTTTCAACTAGTTGTTGAAGGCCAAAGAGGGACAAAGTTGTGCACCAAGCTGTCTGTGGTTTATGCAAATCGATATTGAAGTCGCCTAATATTAATATAGGCTTATTTTGGCTCTTGATACTGTCCATTAGGTTGATAAAATCATCTGTCCAGTTTGACAATGCAGCAGGGTTCCTATACAGGAAACCCACGAGCAGAGGGGTAGACTTCTTAATTTTGATTTCAAGCCACAGGCACTCAACATTCTCAGCTTCCAAATCAGGTCTACGGTGAGTGTAATTAACTAACGATTCGTGTACATAGGCGGCGAGGCCAGTTTGCTGCGGTCTCACACTGTCACGCCTGAATATAGAGTAATGGGGTACATTCAGAAAGTCATCAGAAACATTCGAATCAAGTCTCGTCTCGCTTATGCCTAATATATGTAACGGTTGTTTGCCCTGATTCAACAGTACACATATGTCCGCGGTTTTGTTACGCAAGTGATACACATTCAAGTGAGCAAGGCGGAGATCAGATAACGCACTTTCCTTGGGCATACTTATTGCCTACAAAAGTCTGTTACCAAAACAATGTTGAACCTGCAAAGTGTTCTTTGCAAATCAGGATCAGCGTAGTCAGCAATATCTACTGTTAAAAAGATAAGCGTATTCAGCAATATCTACTGTAAAAAAAAAAAAAAATAAGTCCTTGTTGCAAGAAGGCGCAGAAGATATGCCTTGTCACTCAAAGCTATAGAGCTTTAC
>NC_090250.1:14861048-14873548 GCF_037325665.1 Littorina saxatilis | reverse complement strand
ACATTCAGGAAAGTAAAAGGACTGTTGAAGTTTGCTGTTGTAAAATGTCTGATGATTAGGGTTTTGTTGCACATTTAGTGAATTGACTGTACCAATTGCTGTTATTATTTACACCCAATCAGTGCATCCACATGATATTATGTAGCTTAAATTAAAGAAAATGTTTTGATGTGTTCAGAACATACTGACAAGTTGCACACTCACTGACTTTCCGAAAGAACAGGAAAGTTCTTCCTGCCTGTCTGGTCGCTGTCATCAGAGACCTCTTTCTGTCACAGAGCTACACAGGCTTCAAATGTATGTAAGATAAATAAAAGGTACATTACAACTCTCAACTGCGGGGTGTGTGTGTGTGTGGGGGGGGGGGATGTGCATAACCATTGCATACTTAAGGTCGGCTTAAACTGCAAACAGAAATGTGGAGCTTGCGTAACAATTCTTGCTTTGTCAGATTTGGAGATAGGCAGCCTCAGTCTATATAGTTGGTCGCCAGTTGGGGCGTCCTGCTTGGTGACAACTTGAGCTTTGTCAACTGGTCTAGCTGTAGCAGTCAAAGTCTGGGCACTGTTGCATTGTAGTCTTGCTGTGTATGCAGAGCTTTGTTGTAGCTGCCATAGGCCAGTGTTGCCATAGGCCAGTGTTAGGATCACCACCCCCTCAAACAGCTCGTTCAGTTAACCTGATGCCTGTTTTAGACAGAAAAAAAAGTTATGGAGAATGGGCATAATTCTTTCATACTTTTCTTTCTCATAGCTTTTTTTGGTTTTTATAATCTCTTCATTACACTAAATAACATCCATCTTAAGACCTATTTTGAGCCTTAATTTAAGTTGACTAGTAATGATATTAATCATAATGTATTTATTTTTATAATGTACAAACTAGAGTATGTATGTGGATATGTGTGTGATGGTGCTGGTATGGATATGTGTGGTTTGGGTTATGTGTGTACTGATGTGTACATTTTATGTGTTTTGTATGTTTTGCGAGTGCGATTTTATGTGATGTTATTCTGTACACCAGCCAAAACAAAATGTCTGGTATATTAGATAATAAACGCACCTTTAAATTTATTAGCGACTACACCCCGTCACCCTCCAGTCCCCCTCCCCCCCCCCCCCCATTACACCCTACACTTTTAACATTGTATAAAAAATCATGTCCCAATATAGGTCCCTAGTTACCTGGGAGGACGTTAAGCTCCATAATCAACATCAACAACGTATTGAATTGAATTGAAAAGCTGGGGTTAGGAGGTCTAACTTCTTGAATTAAAGTGTTTTTTTCTCAGGTGCATGTAGTTTTTTATTTGCTTGAAATCATGGTGTATTCTGGTTGTAAGAGAAGAGTCAATTTCCTTGTAAGCCTGCAAAATTAAGATTTGTCATTTTTGAAGTACACAAGTTTTTGTAAGAGTCCAAAATAGTCCAGGATGACTGCAAACATGAATTTGTACTTGTATTAATTTTAATTACTGTATTACAGAACCTGATCTGAAAAAAAGGACAACAGCAAATTATTCATGCAAGCTTGCTGTATTAACGATTTCTTTATCCATTTAATACAACACTGAATTAAAAGATAACAACTATAACAACGTGTGTGTGTTTGTGTGAATGTCTATGTGTATATGGACGGACACTGATTAAACCTGAGACTCATCGATTACCCAGGTGAGTGTAAAAGAGGGAGAGAGAGAGGGAACTTTAAGGTGGGTGCATGGGGACGGACATGTAGTAACAGATATATGTTTTAATCTGTAATCTTAACACATGTGCTTAAAATTAGGAACAGATGCCATTCCACTACAAATACTGTCAGTCTGACAAAAACGCCCAGTGACACTGAACCCCTATCCCTTACAGAACACATTCAGTATACATGTACTCACTTCCTTTCGTCTGCGTTTAGTGAAAGCAGATCGTTCTGATGACATTAATTGTATCCGGTTTCTGACCTCCTAGATCCTGTGAGTGGTCAACAATTGTCGGAACTGGAACTGCGTCAGGCAACAGCTGTTTTGTGTGTGCCAGGTTTTCTTGCCGGCTTAACTGCGTTCACATTGGAAGAAAGTGTCGCGAAACACAGCACATCGTGTTGGCCGTTTCCAGTTAATCAGTCTTGCTGCAGAAGTTGTAAGCCCATCGGAAAAAGGTGACAACTGATGCCTGAACCTTTTTTCTATACTTCATAGCTATCAGCAGCCGTGCGCATTCCTTCGGCGTGTTGTTGATGCTCGATGTAGACAAACGCCCACTCTAGTTGAGCCAAAGCTGTACACGAAATGACGTCACAGTCGGTTCTCGTCTACTGGCGGCCATTTCGAAGTCTCGTTTAGCAGACGAATTTGGCGGAACGTTTTTAATTAAATCACAATGATAAAGCTACGAATCGGTGAATTTCTTTACATTTTTGGAATCTTTAGGTGCATTTCTCTAACCTTCAGTCATCGGTTAGTGGTTCTAATAACCTTTAAAACAGCGTGGTCTGGTCCTTTAAATGCACAATTCCTTTTTTTTTGGCGCTGAAAGTCGGCCGGACATCCCCTGCAGGGGCGGAGCAGTTAAGCCAGAGGGGAGGGGGGGGTTACACTGACCCCCAGGTGAGGAACAGGGGCAACGTCCTGTTGGGGGGTCTGGTAGGCGAAGCCCCCCTGACGCCGAAGAATGTTAGCTATTTTATAAACAATTTGTGGCTTATCCTTGATTTTAAACATGATCAACTGAGGTGCGTTGCATAGAGCGTTTCGATCTGTTCGCGAAGAGACAAACAGTTTTCATGTTGTAGGAAACGCTATGTTCGCGGCGAACTGTTCGCGGCGAACTCAATTCTACCCTCTCTACCTATTTTCAAGTAAATGGACCCATCTCTTCGCTGACAGCCGAGTCAATGCATGTATATTGGGGGCGATCATCCGAACAGTCGCTTTGTACTTGGAACAGCCCTCCCTACCCGCACTGACAAAAGTAGACGAGTCCAATCGCTTACAGCTCAGTCCATGAGTACATTTTAGGGGTGACGGTATGCAGTGGCCCTCAGGATATCTGTGTGTGTGTGTGTGTGTTTGAGTTTCGTACCCCACGTGGAGAAGCAGGGCCTTTCCTTTTCTTTTTTTTGGTGGTCAGATTTGACAGTTAGATTTCTTGTCGAGTCCGTGGAAAAGCGTTGTGGTCTTCATTTCATCCAATAAAGGTGAATGTTTAGGAGTAAAAAGCCCGTGTGCTCGGGCTCTCTCTCTCTCTCTCTCTCTCTCTCTCTCTCTCTCTCTCTCTCTCTCTCTCTCTGGTACCTGGTACGTTAATATCCGTGTAAATATGTGATTAGATTAGTCCCCTCTCTGGGCGAGGGCTGGTTGAAAAAAAGCTCGTTGTATTGCTTACGCCACAACCCTCGAAAAATAAAATTTGATTTGATTTGATTTGATCTCTCTCTCTCTCTTTCTCTCTCTTTCACTCTTTTTCTCTCTCTCTTTTCTCTTTCTCTCTCTCTCTCTCTCTCTCTCTCTCTCTCTCTCTCTCTCTCTCTCTCTCTCTCTCTCTCTCTCCGTGTCTCTGTCTTTCTCTTTCTCTCTCTGTTCGTCTGTCTGTCTCTCCCTCCCTTTCTTTTTCTTTCACGATCTCTTTACCTGTCTCTCTCTCTCTCTCTCTCTCTCTCTCTGTCTCTCTCTCTCTCTCTTTCTCTCTCTCTCTTTCAGAAAAGGGTATGCGACAGTAGACCATATTTTCACGTTATATGCAGCTGTAAGCAAGCAACTTAAACAACACAAGAAACTGTATGTGGCCTTTGTGGACTTCCAAAAGGCGTTCGACACCGTCAAAAGAGATGTACTATGGAATGTACTGCTCAAGATCGGCATTGGGGGCAAAATGCTTCAAACACTCAGAGCAATGTACTCAAACGTATTATCTTGTGTTCGGTGTAACTCTGACTACACGGCCTTTTTTGAGTGTATGCAAGGTCTCAAACAAGGATGCTTGGCAAGCCCAATCCTGTTCTCTTTTTTGATTAACGAACTTGCGTCTGAAATGATTCTAAAAGGGAGGCATGGAATTCAACTTCTTCCGGGTGAAATTGAACTATTTATCATGATGTTTGCTGACGACATAGCATTGCTTTCAGTGACACCGGTGGGACTACAAAACCAGTTAAATATATTGCATGAAGTTGCCAACAGATTAGGTTTAAAGGTAAACAAAGAAAAAACAAAAGTGTTGGTATTTCGCAACGGTGGATACCTGGGGAAAAACGAAGCCTGGACATTTGGTCACGACAACATGTACGTTACCAACTCGTATAAATATCTCGGCTTAACCTTGACCACCAAAGTTTCCATCCAACGATGCTTTGAAGACTCTATTGTACGAGCTAAGCGTGGTGTTATCGACATTTTTAGAGTTTTGTGGAATATTGGATGTTATGATCTAAACCTTTTTTTCACACTCTTTGATACACAGATTACCCCCATATTGCTGTACGGTTCAGAAATGTGGGGTTGCTTTGATTGCTCTAACATTGAAAAGGTACACATGTTCGCATGCAAACGGATAATAGGTGTTTCCCCCCAAAGTCCCAACTGCATGGTATACGGAGAACTCGGTAGATTTCCCCTATCAGTCCTCGCTGCTACCAGATGCGTTAAATATTGGTTGCGGCTAAATCGCCTCCCCAACACAAGATATGTAAAAATGGCCCATGTGATGATGAGGAACATGGCAGACAGAGGGACAGACAATTGGTCCGCTAGGGTCAGAAACCTCCTATGTGAAAATGGGTTTGGACATGTGTGGACGTACGGCTATGTCGGCAACGAAAAACACTTTATCAAGGCTTTTCAACAACGCCTAAAAGACTGCTTTACCCAGAACTGGCATAGTAAGCTAGAAGACAGTGAGAGGTATGACACATACAAATTGTTTAAACCTGACTTTGGAAGAGAAAAGTACCTTGACCAAATAGACAATCCATATATTCAAAAAGTGTTCACAAAACTCAGACTTGGGGTTTCACCCTTGATGTGCAACAAACAGAGATATTCTGCAAACGGTTCCCATGTTTGCCCACTTTGCAGATACCCCCACGAAAACGAGCACCACTTTCTTTTTAAGTGTCCAGTATACTCTGATATAAGAGAAACTTACCTGGGAAATGTCTTTGAAATCGGTCAACTAGAAAACTCGTCAATGCAGATACTACTAACACAAAACAAAAGTAGGTTGTGGGCACTCTCCCGGTATACATTTTATGCATTCAGGCATCGACAGCAACTGCTAGGCTAAAATGAATGTGTGTAAATGATTTTCGATCGCTATGTTTCAACCCTTAGCACTGTATTATGCACTTGTTCTTACTTGTTTGTGAGAGAGTATGTCATTGAATGGAAACTCTACTCCCCCCTTGTACAAACACAACAGTGTGGTTTACAATAAAATTTCTGAGTTCTGAGTTCTCTCTCTATTTCTCTCTCTCTTTCTCTCTCTGTTCGTCTGTCTGTCTCTTCCTCCCTTTCTTTCTCTTTCTCGATCTCTCTATCTGTCTCTGTCACGTTTCAATATATCACTCAAGGTGATTATGAACCGGTTAATTACTACTAATTAACTAACCACACCACGATCCACTCTCGCAGGCATACAATTAAATAGAGTCAACAAAAGTATAAGTTTCAGACGCCTGTTTATGTATAAACTCTCCACCTCCCTCGAGCCTTCACTCAAAATATGTTCCTTTTACGTTCTCAACACGTAAAAAACCAGTGTTCACTGACAAAATGCCAGTAGTATGTAGAAAATTATAGGAACACGCTGAACCCGTGTAAATATAGTTAAATGAGAATGTTCTGTTCGAAAAGCTCTAGTTCGTGCAGGTGTCTCACACCCCACGTTGTCACTACTCCAATGAAATCATAGATACGAAAAGACAACGGTGGTCAACGGGGTGCGTACGACATGGTGCACTTAGCTTTATCTCTGCTGCTGCTGCTTAGCCGGTATGCTGGTTAGTCGGTCCGCTGGTTAGCCGGTTCGCTGGTTAGCCGGTCCGCTGGTTAGCCGGTCTCCTGGTTAGCCGGTCTCCTGGTTAGCGTAGCTTCATCAGTTCCCGCCAGAGTCAGCCGTGCAGATGTCACAGGAACACGAAACGAACGAATCGGATCGAACGAACGAACGAACGAACGAAGGCTGCAAACAGAAAGCATCGGTGCACTAAACATGTCAGCTACCCCTCACCCACCACCTTAAAACATGTCATCTTTAAATATCTCATCGAGCACGTGGGCCTGCACAAAATGGACTTTTTACAACAACAAAACAGCCATTTTCCGTCCTTCTCTCCCTATCTGCAAAAACCATATACAGATTAGTATTTTAGCGTCACAGAGAGTTAATTATGCGCTAACCTGGAAAGAACAACAGAGAGTATTTCATTCCACAACACAGACTCATCAACAGCGTTAAATAATGATTTATTACCTCAAAAGCCTATGATTGTAACTCTCAATGGAAGCAAAGTCCGCTTCCTCCCTGAAACAGTCTCTGTTCGTCAACAGTGACCAAAAACGTCCAGAACCCCTTGTCGAATCCTTATGCGAAAGCCATCGCCGACGAAGGAAAGTTGACGACTTGTCCTCAGCAAAATACGTGGCAGTGGAAGTTCCCCTAGAGTGCCGAATACAATATTCGGTGAAAAACCATCATACTCTAGAAACTGTGTGTTAGCTCCTTCCCCTTCTGCCGCTGGGTGTCAAGTGTCCCGTATATGTGTCTCAGACAGACAACCTAGCCAAATACACGTGACTGACCTTGTCACAAAACCAGTCCAGCTATACACAATTCTGCCTCCCAAGCAGAAAAAGACACGAGAAACTCAATCCGTGAAAATCCCGTGTGCGCTGTCAGCGAAAAACCGTCAGCCCTATGATAGCAGAAACCCGCACTGTGAAGCTCGTGCGTTTCAAAACACACTGTCAGCAAACTCTGCTGTGTCCAATATCACGCACAGGCGCTTTCTATCATAACCGACCAAGAACAGGCACTCCACTGAGTGACGCTTTCTTGGTCTCTGTCACCCGATCGTGACACACCTCCCCTCTTCAAGACGAAACCTCGGTTTCGCTCACAGTCATGTTCTCCTCTACAGCCCGAGAGAGAAAGTCAGCTCCAACATTGTTGGCGCCCGGAATGACGCGTACCGTGAATTGGTACGGTTGGAGAATGAACGCCCAGCGCATAAGTCTGGCGTTTGCCAACCTTGCAACCTGAAGATATTGCAGAGGTTGATGGTCTGTTTCCAGACAGAAAGGTCGTCCTCAAGAACGAGCAACCCCTCGTTTCACCCCTGATAACTGCAACCTTCTCTGTCTTCTTGTCTTTGTTCTTCTGGTCTTTGTTCTTCTCCCCGTAGGCTGTCCTCTCTATGTAGGCGCGCAGCAGGTTGGCATGGTACAGGCGTGCTTTCCCGTGCATCATGATCCTGTAGTCGTTCTGGCCCACCCTCGCTGTCACCTCAAAAGGTCCTTGCCACTGCAGTTGTAGCTTGTTGTGTTTGACAGGTAGAAGTAGCAACACCCGTTCTCCAATCTTGAAGCTGCGCGGCCGTGCCTTGCGGTCGAATCCTCGCGCATAACGCTGTGCTGCTCTTCCCAGGTTCTCTTGAGCCAGTTTGCAGGTCTCTTCAATCCTGTTCCTGAGTTCTACGATGTAGGTCGCTGTCGTCTGCACCTCCTCGTCAGCTTCTTCGTCTGTCCAAGCCTGACGCAGGATAGCCATGGGACCGCGTACCTGTCTGCCGTACAACAGCTCGAATGGGGAAAAGCCCAAGCTCTCCTGAGGAACCTCGCGGTATGCAAAAAGCAATGCTGGGATGTACCTGTCCCACGTGCGTGGTTTCTCCTGAGCTAGTTTCCTCAGCATGGTCTTCAAGGTGCCATTGAACCTCTCCACCAGTCCGTTGCACTGAGCATGGTAAGGAGTGGTGAAGTGCTGCTCCAGTGATAGCAATCGTGCTGCCTCCGCCATCACTCCTCCCGTGAACTGCGTGCCTCTGTCGGTGAGTACCTCTGATGGAATTCCCAGCCGGGACCACATAGTAACCAGAGCCTCAGCTACTCGCGTGGCTTCAATCGATTTCAGAGGGATCGCCTCTGGGTATCGAGTAGCGTAGTCCACCATGGTCAAAATGTATCTGTTTCCGTCCTCTGACGCAGGCAAGATGGGCCCGATGATGTCCACTGCCACCCGACGAAAGGGTTCGTCGATGAGCGGCATCTTCTCTAAGGGGACCTTCCTCACCCTTCCTTTGGCAACCACCTTCTGGCACTTATCGCAGGACGCACAGAAACGTCGGACATCCGTGCAGATGCCTGGCCAGTAAAAGTGGCGCCAGACACGATCCGTGGTCTTCTTGGTACCAAGATGACCTCCCAGAATCGAGTCGTGTGCCGTTGCCATGACACCCTCGCGAAACTCGCGAGGCACGACAACCTGTTTGAATGTACCTTCTTGGTTGCTGAACTCACGGTAGAGCAACTTCTTGTCCCTGAGGAACTTTGACCTCCCATGCTTCCCGCTCAGCTTCACCTTCCCCGACTTCGCGTGCTCCCGAGGAGTAGCTAAGGTCGGGTCAGAATCCTGAGCCTTCGCGAGAAGCGCGGGGGTCACGTTCCCCAGGGCAGCTCGTGCAGCAGGTAGGGGTTTGAGAGGTTTGTCCTCTCGCTCCGCCTGTGCCCGCGTGAGCACTGAAATGACGTCGGGAGACCGATAAACGGGAACCTCCCTGGTGACGCCGTCCACAAACTGAACCCGGTTTCCAATGAGCAAGTCGCATGGAGGATCGTCCATGACGACGGCCACAATGGTCCCCGTGAACAACGGTGTTACGACCTTGATCACTGCCGTGTTCAAGTCGTAAGCGTGAGATGCCTCGGCCATTCTCACCCTGATGCTGTCTCCTGTGTAGGCCATGGCTGGAACTAGACTCGCCCGAACCACTATCATGTCTGCTCCTGTGTCCCGCAGACCTTCGCCCTTCACTCCGTTAACGTAGACGTTGCAGTGGGGCTGGAAATGTTTCCTGGAGCACGGAACGCAGAGTTGTGGGATGGTGCATGAGCTCGTGACGTCCCTGAACTCCTCACTGCCAACGAAGTGAACGCCCTTCTGGTCAGCCTGTCTCTTGTGGCAGTCCTTCTTCACGTGGCCCCGCTTGTTGCAGTAGTAACACTGGATGTCAGTTCTGGAACTCGATCCCTTGTGTCCCTGATCGTCCTTCCCGTCCTTGGGTCCTGAAGAACCCGAATTTCCCGTTTTTCCTGGCCGTGAGCCTGAAGATTTGCCGGAGATCGCCTGGGCGTCCTCGTGCACTCTGATCCAGTCGGCTGCCTCCTGAGTAGTCTTGGGCTGGTGCTCCTGCACGAAGGTCACCACCTCAGGTCGCAGGCTGGACATCAGTTGTTCCATGACAATGAGGTCGGCAAGGTCGTTGACGGTCCAGTCCTTTTCGGCCATCTCCACCCAGCGCCGCAGGTAGAGGTTAAGGCGTGCCACAAACTGATGACTCAGCTCGCCGCTCAGTCTCTTGCTGTTACGCAGACGTCGTCTGTAGGCTTCAGCAGTCAGGTTAAAGCGCTGGAGTAACGCCTTCTTAAGTGCCTGATAGTCTCTCGCCTCGTCGTCCTCCAAAGCGTTGTAGAGCTGCAATGCGCGTCCCTTTAAGCAGGTGCTAAGGCGGCTAGCCCACGTGGCCTCTTCCCACTTCTGGTCAGATGCAATGCGCTCAAACCGGCGTAAAAAGTCGTCGAGCTCGTCCTTGTCATCGTCGAACGTCGGCAGTCTCGTACGGTCGGCAACAAACGTCGGCGCGCTAGCCTGAGTAAGCGTACCCTTCTCGGCCTGTAGCCTAGCTAGCTCTAGCTGGTGATCGCGATCCGCCTGTTCCTTCCGGTCTAGTCTGTCACGTTCGTCTTTCTTTTCCTGTCTGTCAAGTTCGGCCTGTCGTTCCTGTCTCTCAAGCTCGTCTTTCTTATCCTGTCGGTCACGTTCGGCCTGTCGTTCTCTTTCTTGTCTGTCACGTTCGGCCTGTCGTTCGGCCTGTCGTTCTCTTTCTTGTCTGTCACGTTCTCTTTCTTGTCTGTCCAGTTCGTCCTTCTTTTCCTGTCTGTCTCGTTCGTCTTTCTCTTTCTTGTCCTGTCTGTCACGTTCGGCCTGTCGTTCTTGTCTGTCAAGCTCTTCTTTTCTCGTCTGTCGCTCTATGTCTTCCCTACGTTCCAGCTCCTTGCGTTTAAGCAAACTACGCGCTCTAACGCGTGCGTCACGCTCTGTCTGTTCCTCACTGCCAGGAGTCTCGAAAGTTATTCTCCTCGTCGGAGATCCCCCTGTAGCCATGGTTAGTTTTAGCAAAGCTTTATCACAAAAGTAAGTCTAACGCAGCTATAGCTAGAATACGCGGTGACGAAAGCGGTGGATACAAAAATCCAGCAACCGGAAAATGCAGAAGAAAAATCCAAACGGTGTAGAACAAATCGCGTAGCCTACTTTATGGCTGCTTTCTGCGGTGAAACAAAGTGTTTCCCACAGCCGTGGCCTACTTTATCGGCTGCTTTTTGCGGTGAAACAGAGTGTTTCCCACAGCCTTGGTTAGGACAGAAGTCCTCGGACCCTTCCCCCCCAAAATTCCAACAAAGTCAAAATATGGAGAAAAATCCAAGTAAAACAAGACGGTAGAAAATGTAACCTGTTACGGAATGCGAAACAACAATGTAGAGAAAACTGAGTAAAACGAATAACAAATCCGCTAACCCCGCTCAGCTCTCTGCAACGGAAAACTCTGAACGTACAACAACAAAGATTCACAAACAAAGGAAAGGGAAATAATCACAGTTAGCGCATACAATAACTCACAAATTACAATTTACATTTCCTGCAAGATGTGAATCGCTTAAGGTGTGGTATATGATCAAAACTATAAACAAAAAAGGGTAGCACCAAGCAGAAAATAAGTCGAGCACTGACGAGATTATCTGCTCTTAGTTATCCTTAATTGGTGGGTCTTTATCAGTTGGAAATTAACTGAGTAAATCCCGGCTTGGCCCCCATGTGTCACGTTTCAATATATCACTCAAGGTGATTATGAACCGGTTAATTACTACTAATTAACTAACCACACCACGATCCACTCTCGCAGGCATACAATTAAATAGAGTCAACAAAAGTATAAGTTTCAGACGCCTGTTTATGTATAAACTCTCCACCTCCCTCGAGCCTTCACTCAAAATATGTTCCTTTTACGTTCTCAACACGTAAAAAACCAGTGTTCACTGACAAAATGCCAGTAGTATGTAGAAAATTATAGGAACACGCTGAACCCGTGTAAATATAGTTAAATGAGAATGTTCTGTTCGAAAAGCTCTAGTTCGTGCAGGTGTCTCACACCCCACGTTGTCACTACTCCAATGAAATCATAGATACGAAAAGACAACGGTGGTCAACGGGGTGCGTACGACATGGTGCACTTAGCTTTATCTCTGCTGCTGCTGCTTAGCCGGTATGCTGGTTAGTCGGTCCGCTGGTTAGCCGGTTCGCTGGTTAGCCGGTCCGCTGGTTAGCCGGTCTCCTGGTTAGCCGGTCTCCTGGTTAGCGTAGCTTCAACAGGTCCCGCCAAAGTCAGCCGTGCAGATGTTACAGGAACTCGAAACGAACGAATCGGATCGAACGAACGAACGAACGAACGAAGGCTGCAAACAGAAAGCATCGGTGCACTAAACATGTCAGCTACCCCTCACCCACCACCTTAAAACATGTCATCTTTAAATATCTCATCGAGCACGTGGGCCTGCACAAAACGGACTATTTACAACAACAAAACAGCCATTTTCCGTCCTTCTCTCCCTATCTGCAAAAACCATATACAGATTAGTATTTTAGCGTCACAGAGAGTTAATTATGCGCTAACCTGGAAAGAACAACAGAGAGTATTTCATTCCACAACACAGACTCATCAACAGCGTTAAATAATGATTTATTACCTCAAAAGCCTATGATTGTAACTCTCAATGGAAGCAAAGTCCGCTTCCTCCCTGGAACAGTCTCTGTTCGTCAACAGTGACCAAAAACGTCCAGAACCCCTTGTCGAATCCTTATGCGAAAGCCATCGCCGACGAAGGAAAGTTGACGACTTGTCCTCAGCAAAATACGTGGCAGTGGAAGTTCCCCTAGAGTGCCGAATATAATATTCGGTGAAAAACCATCATACTCTAGAAACTGTATTAGATCCTTCCCCTTCTGCCGCTGGGTGTCAAGTGTCCCGTATATGTGTCTCAGACAGACAACCTAGCCAAATACACGTGACTGACCTTGTCACAAAACCAGTCCAGCTATACACAATTCTGCCTCCCCAAGCAGAAAAAAGACACGAGAAACTCAATCCCTGAAAATCCCGTGCGCGCTGTCAGCGAAAAACCGTCAGCTCTATGACAGCAGAAACCCGCACTGTGAAGCTCGTGCGTTTCAAAA
>NC_090250.1:14848177-14860848 GCF_037325665.1 Littorina saxatilis | reverse complement strand
TTTTTGACTGTGTGCCTATCTGTCTGTCTTCCTCTCTCTCGCAGGTTACTGTCTGTCCGTATGTCTGTCCGTCTGTTTGTCCGTCTCTCTCACTCTGTCTCTGTCTTTCTCTCTTATTTAACCCATTAATGCCTGAATTTTTTTTTCAATTTTTTTTCTGTTTGTTTGGTGTCAAATGATATATAAAAGTCATGTGTAAGTGTCATTTGAATGGTATTGGCATGTGTTGTGATTTATATGCAATAAATCGACTGTCCTCATATGAGGACGCTAGGCACGAATGGGCACAGGTAAATAACAAGACCAACGTAAGACATTTTCTTGTAGAACACAATGAACATCTTTAATTTCTTGCAAAGAGCAAACTGTGAACAGTTGACAGTGTGAACATAACATTCAAACAAATGAAAACAATTGAAACTGCCTCTTTGGCTGTACATATTGGTAACATTTTGGTGCTTTTTCTAGTAGTTTTCCGTCATGGTCAGCAGCTTATGCACTTGGTTGCATTGAACATCTTTAATTTCTTGCAACATCAAACTGTGAACAGTTGAAAGTGTAATCATAACATTCAAACAAATAAAGAAATTGAAACTGCCTCTTTGGCTGTTCATATTGGGGACATTTTGGTGCTTTTTCTAGTAGTTGTCCGGTATGGTCAGCAGCTTATGCACTTTACCAGTAGAATTTGAGATCGGAAGAACACAAATGTGTAACCTCTTACTACTTTAGCACTTGACTAGCAGTACATGGAGTCAACAGTTGCAATTGTACAGTTCACTCAGTGTGAAATTGCTCAAAGCATTTCACATGCACCCCGACGTCGCA
Organism: Littorina saxatilis; assembly: GCF_037325665.1. Taxonomy (NCBI): domain Eukaryota; kingdom Metazoa; phylum Mollusca; class Gastropoda; order Littorinimorpha; family Littorinidae; genus Littorina; species Littorina saxatilis. Next base: position 14,860,020 of record NC_090250.1, on the reverse strand, counting down.
TTTTCTACACTTTTGCCTGCATTTCTTGTGGCAGAGAGCACAGCGGATTTGCTTGTCGATCGGCGATCAAGTCAATGACAACAGAGCCTCCCATGCCAAGTCCTGGACACTCGGTTACCTGCTTGCCTTTCGCACCTTGGTAAGGTTCGAGCTGAACCACATATCCAAGAGGGGTAGCCAGGATCCAGAACTTATAGCCAAAGCGAATCGGCTTCCCCCTGATGAACTGTCTGCATCCATGACGGCCATAATATGGCACCATGCTTTCGTCAATGCTGAGGCTTTGTTGCTTGACAAAGTTGTTCAGACATCATTCATTTATCATGGACAGGAGAGGACGGACTTTACTCATCCTGTCTTCAGGGTCTAGTCTTGTGTTGTCCTTGAGATGCAGGTAACGTAAGATTTCTTCAAAGCGGTCTCTGGTCATCGCTTCTGAGGCGGCAATATTGTGGATGTCCTTGTCGTGAGACCATCTCATCCTTCTTCTGGGCACCGTGCTATAGCCTGACAGCAACAGAATCGCAATGAAAACACTTACGGTCACCATTGCCATCAATTCATTTTCGCCAAGACTCACCCCACCCCTTACTTGTCTAATTTATTTACACATTATAAATAACGGTTCTTACAGCTTCTTCTTCAGTGTCAATTGTCTGGTTTTCCTCTCCGATTGTTTGTCTTCCATCAGGAAGAATAATAGTTGCTGTGGCACTTGCCGACAGCTGGCGTCCATTCAGGTTTTCAACAGTGGGGCGCTCTTCCTCGTCACCACTATCCTCATCAGTGAGCATGTCAACTGGTGGAGGCTCAATGAAAACATCTGCTCGTTGAAAGGTGTTGTTTTCCTCCAGTATGTCAAGCACGTCATTGACAGTATATCTGCCAAAACAAAAACACACTGAGTGACTATCATGCTCAGCAAGTATTATGCAAAGTGACTATAAAAACCTGTACCCATTCGTGCCTAGCGTCCTCATACGAGGACGCCGCTTTGATCAGTCACTATCACTAAAATACAAAACATTTAGAAAAAATAAAAAAGTTATCTCTAAACATTGTCTTAAGGACCAATTTCACTTATGTAATGTTATTAAAAAAGTAAAAACTGAACGAGGTATGGCCTTACCTTCTAGGTGGTGGCATTATGCTGGCTTGACACAACACGTGTGGGGTCCAAAATGGCCGCTGAAGGAAGCTATGGAAGGGAGGAAACTCTAGCAACCAATTTTTGCTTGCGAATACTCTCCCTTGATATGTGTGTACTGTCAAACTTGGTCACACACTTATTGGCACTGAAAGAAATGCCTAAAATGAAAGCGTCCTCATACGAGGACGCTAGGCATTAATGGGTTAATTACCCCAACTCTCACTCTCTCTCTCTCTACAATTACAAATACAATTTTTGTATTAAACATGCCCCTCTCCTCTTTATTGGTATAATGTACACAAACCCTTTTCGAATGAAGGGACTTACAAACCAACCACTACATGTATTTAGATGTGTGATGATCTTGGCAATGTCTTGCTTGTTTGATTGATTTTCTTTTAAATGTAATGTATGGATTAGAGCATGATGTTGAGAAAGTGCAAGCTGCACTATACCACTTAATTCACATCAATCAACTCGCAATTTACCTCAATGCAATGCATTTTGTGTACATATGTATAATGTGTTTTCACTTTAGTTATCTGTTAAAATGTAGAATTTTAGTTATCTATTTTCTAATTTTTATCTTGTATTTTTTATTTCATTTTTTTAGTTAGTCCCTCTTTAGGGCGAGGGCTGGATGTAAAAAAGCAGACCACTGCTTAATCTACTACCCTCGTTAAATAAAGAATTGTCATTGTCATTGTCTCTCTCTCTCTCTTTCTCTCTCTCTCTCTTTCTCTCTCTCTCTCTCTCTCTCTCTCTCTCTCTCTCTATCTGTCCCTCCGGCAGCACACATTTTTCGCTCCAGCAATTTACTTGAACAAGTGAAGAAAATGCCTGTCGTTGGACTACCAACTGCTGTGGAAGCTACCTTGACAGGCCTGCCAGCTGACCACTATGTCAAGTACTGGAAAGTCACCGGAGAAGGAGAAGGAGCCACAGTCACACTTCAACTGCTCAGCACAGAGAACCAACAGGCCGCCATTTGCCGAGCTAGTCAACGCAACGTAAACAAAACCCCTTCGCAGCTCAGACGTGACAGACAATGATCCCAACAATTTAACAGCAAAGAGGTATGCGTTTCTTCTGTTGATACAGCTGATCGATCATCTGCGAAATCATGCCAGCACAACATCAGGCATAATTCACACAAACACGTACGACAAAGTTCCCGACGTTAGGCACAAACAGAAAATGAGACTACACGCCGGCGAACGCATTGACAGCGAGGCAAGCTGTGTTGTGAACATTGAAGCACGTGAATCACGGAGCCACATTCCATCCAAGCTGACGGAACCTGCCTTGCAGCAATCCGTTGACTCCACATGCGTGGCCACTGACAGTGACAAGGACAGATATTTTACGTCAGAGAGTGATACAGAGGAACCAGTGGAAAAGCAGTTGACTAAAGCTGAAAAGGATGCTTTGGAAAGGGAGTACAGTCTAGGGGAAGTAAAAGCACTTGCTTTAGAAATTACTACGAACCCCAGAACACGAAAGAAAGTGATTAGAATGGTGTACAATGCTTCATCCAAACAGCTGCTTGCAAAATCAGATGACTTCATGTTCACCTACGATTGTACCAAAGCTGAAACATTGTACTGGACGTTATTCAGGGACAAAGCAGACATGAGTTATGATGAATCAGAACGACTGGCATTTATTGAGGAGCCTGCGGATGTGCGACGAACACTGTACCTTATTGAGATAAATCATATCGCCAAGGATTTGCATGCACTGGTTACACTTCTCAGAGCCTACCTTCAGACTTGAACTTTGATCGCTGTTGTATCACATTTACGTATCATTACATGCTGCTTCTCTTGCAAAACTTGTAAAGCACTACTACTATATTTTGCAGCTGATACTGGTAAAACGTTAATACTCTATGATTGTATTAAAACATTATTGTACATAATGCACTGGAAACATTTTCAAACATAATGTGGTTAACTTCTATTTCACCTCAATGAGCGAGGGCGGGATGAAAAAAAAAAGTAGTTTAGCATTTCCTATTCTGTTACAGTGTTAAGATGTAGATCAATTCAATTCAATTTAATTCAATTCAATTCAATACAATCATCTCTCCCTCATTCTCGTTCTCATAAATAAAACTCAAACCATACCGGCACGGTGGCCTAGTGGTAAGGCGTCCGCCCCGTGATCGGGAGGTCGTGGGTTCGAAACCCGGCCGGGTCATACCTAAGACTTTAAAATTGGCAATCTAGTGGCTGCTCCGCCTGGCGTCTGGCATTATGGGGTTAGTGCTAGGACTGGTTGGTCCGGTGTCAGAATAATGTGACTGGGTGAGACATGAAGCCTGTGCTGCGACTTCTGTCTTGTGTGTGGCGCACATTATATGTCAAAGCAGCACCGCCCTGATATGGCCCTTCGTGGTCGGCTGGGCGTTAAGCAAACAAACAAACAAACTCAAACCATCCGTTGTCAAGGTCGTAAATGCTACTGACTGGATTGGAGATACTCTTATGTCGCCTAGCGCCATGTAACTGATGAAACCATTCACAGCGCAGCGGCACGGTTGGCCTAGTGGTAAGGCGTCCGCCCCGTGATCGGGAGGTCGTGGGTTCGAACCCGGGCCAGGTCATACCTAAGACTTTAAAATTGGCAATCTAGTGGCTGCTCCGCCTGGCGTCTGGCATTATGGGGTTAGTGCTAGGACTGGTTGGTCCGGTGTCAGAATAATGTGACTGGGTAAGACATGAAGCCTGTGCTGCGACTTCTGTCTTGTGTGTGGCGCACGTTATATGTCAAAGCAGCACCGCCCTGATTTGGCCCTTCATGGTCGGCTGGGCGTTAAGCAAACAAACAAACAAACAAACAAGCACAGCGTCCCCATTTCACTGCTGTACAGCAAACATCGTCCCCAAATACCTGTGTCTGTGTGTCACCGACTTAGTTGCTCTGCAGAGTGTGTGTGTGTGTGTGTGTAATACTGCCTTGCTGCAGAGTTTGTGTTATACCGCTTTGCTCTGCTGAGTGTGTTTGTGTTAATTACGGTCTGTCTGTCTGTATATTCTTTTGTCTGTCCGTCTGTCACTCAAGGGTAAGGGGGTGTCCTTAACCTCTCCTTTGTTGTCTCGGTCTGTCTCTCTGTCTCTGTCTATCTGTCTCTGTCGCTCTTTCTGACTCTCTCCCTCTCAGCGGAGATCAAAGCCAATGAAAAACACACATCTCTGAAGCAGTTTTAGCTTGTGCCTCCAAATGACTGCTGTACAACAACCAGACCCCATCTGACTGCTGTTTGGGAAACAGTCCCCAATTCACTGCTGTACACCATTTACGTATCATTACATGCTGTTTCTCTTTCGAAACTTGTAAAGCACTACTTCTATTTTGCAGCTGATACTGGTAAAATGTTAATACACTATGATTGTATTGAAACATTATTGTACATAAAGCACTGGGAACATTTTCAAACATAATGTGGTTAACTTCTATTTCAACTCAATGGGCGAGGGCGGGATGAAAAAAAACATTTTAGCATTTCTTGTTCTGTTACAGTGTTAAGAGAAAGATAAATTCAATTCAATTTAATTCAATTCAATTTAATACAATTCTCTCTCCCTCATTCTCATTCTCATAAATCAGACTCAAACCATCCGTTGTCAGGGTCGTGAATGCTAGCTACTGACTGGATTGGAAATACTCTTATGTCGCCTAGCGCCATATGTAACTGATGAAACCATTCATAGCACAGCGCAGAGCTATCGGTTTTTGGACGTCCCCATTTCACTGCTGTACAGCAAACATCGTCCCCAAATACCTGTGTCTGTGTGTCACCGACTTAGTTGCTCTGCAGAGTCTGTGTGTGTAATACTGCCTTGCTCTGCTGAGTTTGTGTGTTATACCGCTTTGCTCTGCTGAGTGTGTGTGTTTGTGTTAATTACGGTCTGTCTGTATATTCTTTTGTCTGTCCGTCTGTCACTCAAGGGTAAACCGGCACGATTAGCCTAGTGGTAAGGCGTCCGCCCCATGATCGGGAGGTCGTGGGTTCGAACCTCGGCCGGTGTCACGATTTCATCTTTCGCCTGTGTACATATTTCCCCCTCGATATTTACTCGAGACCGAAATGTTGTTTCCTGGTAAAATTAAGAAGAGAAATTATTTATGGACGAAAAGCATGTCAGTTTCTTGCATGTGAAAAAAATTGGTTGTGAAATTAAATAGATTTCACTCCCAAAATCGAATTCTTCGAAAACGTGTACCGAGTGGTTACGTCCCTTGAGTAAGAAGGGAAACATTTTAGGATGAATCAAATTTCTAAGTTAAATAAAATAATTGGTTGGACAAATTTGGCCCCATGAATGTAAGGTACACAAGGTCGCTCATCAGTATTATCGAAGGGTGTTTTTTTTGTTCAGTGTAGAGTTTACACTAGATCAACGAGGCCGAAAATCGAAATATCAACACGGCGAAAGATGAAAACGTCACACCGGGTCATACCTAAGACTTTAAAATTGGAAATCTAGTGGCTGATCCACATCCCATTTTGGTGCAATCCCATTTTGCCGCCGTCCCATTTTTTTCCCCATCCCATTTTCGCGACATTTCACAAGCCAAGCGTCATTTTATAAAATTTATAATTTTGGATGATTAATGAGATGAGGATGATTATAATGATGATGCTATGGATTTTCAATTTGGATTGAGACTACGTGACAGGGCATTTTACTAACATGTCATAACAATAGCGCGACATCCCATTTTGACACCATATCCCATTTGGCCGCCAAGCCGTTTCACCGTATTCCATTTATCCTCCATCCCATTGTCGCGACATTTCACAAGCCAAGCGTCATTTTACTACCGTGTCATAACAATAGCACGTCATCCCATTTTGACACCATCCCATTTGGCCGCCATCACATTTTTTATTTATTTTTCTTGCCAAGCCTCACTATACTACTATACTGCGTTATTCAACTAGGAAGACATTCCGTTTACGCCAAATTCCATTTTTGCCACAATCCAAAATGTCGCAAAATAGAGATGGCGGCAAAATGGGATGACGGCAAAACGGCATGGCGACAAAATGGAATGTGGCGCTAGTGGTTTGACACGCTGGTAAAATGACACATGGCCTATGAAATGTCGCAAAAATGGGATGGGGGCGAAATGGGATAACGGCCAAACGGGATTGCGCCAAAATGGGAAGTGGAGCTAATGGTACATGACATGGTGGTAAAACGACACTTGGCCTGTAAAATGTCGCAAAAATGGGATGAGGGCGAAATGGGATAACGGCGAAACGGGATTGCGCCAAAATGGGATGTGGAGCTAATGGTACATGATATGGTGGTAAAATGACACTTGGCCTGAGAAATGTCGCCAAAATGGGATGGGGGCGAATTGGGATAACGGCGAAACAGGACTAATAGATCCCTTGACTTGGGGTAGTGCGACTCTGTCACTGCTAGCTTTTCACTCGGAGGAAGCGACCGGAATTTCCCAACGATGGGACATCCTAGTAATGAATTTTTTTTTTTTTTAATTCTTAAAATTAACAGAGTCGCGCTACCCCAAAAGTCAAGGAATTTCGTGTTTGTCCCTTGACTTTGGAGATGACAAGAAAATATCGGGCGCACAAACGTGATTTGTAAAATTTTTCAAAACATATGTCGCCTAGCGCCATGTATGTGATGAAACCATTCATATAGCTCTGCGGGAGCTCTGCACTTTTGGACGTCCCCATTTCACTGCTGTACAGCAAACATCGTCCCCAAATACCTGTTTGTTTCTAAACAATCACGCTGGAGGTTGCATTTTATGTAATAACCTCCTGAAATGAGTTTTGACACTTTAGAATGGCATGTAAAATGACACATGGCCTATAAAAGGTCGCAAAAATGGGATGGGGGCAAAATGGGATAACGGCCAAACGGGATTGCGCCAAAATGGGACGTGGAGCTAATGGTACATGACATGGTGGTAAAATGACACTTGGCCTGTAAAATGTCGCAAAAATGGGATGGGGCGAAATGGGTTAACGGCGAAACGGGATTGCGCCAAAATGGGATGTGGAGCTAATGGTACATGATATGGTGGTAAAATGACACTTGGCCTGAGAAATGTCGCCAAAATGGGATGGGGGCGAATTGGGATAACGGCGAAACAGGACTAATAGATCCCTTGACTTGGGGTAGTGCGACTCTGTCACTGCTAGCTTTCCACTCGGAGGAAGCGACCGGAATTTCCCAACGATGGGACATCCTAGTAATGAATTTTTTTTTTTTTAATTCCTAAAATTAACAGAGTCGCGCTACCCCAAAAGTCAAGGAATTTCGTGTTTGTCCCTTGACTTTGGAGATGACAAGAAAATATCGGGCGCAAAAACGTGATTTGTAAAATTTTTCACAACATATGTCGCCTAGCGCCATGTATGTGATGAAACCATTCATATAGCTCTGCGGGAGCTCTGCACTTTTGGACGTCCCCATTTCACTGCTGTACAGCAAACATCGTCCCCAAATACCTGTTTGTTTCTAAAAAATCACGCTGGAGGTTGCATTTTATGTAATAACCTCCTGAAATGAGTTTTGACACTTTAGAATGGCATGTAAAATGACACATGGCCTATGAAATGTCGCAAAAATGGGATGGGGGCAAAATGGGATAACGGCCAAACGGGATTGCGCCAAAATGGGACGTGGAGCTAATGGTACATGACATGGTGGTAAAATGACACTTGGCCTGTAAAATGTCGCAAAAATGGGATGGGGGCGAAATGGGTTAACGGCGAAACGGGATTGCGCCAAAATGGGATGTGGAGCTAATGGTACATGATATGGTGGTAAAATGACACTTGGCCTGAGAAATGTCGCCAAAATGGTATGGGGGCGAATTGGGATAACGGCGAAACAGAACTAATAGATCCCTTGGGGTAGTGCGACTCTGTCACTGCTTGCTTTCCACTCGGAGGAAGCGACCGGAATTTCCCAACGATGGGGCATCCTAGTAATGAATTTTTTTTTTTTTTAATTCTTAAAATTAACAGAGTCGCGCTACCCCAAAAGTCAAGGAATTTCGTGTTTGTCCCTTGACTTTGGAGATGACAAGAAAATATCGGGCGCACAAACGTGATTTGTAAAATTTTTCACAACATATGTAGCCTAGCGCCATGTATGTGATGAAACCATTCATATAGCTCTGCGGGAGCTCTGCACTTTTGGACGTCCCCATTTCACTGCTGTACAGCAAACATCGTCCCCAAATACCTGTTTGTTTTTAAAAAATCACGCTGGAGGTTGCATTTTATGTAATAACCTCCTGAAATGAGTTTTGACACTTTAGAATGGCATGTAAAATGACACATAACCTATGAAATGTCGCAAAAATGGGATGGGGGCAAAATGGGATAACGGCCAAACGGGATTGCGTCAAAATGGGACGTGGAGCTAATGGTACTCGACATGGTGGTAAAATGACACTTGGCCTGTAAAATGTCGCAAAAATGGGATGGGGGCGAAATGGGCTAACGGCGAAACGGGATTGCGCCAAAATGGGATGTGGAGCTAATGGTACATGATATGGTGGTAAAATGACACTTGGCCTGAGAAATGTCGCCAAAATGGGATGGGGGCGAATTGGGATAACGGCGAAACAGGACTAATAGATCCCTTGACTTGGGGTAGTGCGACTCTGTCACTGCTAGCTTTCCACTCGGAGGAACGATGGGACATCCTAGTAATGAATTTTTTTTTTTTTAATTCCTAAAATTAACAGAGTCGCGCTACCCCAAAAGTCAAGGAATTTCGTGTTTGGACTTTGGAGATGACAAGAAAATATCGGGCGCACAAACGTGATTTGTAAAATTTTTCAAAACATATGTCGCCTAGCGCCATGTATGTGATGAAACCATTCATATAGCTCTGCGGGAGCTCTGCACTTTTGGACGTCCCCATTTCACTGCTGTACAGCAAACATCGTCCCCAAATACCTGTTTGTTTCTAAAAAATCACGCTGGAGGTTGCATTTTATGTAATAACCTCCTGAAATGAGTTTTGACACTTTAGAATGGCATTTAACGCTCATTGAAGTTTTAAAAAACTTTTTAACACCTAAAACATTCATAGCACCAATAACGTAATTCTAGCTCTGCACTTTCTGGCCACATACGTCCCCATTTGACTGCTGTACAGCAAACATCGTCCCCAAATGCCTGTTTTTCTAAAAATCACGCTGGAGGTTGCATTTTATGTAATAACCTCCTGAAATGAGTTTTCACACTTTAAAATGGCATTTAACGCTCATTGAAGTTTTAAGAAACTTTCTAACACGTAAAACAAAAGAGACCCCAAATGCCTGTGTTTTGAGCAAGATGGCATTTTGATACACAGCCGACCCCAAATGACTGTAAAACCACCTATGTGTGAGCATGCGTGCGTGCGTGCGTGCGTGCGTGCGTGCGTGCGCGCGTTTGCGTCTGGGTCCGCACGTGCATGGGTCTATGCATGTGGGTGTGCGTGCTTGTGCGCATGTGTGCGTGATTGTGTGTGCAGGTATATATTTGTGCACCGCGCTTTTATTGTTCCTACTTACGGTTTTCAGATTATACATATCAATATCCTCGAAGTTGGCTTCTGCCTCCGCAAGGGCGATAACCACGTAGGCAGTGAGTGCCTCCCCCTTGGCAGAACCTCCCTGCGACAGAGCAGTCATTGCAGATTCACATTTTTGCAACATCTGTTCGTCTGTTGCTCACTTTCCTCCCTCCTTCGCACACTTTATTACACAAAACACACCAAAAAACAACAAAAACAACAACAACAACAACAACAACAACAACAACAACAACAACAACAACAACAACAACAACAACAACGTTCGTTCAGACACTCCCTCAGCACAGACCTGCATGTTCTTGTTGAAGACTTTGCCCGGCTCTGGGAAGGAGCCGTTCTTGAGCTGCTTGGAGACCATCCAAGTGAGGGACTTGGTGACCAGCATAGGGGTGATGGCGATCACGTCGCCCTCCAGCGCCATGGATTGAGCGAAGCATTTGGTCACGAAGGCCGTCAGCCTGGAGGGAAGGAGATGATGTGTGGGCGTCGGACGACATTAGTTTATGCGTTTGATAGATCTCTTAACCCCCCCCCCCCCTCCCCTCCACGATCCCCGTGCTCTCCCCTCGTTTCTAACTGTTAAGCACGTGTCGAAGGGCACCTACCGTAGGCCTGCTGAACCTAAAGCTACCCAAAACCCGACCCCCCCACCCCCCACCCACAAAAAATAAAAAAAAATTAAAAAAAAATTAAATAATATTACGAACAAACTGGTAGTGCCACAAGTAGTGACACCGCACCTGTTTTTGTAATTTCATGCATTCTTAACTGTGCGCACCCAAGATTCTCCTAATGGGAATATGTGTGTGTGTATATATATATATATACAGTGGTCGCCGCTTAATAAAGCCACTTCTGGACTGACGAAAAATGGCTTTAATAAGCGGCGGATTTATTAACAGGCGGTCCAGGAATGCGTCATTTTCGAGAAAAAAAATCTTCTCTTTTGTTTACGTCACTCTGTCACTTTCTTTCGTCATTTACACTTGTTTGAATCTAAACAAAACTTTATGAAGGATGTTGAACTTTTGTTTTAATTATGTACATGTACGTGTACTTTGATCACTTCGGTACATCAATAATTTCACTGTCACCGTCACGAATCATTACTCGGCAGAGAAGAACGATTTTATGAGTGTTTGTTTGTTGGTCGTCTTCCACATCAGAACAAGATAATGTGAGTTTTAGTCACAAACTACGTGATTTCTCAGAGAAAACTGGCTTTAATAAGCGGCGGGTTGGTTTTATTAACCGGCTTTTTCTAATACATAAGATATAGTGATAAATCCGGACCGTCTGAAATTGGCTTTTATAAGCGGCTGGCTCTATTAACCGCGGTTTTATTAAGCGGCGTCCACTGTATATATATATATATATATATGTGTGTGTGTGTGTGTGTGTGTGTGTGTGCTGGGGGGGGGGGGGTCTTTATCAATGGCTGCCTGGAGCGCTGGCTTCCTGCAGTGTAAAGCAATTGCGTTAAGATTTGTCTTGGAATCCATCCCCATTCATGTAACTATCAACAATTCATGATCGTAGGTAAATCGCGTAAAACATTATAGTTAAAGAGTTCAAAGTCTGCTGCGTTTTGTTGGCACTGATCATAATTATACGAAGAAAATGTCTTTCTTTTGGTCATTAGCCCTTGCAAACGTGCATATCATATGAGTGAATGTGTGGTTGATAAACCAGTCAAGAATACATCCATCAATTTATTCATTAATATGTGCGGCCATACTTATGTCAAGAATACATCCATCAATTTATTCATTAATCTGTGGGTCCATACTTACGTCCATTTACCTATCAAATAATTCGACCACGAATCCATTAGAAACATGAATAACAGACGTACCACATGCTTCCACTTCCGTTTGTGCGTTCTTCTCCAAAAGCACTGTACGAACCATCTTGGTGCTGGTAGGTGATTTCTTTCTGGTAACCTGTAACAAATATCATTAAGTAAGGAATCACACAACATGTTTGGCATTATTACTTTTTTGTGTGCACACATAAAACAAACAAGCAAGCAAGAAAAAAAGGTTGGATGAATTAAACTTGGCCAACAAATTTTTGCGACAAATTTCGTCCACGAATTAAAGCATTAC
>NC_090250.1:14838177-14843177 GCF_037325665.1 Littorina saxatilis | reverse complement strand
AGATCCTGTAATCCATGTCGGAGTTCGGTGGGTTATGGAAACACAAAAATACCCAGCATGCCTACTCAACGAAAGCGGAGTGAGCTGACTATGCTCTCAGAGTATAGTGTGGGGAACCCAAATAGGCAAACGAGCTCACACGTAACCAGACAATTCTGGAACGCTGAGGAAGAAGAAGAACTCGACCGTTAGCGTCTTTTTGAAGAACAATGACTGTCGAGATCTGTGTCAAATGTCATATTTTGATCAAATTACAAATACTATTTATGTACCGATCCATTTTATTTAGAATTTTGTTTATCATTTCTCAATAACGTTTACTAAACCTCGGACATGTTCTTAAGCTTTTTTTGTCTTCTTCTTCTTCTTCTTCTTCTTCTTCTTCTTCTTCTTCTTCTTCTTCTTCTTCTTCTTCTTCTTCTTCTTCTTCTTCTTCTTCTTCTTCTTCTTCTTCGTACCTCGCGCCCCCTAATTGGCGTGGAGGCGCGTCCCCCGGGTGGTGGATGGGGGAGCCTTCTCTACTAACTTCTGAGAGAAGGTCGCATCACTCTTGATGCCGTGAACCTAATTAGGATCTTTTTCTTGTTTTTTTCTCTATTTCTGCCTCCCCTTCGTCCTTTTACTTACCTTTTCTAACCCATCAAAATCTCCACCCTTTTTTCCAACTCGTGGTGAATCTCGAGTTTATCATGTGTGACCTTTTTTTCTCTCCAAAGTATGGTGAATCCCGTGTGTGACCAGTGTGTAGCCGAGTTAACGCGGTTCAACCTGCTTAAAAGAGAAGAGGCACCATGGTGCCATGCCTGTGATAATAGTTTTACGGTGAGCTGTGATAATATTTTTACTGTGATCCATTTTCTCATAGTTTCGATTTTGCTTTTGTGTTCCCTTTGGGTGACGTTCCTGGTTTAGTTTATTGAAATTGGTAAATATGTGTTATGTTAAACTTGTGGGGTCCTGATTTGGCCTATATGGTCCGCTGGACCCAAAAAGCAACATATATCAAATCAAATCAAATCAAATCTTCTTCTTGGTTCTTTGGCTGAAACTCCCACGTTCAGTCATGTTTTGACACGAGTGGGTTTTTACGTGTACGACCGTTTTTAGCCCGCCATTCAGGCAGTCATACGCCGCTTTCGGGGGAAGCTCGGACTAAAACCAGCGTTAAAACTGACCTTTCCGATGCGGTGGCTGACTCTCATTGGGGCTCTGTACTCCACCCGGTTTTTACTTTTGCGCGAGGTCCTGATCAGGCGAATGTTGGATATTCCCTCGCTCCGCCCCATCACAAGGCTCACCTGAAACACGCGGCAATCATCAAAGAGAAATCCGAAACATATTGACTGATCAGCATAAGCCTTTTCTTGAATATTTTTTTTTTAAATATGTTATTTTTATCAATACATAAAATAAATTAAAATACTTTTTTTTCTAATAAAAAAGTACAAAACTTAAATATCAAAACAAGAATGATATAAACTTCGTAAACAGGGACTGGGTGGCCGAGTGGTAACGCACTTGCGCTCGGAATCGAGAGGTTGCGTGTTCGACCCTGGGTCAGGCCGCTATTTTCTCCCCCCCTTTCCTAACCTAGGTGGTGGGTTCAAGTGCTAGTCTTTCGGATGAGACGAAAAACCGAGGTCCCTTCGTGTACACTACATTGGGGTGTGCACGTTAAAGATCCCACGATTGACAAAAGCGTCTTTCCTGGCAAAATTGTATAGGCGTAGATAAAAATGTCCACCAACATACCCGTGTGACCTGGAATAATAGGCCGTGAAAGGTGGATGCAGCGCCTAAAGGCAGTCGATCTACTGGCCGATGTGAATGCGTGATATATTGTGTAAAAAATTCCATCTCACACGGCATTAATAGGTAACATGCGCCTTGAGTCGCCTTGTGTGGTGAGATACGTGCGCGATATAAATCCTCGTAAATAAAAAATAAAAAATAAAATAAACATCGCTAGATTGTGGTTCTTAAGTGTGTGCGTGTGTGTGTGTGTGTGTGTGTATGTGTGTGTGTGTGTGTGTGTGTGTATGTTTGTTTGTTTGTGTGTGTGTGCGTGTGTGTGTGCGTTTGTGTGTGTGTGCGTTTGTGTATTTGTTTGTGTGTGTGTGTGTGTGTGTGTGTGTGTGTGTGTGTGTGTGTGTGTGTGTGTGTGTGTGTGTGTGTGTGTGTGTGTGTGTGTGCGTGTGTGTGTGTGTTATGTCACTTAAAGATCATACAAATGAACCATTCTCTGTTTTTATGACCGAATTAGCGTCAAGGCGAAAACCGAAACAGATTAATTCCGACTGCATGCTAACGTTCAAATATGAACAATAAAAAGAGACACAGGAATATGATAGATCATCTGAATGTTTCGTTCTGTCTATTAAACCATCCTGAATGTTTAGTTTATGGATTACCGAAGAATCGTCGTTAGCTCAGGTCTAATCAAGAAATAAAAATCGCTATAACAAACAAAAACACGAGAGAAAAAAACCAACGATCTCGAGTGAAGCCAGCAAATAATCTGCGTACACCAATCATCAACATTACTATAAAAATTTTTAAAAAAAGACTGTTTAACGTAACGACAATTCAACGACAAAAATCACACTTAAAAAATGTCTTAGTTAAACTGTCTGTAACCCCCCCCCCCCCCCAACGCCCCCACCCACCCAACAAAAGTAAAAAATATAATCAAATAAAAAATAGGGACTGGCAAAATGGTACTTATGCTCTGAAAGTTGTATGTTTGATTAAGTTTTGAAATGTAATGTTGATTTCTAAACCAGACTCATGTATGTTCTAAGCCCCCAGGAAACTTAATTAGCTTTTATTTTTAACGCGACAAATCCCCATTTAAACCCTAAATAAAATGCAAGGTTATAATCAATTCTTTCTTTTCTTTTCTTTATTTGATGTTTAACGTCGTTTTCAACCACCAAGGTTATATCGCGACAGGGAAAGAGGGGAGATGGGATAGAGCCACTTGTCAATTGTTTCTTGTTCACAAAAGCACTAATCAAAAATTTGCTCCAGAGGCTTGCAACGTAGTACAATATAGGCTATTACCTTACTGGGAGAATGCAAGTTTCCAGTACAAAGGACTTAACATTTCTTACATACTGCTTGACTAAAATCTGTTCAAAAATTGACTATATTCTATACAAGAAACACTTAACAAGGGTAAAAGGAGAAAGAGAATCCGTTAGTCGCCTCTTACGACATGCTGGGGAGCATCGGGTAAATTCTTCCCCCTAACCCGCGGGGGGTGGTTATAATCAACGAAACGCCACAGTTCCTAAGGTGTAACTCATAAGCCTCCACACCTCACATCTGACCAGCCACATACGTGGGATAAGACCAACCCTTCACTAGAACACATACCAAAAATCAACAGGTTGACTATTGTGTGCGCAGAGCAGAGTTGGGATTTGTCGATGAATATATTTATTCATTGACATCAGTGAGGATGTGTTTATGGACTTATTTATTAACTGACATCAGGGGCAATCTAATAAAACTATTCATCTTAAAATTGACACCATGCACAGCAAGCTGTCAGATATTTGAGTGTTGGTATGTGTCTAAGTTGAGGGGTGGCCTTATACCACGTAATACTCCGTTCACACATACTTCATACACGCCCTACTACGATGGAAAAGTGGCCGAGTGCGTGGCCAATCGTGGGCCAAACGTGGGAGGATCTCCATGAGCGTGGTTTGGTCGGGGTGGGACCTGCGAGGTTACGGCTCTACCCACGCTTATTTTGAACTGCACAAAATAGGCGTAGCCGGGTCGTGGCGCAGTACAGTCGTGATGTAGTTTTTTTGTTGTAAATGTGCCATGTGCTGGATTTTGACGGCGATATGCCCCGATTTGATCACTTTTTTCAGATCGGGGATGATTGGAGTGATCGGCATGGTCTTCGTAAGGACGTAGAGCTGTGTGACGGGGGCCATGAAAAAACCTACATCACGACTGTGCTGCGCCCAGACCCGGCTACGCTTGTTTTGTGCAGTTCAAAATAAGCGTAGGGAGAGCGTGCAGCTTCGCGGCCTAGCAGATCCCACCCCGACCAAACCACGCTCATGGAGATCCTTCCACGTTTGGCCCACGATTAGCCACGCTCTCCGACAATTTTACAACTGAGTAGAAGCGGCGTCTCTGTGTGACTGGGGTATAAGGACGTACAGCTGTGTGAACGGGGCCTAAAAGCCAGGCCAGATCTGAGATGACGAGTCAATTGTTTACACGTGAAGGACTGTGCCTTTCGCCCATCGTGAGAGCCTACATAGAGCATCTTCTCGTGGTAATTGAAGGCAAGGACTTTCATGCACAAGTCTTCTCCCCGGATAGCAGAGTAGGGAAGGTCCAGGCTCACAAACAGACTCTTGAAGGTCGTCAGCTGGTAAAAGACACACAAACAGCTTTTGATCACAGAGTGTATTATGTTTCTTCCCTGTTTGTCTGTCGGTCTGTCTATTGGTGTGTGTATGTGTGAGTGTGTGTGTGTGTGTGTGTGTGTGTGTGTGTGTGTGTGTGTATATATGAGTGTGTGAGTGTGAGTGTGAGTGTGTGTGTGTGTGTGTATGTGTGTGTGCGTGCGTGTATGTGCGTGCGTGTGTGTGTGTCAGTGTGTGTGTGTGTGTGCATGAGTGTGTGTGCGCGTGTGCATGCGTGCGTCTGTCTGTCTGCCTGTCTACAAAAACAAAGAAACATACAAACACACAAACTACCTCACGAAGAAAGGCAGACAAACAGAGGGAAATGACAAACACGAATAACAACAAAACACACAAAACAATAAGTAAATGGAACCTCCGCGGGTTTTTGAATGACGGACAGGCCATAAACAGGGTGGACAGAAAAGGCCGAGGTCAGCCAGGTAGTTATGGTGTCCGGAGCAGTCTTGTGTACAACAGCTTGACCGTTATCCCTGTTGTCATGGAAATCAAAGTTGTCAAGGTCACACAACACATGAATCTCAAAGTTATAGGTCAAACAGT
>NC_090250.1:14834716-14837977 GCF_037325665.1 Littorina saxatilis | reverse complement strand
GGCCGGACTTTGGTATTGCATTTCAGCTTGGAGGCTTGAAAATTAATTAATGATTTTGGTCATTAAAAATATGAAAATCGTAATTAAAATTATATTTTTATAAAACGATCCAAAAATAAATTCATCTTATTTTTCATTATTTTCTTATTCCAAAAACATATAAATATGTTGTATTTGGATTAAAAACAAGTTTTGAAAATTAAATATGAAAATTATGATTAAAATTAAATTTCATCTTATTCCTTGTCGGTTCCTGATTCTAAAAACATATAGGTATGTTATGTTTGGATTAAAAACACGCTCAGAAAGTTAAACAGAATAGAAATACAGAAAAGCGTGCTATTCTGCTCAGCGCAACCACTATCGCGCTATACTGGCTTGTCCATTTTACTGCCTTTTCCACGAGCGGGGGACTGACGATGCTATACGGTCTTGGTGAAAAAATGCAGTGCGTTCAGTTTCATTCTGTGAGTTCGACAGCTTGACTAAATGTAGTAATTTTGCCTCACGCGACTTGTTTTTAAAGCTTATCCGTCTGGATCCCTGTCTGTGCGTCTCATCGTATTCTCTGCCTGACTTGCAAACAACACCTAGCGCTTTCTGAAGAGAACTGAAGAGAACAACACTTTAAATGCTTGAACAGACGTAGCACACAACAGTATAATAGTTTTACAACATGCCGAACAGTTACTGAAATTACAGAACTGGAAAATATGATTCATGCAGTAAATGTTTCCGCCAAGTAAATGTTTCCGCATAAATGAGATTGAAGTTTAGAGCACGATGAAGATGAGAGAGAAACTTAACCAGCTCCGTAGCTCTGCCTTTGTTGACAGGAAACACACTTTGAACTCACAATGCATAATGAATTAAACTGTTAGTTTCTTAAAACAAATACACATACATCTTTATGTAGTACATGCATTCGATCGTGACCTGTTGACGCGACTATGAATATTATTTATACTTTATGTGAAGGAAAATGACAAAAACAGCAACCAAAAGTCAAGTCTCTACATCAACAGAGCGCCGTGTAGTTATATGTCCTTTGAACGTGAAAATAAAGTATACAGAATGAACGACTTCAAAGTAAAATGTATCGCTTTTTACCACGATTTTGCCTCCGTTTCCTCGCACTGTTAAGGTCATCTCCGTCTGCAAAGGTTTATTTTTTAAACGTCCTGGAACATGAGTTTGCAATGTACGTGTGCTTTAAACTGTCTTGATTGCGCTACTCTTTCCACAAACAGCTAAATGACATTGAGTGGTTGTGCAGCTCGGAGGTTAGCCCAGCATTAAATGCAGGACTAACCCCCGAACTGCAATTATCGCAAAATATCTTGAGTCTTACTGGGAAGACGTGTATCTGAAAGTGTCAGAGCGTCAGTCTTCATGGTCGTGTTATCACCATGGTAACCCCGGGGGGCACAACCTCCAGGGCCAGACAGGGGCAGATAAACCTGTCCAGTACACGACAGTTACGGTTGAAGATGTATGACTTTTGACCCCACCCAAAGTGATGCCCAAGACGTTTATCATACTTTAGAGACTGATAACTCGTAAAGTACCAACACTGCAGAAAAGGCGTCGGCGAAACGCCGAAACTTATTTTTAATCGCCCAAAACTAAGCCGGCCGGAATTTTGGCAGATTGAGTTGCCGAATTGACGCCAAATACCGCCTTAAACTTCCAAAAATGGCCAAAACTCTCATGGCCATTTTAGCGAATTGGCCGAAGAAAATAAGTCCTAGCCAACATCGTGGCATGACTTGGCCAGGTGGACATAATTGGGTACTAGACCTGCTACGGTTTATTATATTATCTTTCTTTGGTCTGTACTTGTTCCTTTTATTTTTTTTTTCTTCTTCTTCTGGCTTTTAATTGGCAAGTAGTTTCAAGTTAGTCATAAGTTTTTCATCGCAAAAATGACAAACTTCCAAAGGACAGCTTCTGGAGGATGACACGGTTTTTACCAGCCGACCACTGACTCGCTGTCAACATGCAGTCCTATAGTTAACTTAGTTAAGGCCTTCCTTAGTATCACTCAGCCCGAACTCGACTTCGCGAAGTCTCCTTACCAAAATGTACTGCGATGAAAGCTCCGTGCAGCTAGCTTCGTTAAGTCGACTTTGCCCAATTAATAGCAGGCTTTACTCGCTGGATCATTGACAACAAATACTCCATTGCTCACTCACTGTATCATCGTCTGCAGACAGCCAGTCTTCCAGTGAGTCACGACGGTCAACCGCCAGCATTCATTCACCACTTCTTTTTTTTCTTAAGTTCAATGAGCACTCACTGACTCAGTCGCCATCAATAGTCATTTAGCTAAATAGTCACTTAATTAGTGTACACCCACCTTTTGTGCACAAGCCACCCCGGCGTATCCGAATCCTGCTGACAGCTGCGCCATGGTGGACACAAAGCCGGATTGCAAACACCAGCACCAAAAAAGAACAATCAAAGAACACAGGCTCTGCGCAAAAACTCAGTTATCAATAAGATGAAAAGGCATAAGCAGTACAAGTTCAGTTCAGTTCATGATAAGCACGGCGGATGAAAGTAGAAATACACAGATTTAGTGAAAAGACAACGGCACCAAAAGCAGAACAGTGATATATCCCAGTTAAAACGAAGATGCGGCGTCACTAGTACTGATTTACTGCCGCATCTGCGATTACGATCAAGTTTTCCACAATTAAACGTTTTTCACTGGTCTCAAATAACTCGAACCAGCGTCGCTTCCCAATCAGTACTCGGTTCATTCTGTGTAAGTCACTGAATCTGTTTTTGTTCTGTCATTACCACTTCTTAGCTTTCCAAAAACAATCTCTCTTGTAATTACCACTTCTTCACTTGACAAAAGAATCGCTCCTCAGTGATAAAACTCGAAGCGAGCAAGCTGATTTCAAGTGATCTTCACGGACAGGCCTGAGAAAGTTCACGCCCACAACTTGAAACACTTGACACAGAAAGCGAAACGAGAATTGCAATCTAAATCACGGGCAAGTTGAGAGAAGCCTTACGTCACACAGCAGTGCAGCAAAACTGGTCCAATTGTTCCAGCACTCACACGCAGTAGCTTATTCTATGCGCTTGGTTCTGGTTGGCTGAAAAACAAAGTGTATCACTCCTCAAAACTCAAGACATTAATTTTGTATGAAACTGATTCTTTTTCTTTTTCAGTGTTCGACGATGGTTGTGTCAAACAGGTTCAATAACTGAGAAACTGAACAGGTTCAAACTATGATATTCCAGCGT
>NC_090250.1:14812216-14829716 GCF_037325665.1 Littorina saxatilis | reverse complement strand
CGTGTGTCTACTACTACTACCCCTTCCACTCCTCCACTACATTATGATAGACAAATACTAAACAAAAGATGAAACCCCACTGAACATTTTGCTTGTGCAGGTACTGTTCAAGCTTTACTGCACTGAGCGGTTTCTCGCCTGAAAATGGCGCGGACTTTGAAGGGCTCTGGGTTGGCGGTGATACCCAGAATGCTCTCTTGTGATGGCGGCTGTCCTCCTTCCGGTGGCAGGAAGCGGAAACGCTGCAGGAGACTCGTCACGTAGAGGTACAGCTCTGTTTGGGCCAGGCTCTTACCCATGCACATTCGTCGGCCTGCAAAAAAGAATACACATTTTGTCACAGTTCTGTTGCAGCTTTGAAGGAGTTATACAATACATGGACTATAAACAACAGCAACACTTTTTTCTTAATTAAAATGATACCCCCAAAAGATGTAAATGTAATATCCGAAACAGCAATACAGTATCTGAGATCATATAAATTCAAGATTTAGATATTAAGCTAGATGAAGTCAAACACTTTTGCTGAGTGAATCACACGTATCAGAGGCTCGTACGGTCTTATACCCATGCACATTTCCAAGACAGATGATCCAGCAGTCTCTCTTGTTTTAGAACAGTTTCATTGCAGTTGTTTCCCTTCAATCAATCAATCAAAATGAAGCTTATATAGCGCGTATTCCGTGGGTACAGTTCTAAGCGCTTGTTTATGATCAAATGAACTTGACTACAGACGTACGTGTGTCTTGTGTTCGTCAGTGTGTGCGTATGTGAGAAAAAAAACAGACAGACAGACATCGTACCAAGAGAAAAAGGAATGTGTTCGTCAGGTCTGATAAGAGTTCCCTCAGGGGAGATAAATCTCTCTGGTCGGAAGCTGAGCGGATCAGTCCACACATCCGGGTCGTGCAGTGCTGACTCAAGGTTGGGCAGAATCATCGTGTCCTTTGGAATGACGTAACCACGGAAAGTGACGTCACGTGTGACGCTGTGAGGCAAGGCGAAGGGACCGTTGACAGAGAGGCGCATTACTTCCAAAATGGTGGCCTCCACGTATACCGTTTCTGATCGATCCTGTTATTCAAACGATGAAAAAGAATGAAGAAAAAACACCTGATGTTTGGCTTTTTCAATTGGTAATAAGAAATAAAATCAGCAAAAACTGATCAAATAAAGAAAGAAAACTTCATTCATTCATAGAACAAAACAACCAACATCAGCCGAGTTGTTGTAGTCTGACTGAGAGAGAGATAACCAACAGACGGTTTATTTTATCATACGGGTCACGCATGCGTGGAGACAGAGACAGACAGGGGCAGATAGATATATTCAGAGACGGGTAGATACGCGTGCAAGCAGATAGATATGTAAGCCTATATATACCTTTGTATGAGCCACATGCTTGTTGCTGAACTTTTTAATACAGTATCAAAAACTATAGACACAACAAACATTTAAACTTGAAAGACAGGGAGAGCTCTGTACAAACAAATATCTTTACATGCTTGTTGTTGAACTTTTTATAGAAGTGTCAAAAATTGAAAAACAAAATAAATCACCAAGACAAGGACAGTATAGACAAAGACAAAGTCAAATTGTCGCATATGGAGGCTTCTTCGGGACAACACATACAAAGGAAAACAAAATGCAAAAGCAAAAGAAGCACAAAACAAACAAGTCGCGTAAGGCGAAATATCAACATTTAGTCAAGCTGTGGAACGCACTGCATTTTTTCATCAAGACCGCATACTCGTAGTTTCGTCAGTCCACCGCTCGTGGCAAAGGCAGTGAAATCGACAAGCCAGAATAGTGCGGTAATGGTTGCGCTGAGCAGGATAACACGCTTTTCTGTATCTCTATTCTTTTTAGCGTACTGAGTTTGTTTTTAATCCAAACATATATCTATATGTTTTTTTAATCAGGGACCGACAAGGAATAAGATGAAATTGTTTCTAAATCGATTTCGGAAAATTAATTTTAATCATAATTTTCATATTTTTACTTTTCAGAGCTTGTTTGTAATCCAAATATAACATATGTATATGTTTTTGGAATCAAAACATGGCGAAGAATAAGATGAAATTGGTTTTGGATCGTTTAAAAAAAAAAAGTTTAATGACAAGTTTTCGATTTTTAATGACCAAATTCATTAATTATTTTTTAAGCCACCAAGCTGAAATGCAATACCAAAGTCCGGCCTTCGTCGAAGATTGCTTTGTCAAAATTTCAATCAATTTCATTGAAAAATGAGGGTGTGACAGTGCCGCCTCAACTTTTGCAAAAAGCCGGATATGACGTCATCAAAGGTATTTATCGAAAAAATCAAAAAGAAATCCGGGGATATCATTCCCAGGAACTCTCATGTCAAATTTCATAAAGATCGGTCCAATAGTTTAGTCTGAATCGCTCTACACACACACACACACACACACACACACACACACACACACACACCACGACCCTCGTCTCGATTTCCCCTCTATGTTAAAACATTTAGTCAACTTGACTAAATGTAAACAAGTCGCGTAAGGCGAAAATACAACATTTAGTCAAGTAGCTGTCGAACTCACAGAATGAAACGGAACGCAATGCAATTTTTCAGCAAGACCGTATACTCGTAGCATCGTCAGTCCACCGCTCATGGCAAAGGCAGTGAAATTGACAAGAAGAGCGGGGTAGTACTTGCGCTGAGAAGGATAGCACGCTTTTCTGTACCTCTCTTCGTTTTAACTTTCTGAGCGTGTTTTTAATCCAAACATAGGCCCTATCATATCTATATGTTTTTGGAATCAGGAACCGACAAGGAATAAGATGAAAGTGTTTTTAAATTGATTTCGACAATTTAATTTTGATAATAATTTTTATATTTTTAATTTTCAGAGCTTGTTTTTAATCCAAATATAACATATTTATATGTTTTTGGAATCAGAAAATGATGGAGAATAAGATAAACGTAAATTTGAATCGTTTTATAAAAAAATATTTTTTTTACAATTTTCAGATTTTTAATGACCAAAGTCATCAATTAATTTTTAAGCCACCAAGCTGAAATGCAATACCGAAGTCCGGGCTTCGTCGAAGATTACTTGACCAAAATTTCAACCAATTTGGTTGAAAAATGAGAGCGTGACAGTGCCGCCTCAACTTTCACGAAAAGCCGGATATGACGTCATCAAAGACATTTATCAAAAAAAAAGAAGAAAAAAAAACGTTCGGGGATAACAATCACAGGAACTCTCATGGAAAATTTCATAAAGATCGGTCCAATAGTTTAGTCTGAATCGCTCTACACACACGCACGCACACACACACACGCACGCACACACACACACACACACACACATACACAGTCACACACACACACACACACACACACACACACACACAAACACACACACACACATACACCACGACCCTCGTCTCGATTCTCTATGTTAAAACATTTAGTCAAAACTTAACTAAATGTAACAAGTCGCGTAAGGCGAAAATACAATATTTAGTCAAGTAGCTGTCGAACTCACAGAATGAAACTGAACGCAACGCAACGCAGCAAGACCGTATACTCGTAGCATCGTCACTCCACCGCCCGTGGCAAAGGCAGTGCCCGTGGAATTGACAAGAAGAGCGGGGTATTCGTTGCGCTGAGAAGGATAGCACGCTTTTCTGTACCTCTCTTCGTTTTAACTTTCTGAGCGTGTTTTTAATCCAAACATATCATATCTATATATTTTTGGAATCAGGAACCGACAAGGAATAAGAAGAAAGTGTTTTTAAATTGATTTCGAAAAAAAAAATTTGATAATAATTTGTATATATTTAATTTTCAGAGCTTGTTTTTAATCCGAATATAACATATTTATATGTTTTTGGAATCAGAAAATGATGGAGAATAAGATAAACGTAAATTTGGATCGTTTTATAAATTTTTATTTTTTTTTACAATTTTCAGATTTTTAATGAACAAAGTCATTAATTAATTTTTAAGCCACCAAGCTGAAATGCAATACCGAACCCCGGGCTTCGTCGAAGATTACTTGACCAAAATTTCAACCAATTTGGTTGAAAAATGAGGGCGTGACAGTGCCGCCTCAACTTTCACGAAAAGCCGGATATGACGTCATCAAAGACATTTATCAAAAAAATGAAAAAAACGTTCGGGGATTTCATACCCAGAAACTCTCATGTCAAATTTCATAAAGATCGGTCCAGTAGTTTAGTCTGAATCGCTCTACACACACACACACACACACACACGCACGCACACACACCACGACCCTCGTTTCGATTCCCCCTCTATGTTAAAACATTTAGTCAAAACTTAACTAAATGTAAAAAGGGTTATAAGATGGAGGGAAACATAAAGGGAAAGAACTCTAGTCACAAAAACAGAAATTTCAGGGGAGGAAAGTAGTTCGAAAAATAAGGCAAAGACACTTACACACTGACTGAATTGTACAAATAATTATGGAGTGTTATAATGTTTAGGTACAGTAACTGGAACACACTTTGTTCAAGTCCAAAAACAAATAGACTGCCAACCTCCAAAATTCAGAATAAAAAATCAAGAACGGTATGTTGTTGGAACGTTTAATTAATGACAAAACAAAACGTTACGTTCACAGATATATCGACCCAGCGGTCTTTTAAGTACACAGACATTTTGTTCAAAGCAAGCACCTGCAGTGTGGGGTGGCGGTCAGCTCCAATGACACGGTCCACCTCCTGGTGACACCTGTCCTGCACGTGGGGGTGACGTAGGAGGTGGACAATGACCCACAGCACTGTGTTGGCCGAAGTCTCCGTGCCCGCTCCCCACAGGTCAAGCAGAGTCTTGACCAGGAAAGTTTCTGTGGAGAAATTGTCTTTCACAGTATATACAGAATGGCACAACACATTTATGCATGGCAAAACGTACTGCAGAGATCGTGTTACCCAGAGATCGTGTTACCCAGAGATCGTGTTACCCAGAGATCGTGTTACCCAGAGATCGTGTTACCCGGAACTTTCAGGCATTTTACCTTTGAAAATCTCAAAATACCGGAAATGAAACCTGCAAACCGGTCATACACACTGGTCAACATTTCGTTAGATTGTTTTTCACCAAACAAAAACATTGTAATCCCTGTGTTTGAGAAACGATTTGGTTGCTTGGTGTTACAGAGTGATCGGATTCTTGTGAGAACCAACGAATAACACAACGAAATGTGGTTGAAAACATAAAATGACTCGGCCTATTTATTCCAACAGCCCATTTTTTAAGGAAAAAAATCCACATTACAGATGAGAACATCAAAAATCTAAACGAGGCTCCCTTTCCTCTGCTAAAACCAATAATCGCTATCGTTAAGAAACTATTTGTAGCATCTCCAAGATTTTGCACAAGATAAAACTCCTTGTGCCCTGCTCACCATTGACAGAAGTCTCCTTCCCACTGCGCTCTCGACGACCCATCTCCTGCAGGTAGCCTTCGATGAAATTACGGGAGGACACCCCCTTCTTCTCATCCTCGTCCTCTTCCTTCTTCATTTCTTCCCCTTCCTTCCTCTTCTTCAGTTGTTCTTGTTGCTCTCTGATGCAAGGCATTAACAGGCTCTCCTCTACCATCTTAACTCGTTCCAATATGACCTGAAAATAACATGGCAAGAGATGGCTCGATCGCTCAACCAAACACAAGCATCTCTCCGAAGGAGATACCTACTATTAACTGATGCATGTCGCACAGTCGATCGTGCGACCAAGCAAAAACACACACACGCACACACAAACACACATACGGACGAGGAGCACCTTAGGTACCGGTCATACGCAGACGGATCTGTGTGACTTCTGTACGTACGAAATCCACATTAGGTACCGTTTGGCTATACACAGTGTGTAACCCGTACGGACGAAGGCGTTAAGTACCTGTTTCCTATACACACTGATGGTTGTGTATAGTGTCAGTAAAGTGTGAATAGGTGAGGATGGAACTTTAACCGTCGATCACTTTACATGTATAACCTCAATTAATATGTTGCATGTTTTGCTTTTGATTTGTATGTTCCTTACTTTGTCATTTTGTTGTTTATGTTTATTTGCTTGTTTGCTTACTTGTCGATTGTTTGCTGGTTCGTTCGTTTACTTTGTTTATTTGTCATGTTGCTTTACTTGTTTATCATTTATTAGACATTTGTATTAGAAGTGAGGACCGGTTGTAAGAAAAGGCGTCACCTTAAACCTCTATCCTTGAAAAATAAAGTTCCATCATCATCATTATCATCTCTCTCTCTCTCTCTCTCTCTCTCTCTCTCTCTCTCTCTCTCTCTCTCTCTCTCTCTCTCTCTCTCTCTCTCTCTCTCTCTCTCTCTCTCTCTCTCTCTCTCTTTTTACATTTAGTCAAGTTTTGTCTGTGCCGGTGTGCGTGCGCGTGTGTAGAGCGATTCAGAGTAAACTACTGGACCGATCTTTATGAAATTTGACATGAGAGTTCCTGGGTATGATATCCCCGGATTTTTTTTTCTTTTTTTCGATAAATGTCTTTGATGACGTCATATCCGGCTTTTTGTAAAAGTTGAAGCGGCACTGTCACACCCTCATTTTTGAATCAAATTGATTGAAATTTTGGCCAAGCAATCTTCGACAAAGGTCGGACTTCGGTTTTGTATTTAAGCTTGGTGGCTTAAAAATGTATTAATGACTTTGGTCATTACAAATCTGAAAATTGTAAATAATTGTTTTTTTATAAAACGATCCAAATTTACGTTCATCTTATTTTTCATTATTTTCTGATTCCAAAAACATATAAATATGTTATATTCGGATTAAAAACAAGCTCTCAAAATTAAAAATATAAAAAATTCTGATCAAAATCAAATTTCCGAAATCGATTAAAAAACAATTTCATCTTGTTCCTTGTCGGTTCCTGATTCCAAAAACATATAGATATGATATGTTTGGATTAAAAACACGCTCAGAAAGTTAAAACGAAGAGAGGTACAGAAAAGCGTGCTATGCAGCACAGCGAAACCATCACCGCGCTAAACAGTCTCGTCAGTTTCACTGGGTTTTGCGCGAGCGGCGGACTACGGTCACTGTGAAAAAATGAAGTGCGTTCAGTTTCATTCTGTGAGTTCCACAGCTTGACTAGAATGTAGTAATTTCGCCTTACGCGACTTGTTTTTTTGGGGTTTTTTTAAATTGGAGAAAACCGGTTTCTTTTTTTGTTGTTTTTTTTTGTGTGGTTTGCATGGTTGTTTATACAAAAAGCAATTGAGGAGCCATAGATGGTTACTTTTTTTTTCTCCTTTTTTTTCTTTTTTTGTTTTTCTTATTCTCGTCCATCCGCTCCCTCCCACCCCCCTCATAATATTCACAAACGTCATATATCACTTCACCTCATCTCGACGTATACATTACTCACAATCTTCTAATGTACATTTTATTTTCCAATAATGATACTATTCAAATCGTATCTATCACCATACTAATATTTACTAATACACATTTTTGCAATCAAAATAATGTGATTAAGTACCTTATTATTTTGGCATATATTACTAGGTTGATAACCAAACAAGACATCGTGTTATGAGAGGTGCACATTTGATCCTGTATTTCTAAAAATATTATGGACAACATTTTCCCAAAAGCTCGTCAACTTCTCACATTGACAAAAAAAGTGTTCAACATAATCAATGTGTTTACAAAATGTACTTAATTTTGTTTCTCTAATTTTCATTTTATTTAATAATATATTCGTGGGATAAATATTATGTAATATTTTTCATTGTAACAATCGCAATCTTTCTTCTTTTGTACATTTGCTTGCAAACAGCCAATGACTGTGATCAAGTTTAACCTGATATTTATGTAACCAAAATGTAGCAGCGCAAGGCTCGCTCGCTTTAGACTGGACTATCAGCATGCGAATCTTTCTCGCGGAGGGGTTAATGATCACAGGGTTCCGTGTGTCAAGGTCATTATTGTGTTCGCCTGCTCGCGGGCTGGCTGTGTTTTTGCGAAATGCAAGCGCTCGCACAGCAGTCTTCACTGCGCGGTACTAAAAAAATCTAGAGGGACTGTATCCTTTCTTTGTGCACAGCTGGTTAAAAGGAATCATATCTCCGTTAACCCAAATATCTTCTATCCATTTTTTTAAATATAAGCTTTTATTTTTATAAACCACTTTTATATTGTTCCACAAACATTGATCGCCAAAGCGATCTTCTCTCTCATAAATCAATGCTTTATTATGGATTCATTTTAAGAGAACTTCTGTCTAAAAGTTTGATCGAATGCATTCAATACCTTGGTTTTAGTAGTGTTGTGGCTTTAAAACAAAGTAAATTTCTTCCCAATACCTGATAAAGACTTAACGGAATCGTTGTCCACGGTTCATGTTTTTGTTGTTGAAGTTTTGCTGCCCATGTCAGTAAAAAAGAAGTCTGCATATCGTGGACGTTTATCATGTTAATACCACCTTCTTCCACCACATTACACAATACATTTCGTTTAACTTTTTCAAAGGCTTTTGTATTTGAATACTTCCTTTTCCAGAGAAACCTGAACAAAATAGTATTCAACTTATCGAGAACTTTAACAGGGGCAAGAAGCGCCTGCATAACGTAAACAAATTGTGAAACTAAGAAGGACTTAATAATACATAATTTGCCGCTTATACTTAAATTTCTTCTTGACCATCTGCAAATGATTTGTTCAACTTTTTCAAGTCTTTTTGGACCAATTTTCCATAATTTCAGAGGCCGGGATGTCATTTTTAAAACTGACTAATTCCCATGATTTTAACCTGGGTATTCCATTTAATATCGCAATATTTCTCTTGACAGTTTTTACGCGATCCCAACCACATTGCTTCCGTTTCACTTTTATTTAATTTTAAGCGAGATATATTGGAAAAATCATCAATAATTTTCAAAACCGTTTCCATGTCGTTTTTATCTTGAAGTAAAACAGTTATGTCATCGGCGTACATAGCCAGTTTCAAGATACGCGATGTTTGTTCTGCAAAACCTACATCTGGTAAGGCAAATCCTTTAATATTGGGGTGACTTCGGATTTGTATTGCTAATAATTCTACACTTATTTCTTCCGAAATCCAACCCATATAATTTATGCAGCTCGTGGTGTTTGTCATTAAACCAATATGTAATGCTATTTGAGACCGTGGAAGAGCCAGGTTGGTTATTGCCCTTTTAACTTCTCTTAAAACTTTAATCCATTTAACAAATTTTTCGCCAAAACCAAATTTTTTAAAGGACCAGACCACATAGTCTTTTGAGATGGAATCGTAGGCTCGGGCGTAGTCAAGGGCAAGTAATATACCTGCTTGATTTCTTTCATTAGCGTAATTAATGACAAAATCAATTAATCTAATCAAGTTACTTGCCTTTCTTCCCTTAATACATCCTGTCTGATCTTCTGACACGAGGTCAGAAATAACACCAGATACGCGCTGCGATAAACATGTTGCCAGCATTTTATAATCTGTATTGGTTACAGATATAGGGTTTCCAATTCTTAAGGCTATCTCTCGGCAAATCTTTATCCTTATGGATCAACGTGATAACTGCTCTTTTCTGAGTATCTGACAATTCACCGACTCTAAATGCACTTTGAAGGGAATTAACCACCATCATTTTTACTTTAGGCCAACATTTTTTCATGAAACTTGTAGTCAATCCGTCTAAACCTGGTGACGAACCATTTTTTAATAAAGACAGCGCCCTGCCGATTTCTAACACGGTAAAATCAGTTTCCAAACCACATTTTCGTTCGTCATTTAACTGAGGAATATTTAAATTAAGAACTTTACTTTCAGCATCCTTCTCATCCTTCCCATTTTTATCAAACACGTTATTGTAAAATCTCACTTGCTCCTGTAAAATTCCTTTTTGCGTCGTTATTGAGAGCCATTTTCATCTATTAATCTGTCCATAAATTTTCAATCAGCTTTCACTTTTTCCATATTTAAAAAATATAATATCACTTCACATGCACAATTCTATATAACATATTACAACCAAACACAATAGCAAATAAGCAAAAAACCTCAGAACATGGTTTGAAAGGGTAGCTTTATTGGTCTTTTTTTCGAACGAATGTAAGGATCACTATATCCCGCCAAACCGCAACACGGTGGCCTAGTGGTAAGGCGTCCGCCCAGTGAGCGGGAGGTCGTGGGTTCGAACCCCGGCCGGGTCATACCTAAGACTTTAAAATTGGCAATCTAGTGGCTGCTCCGCCTGGCGTCTGGCATTATGGGGTTGGTGCTAGGACTGGTTGGTCCGGTGTCAGAATAATGTGACTGGGTGAGACATGAAGCCTGTGCTGCGACTTCTGTCTTGTGTGTGGCGCACGTTAAATGTCAAAGCAGCACCGCCCTGATATGGCCCTTCGTGGTCGGCTGGGCGTTAAGCAAACAAACAAACAAACAAACAAAATATATCTCGCCAACTAGAGTTATTACGGCTTGTTGATTTTGCCAATACAAAAGTCATTTTTTCTCACTTCATTGGTGCAAACAGTGTAATATTGTGTTGTAAATTCTATTGTTATGCGATTGTTGTTATATTTGTAAGCATAAGAGAGAGAGAGAGAGAGAGAGAGAGAGAGAGAGAGAGAGAGAGAGAGAGAGAGAGAGAGAGAGAGAGAGAGAGAGAGATTTTTCACTCCATCAAAGTATCTCCTTTTGAATGCTAAATATAAGTCAGGGAATACGTCTAAAAATGGCCTCCAAATTCCAGGAAATATGTATATTACCTGGATATTTTAGGGAATATATATATATTCATTGAGTGAAACAGGGAATACGTATAAATCAAATCTCTTATATTATTAAAAGCTGCATCAAAAGGTGTGCAACATTGATATCGGGACTACACAAAATAGAATGTTTATATAATGGGTGGTGGTGGATAATGCTGTCTGGATTAAAATATAAAAAGAGGTAAACAGGTGGCGAACTGTTCAGTTTCACTGACGGTTTAGTCTTCAGTGACAATGCAAATAACAAATCAGAGGTGATTCTTGCTAAACATCAAGCTTTTATTTATTCGTATGAATTTAGCAATGAAAAACGGATTGACAATTAAGGGTAAAGAGAGAGGGGGGGAGAAAGAAGGAGGGGGAGAGAGAGGGAGGGGGGAGAGAGGGAGGGGGGGAGAGAGGAACGGGGGAAGAGAGGCAGGGCGAGAGAGAGGGATGCGTGGGGCTGGCGGTGGGGGTTGGGGGGGGGGGGGGGCGTGGAGAGGAGCAGCTAGTCGTAGAGCGGTTCGACTCGCGCAGTGGCTATACATTACACGGTTCGCGTGCCATCAATTAGCACGTCGTCAAGCAGGTAACCCGCTGAGAAACCTAATGGAGAGCTAGAGAGACAGCTGGACGCATTCCTTGTTTATGGTCAGCAGATTAATGTACTGCCACACTGAGATTGAAGTAGCAGAGGGTTACATCGGACTGGGTGGCCGAGTGGTAACGCAGTTGCGCTCGGAAGCGAGAGGTTGCGAGTTCGACCCTGGGTCAGGGCGTTAGCAATTTTCTCCACACCTAGGTGGTGGGTTCAAGTGCTAGTCTTTCGGATGAGACGAAAAACCGAGGTCCCTTCGTGTACACTACATTGGGGTGTGCACGTTAAAGATCCCACGATTGACAAAAGGGTCTTTCCTGGCAAAATTGTATAGGCATAGATAAAAATGTCCACCAAAATACCCGTGTGACTTGGAATAATAGGCCGTGAAAAGTAGGATATGCGCCGAAATGGCTGCGATCTGCTGGCCGATGTGAATGCGTGATGTATTGTGTAATAAAAATTCCATCTCACACAGCATAAATAAATCCCTGCGCCTTGAATATGTGCGCGATATAAATTGCATAAAATAAAAATAAAATAAATAAATCCCTGCGCTTAGAACTGTACCCACGGAATACGCGCGATATAAGCCTCATATTGATTGATTGATTGACATCCTCATATAGTCACAGTATACTGACACCAGTCCTAGCATGATAGAGCGGCTGTCACTATAGGTGTCTCTCTTTGTGTGTCTGTATCATATTACTTGTGATTAAAACAAAAAATGCCTGATAGGAAACAAATAGAAAAAAAATGTTATGACAGAGATTCCCCTAATATTTCCGAATGTCATTTCTACAATGACGCTTTGAATAACGTCTTGATAAAAGTTGGTTGACGTGAAATGTGGCTTGAAAAAAAAGAGCATTAAAACCTTTAACGTAATGCAACAAGCAGAGAATGCAGAGAATATGGAATATTAGCTGTCATAGGGGTACGATACCAGTTAATCACGTTTAACCGAATGTTTGGAGATTCGAGAGTGGAGGGTGTCATTATTGAAGAGAGAGAGAGATGGAGAGAGAGGAGAGTTGGAAAAAGAGAGAGTGTGTGTAAGAAGGTGAGAGACAGAGGGCGATGGGGAGAGGTTGAGTGATCATATGAGGGGTGTTGTCAATATTAGAAAGATAGAGGGGGAGAGAAGGAGAGAGAGATGGGAGGGTGAAGAAAGAGAGAGAGTGTGTAAGATGCCTCCATAAGAGATGTAGCCTAGAATAAAAGCAATGTCCCTCGATGCATGTATTATTTCTCTTAACGAGTATAAAATAAGTTATGTAAGTCATTTTTCGTAGGCCTAATATGAAAACAATAATGTTGAAGTCTGAATCCAGTATCATTATTTTGAACTGTTTCGGTCTATACATGTAGTCTGCTTAAAGCAAAACGCTTCCGTGTAGCATAAATATATATCTTTCATGTTCTCTTGGGACGGGCCAGGGAATGTGTTACAAACTAACGCTTGCTTATTAGCAAGCCCAGTCAGTTCTGTACGCGAGTAGTAAAACATGATAGCGGTCAGTGGATCAGTTACCAACATTCCTACTGACATCTGGTAGTGATTTAGTCTTGATGGTGATCGGTGCTTTCCTTCGTTAGCCACTGGACTTGTCAGTTACATTTTGACGATTATCTGAGCGACCCCTTTTACAGAAAATTCAAATAGCAACCGAACCCATTCATGGAAGATCATATAGGATGTACATTAGGTCCCTAATCACGAAGACGGTCACCTAGAAACTCGCTCAAATATGTGATTTTTCTTGATACATTGTTAACTAATCTAAAAGATTGGAGTTTTCCTAACAATACACACACACACAACGTATTCGTTTTGATAACAAAAATAATGATATGGCATGTATCAATAGCCGGCATGTGATAAAGGGGTAACAAAATAATAATTAACAAGTGACCATAAGGATCCTAATACTTTCCGTTTATCATCTCGTGCTGTGGTTGTTGTTTTATTATTTAAAGTCTTCTTCATCGAAATGATAAGACATCTCGGGCTGATTGGTCCTGATATGGCTCAAAAGAGTCGGCTGGACCGAAAGCAAATATCAAGTAAAGTATCTGGGGCTGATAGAACATATAGACCCTAACGGGTGTAAAGTGAGCATATATTAAAACCCTTCCTGGCAGGATAATATGGTACCTAGGGTCACCAAAGTTCAGAGCTTCTCGGCATCGACTCCGATGAGCATGCTTCCGAATAGTGGTGTCACCAGTTTTATCAGTTTTTGGAGAAAAGTGGGTGCAAACGAAAACATTTAAACCATGCCTGACGGGATAATGTTGGCACTAGGATCATCAAACTACAGAGCAAATCAATATCAATCACCACAAACTGGGGCCTTAATTTCGGAGAAAATAACTGTGTCCTTACTGGAGACAATTGAGTTTGTTTGTTTGTTTGCTTAACGCCCAGCCGACCACGAAGGGCCATATCAGGGCGGTGCTGCTTGGCGTAGAACGTGCGCCACACACAAGACAGAAGTCGCAGCACAGGCTTCATGTCTCACCCAGTCACATTATTCTGACACCGGACCAACCAGTCCTAGCACTAACCCCATAATGCCAGACGCCAGGCGGAGCAGCCACTAGATTGCCAATTTTAAAGTCTTAGGTATGACCCGGCCGGGGTTTGAACCCACGACCTCCCGATCACGGGGCGGACGCCTTACCACTAGGCCAACCGTGCCGGTTAGACAATTGAGTACATGTATACGAAATAGCATTTCCTGACGGGGATAATTTTGAGTGACACCAGGGTCATCGATCCGCAGGACATAATTATGAGCGTTTATTCCCATGGACCTCGAGCTCATAGCCAAAATGAGTTTCAATAGCTTTACCTATTTGGGAGAAATGAGTACATATATATGTTAGTCATATTGAGAACAGACACAAGTCAAACGGGATAATTGCACTATGATCAACAAACTACTTTGTTTGAATGCAAATGTGTTGTTTGTCCCCCAGAGGGTGGACGTTTGCGTTTGTTCCGGTCAGTCTATATGTCACACAAGTCACTAAAATATCACTCACGCGAACTGTCAAGACGCAAAATAGATAAGTTGGTAAATTGCTCTCCTAACGTGACAAAACGAAAGTGTCTGAGGCAGGAGATCGAATCCCATTGGCGTCGTTAATTTAAAAAAAAAGCTCACTGGGTGACGCAGGGGTTTGTCGGACCTGTTCTTCTTAGGGGTTGGGGGGGGGGAGGTGTTGCGTTGTTGTTGTTGTTTTTTGGGGGAGAAGAACATTGCAGTTATGATAAAAAAAAATTCTGTCAATATTTGTCCCGCGCTAATCTGTGTGAAATCGCTTACCGTTGCCAATCATAATTCATATATTAATACAGGTACTGGTAGCCTCAGTCACACGAAATTGCTAATTTCTGTGGTACTGGGCAACTTTCACGTTATTCCTTTTGCATGGGCATAGTGGAGGCCACCTCAATCAGGACTGGCTGGGACTAATGTGTTTATTTTTTTTAATTAAGTGGGTTTATTTGAACATTAAATATTTTTACCTACCGCCGGATGCCCTTAGGCACCCCTGAAGCTCGACATGCAGCCGTCCGGGATAAAACTGCCCGAGAATCCAATAAACACTTTAGACAACACAGTATCATGTCAAATCAAGTTCACTCTCAAACCTATCAAGTTATTATTGTTGTTACTTATTGGAATGGCAAACGGAACATCCATTGCCTATGGTTTTTGTAATGTCATAGCTGTATTTCTCCCTGAAACTTTTGCAAATTATTAGTAGGCCAGTTGGTTAGGACACTCTTGCTTCATCACGTTCTAATCACGCACGTTCGAATCCACGCGGTGTCACTTTTTTTTCTCCCTTTCCCCTACGCTACATTACTTTTCAGGGAATGTGTGCTGTTCATTGTTATTTTATTTTACTGATACGTTTTTTATAATTTAATTCGTCATCCAGCGGGGACGTTTGCGATTGTTCCATTCCGTAAGTATGTATGTATGTCACAATATAGGAACTGCGATAAATCCTGAACGGCTAAGTATTTTTCAACCAAACTTTGTAGGTAGATGTAGACACACGATAGCCTATTGCGTGCAACATTTATATTGGATAGGTCAAAGGTCAAGGTCATTACGGGGCCCGATGGTCAAAATACATAATCAGCCATGTCTCCCAAAGTTCTGGGAATATTTCAATGAAACTTTTTTTCATTACATACTCTGAGGACGGGTCTACAAAATAGCAGTTAAAAATTACATAATCACAGCAAAAATGTTTTTCTCAGAAAATCGAGTTGAATTTTTTTTTCTTTTTTTCCCCCTTAAGTTGAAGGGACTAATGTGCTGCGTCTTCATGTTTAATTTCATTTAAAAAAAATGGTTGGCTGGTTCCAAAGTTATAAGGGTTTTAACCATCATATTTGTGGTAATCATATGACTGATAGTTATAAGGCTTCGCTGATCAGGGGAGCTAATCTCCTCCACTGAATCACCATCGCTTTGAAGCTATGAATACAATAATAAATCAGTCATGATTCAGACAAGATAAGTCGACCATTGCAACAATAATAGCAATTGATAATGGTATGGATTCGCATAGACACTTTAATATCCACACCATCAGTGATTAATGAAAATCATAAAACATTTGTTACATCCCGTGAGGAGCACGAGTATTGCTAGTGATAATAATAATAAACATTTAGAATCCGAATACTTCCTAATGCAAGGAGCCCTAGTCGTTTACATAAACCGAAGATGGGGAGGTAGAACTTTTCTCTCCCTTCTTCAATGCTAGCGTTCTTGGCCAGCGCACGGTAACTTGATACCAACACGAAAAGGAACGCTGAAACCATGGTCCTGTGGCGCCGCTAACCCGTAACCGGTGGTCAGCATCTGAGTTACAGTGCTAGCTCGGCGAAGCCACGGCGAAAGGGCTACGGCTGTAACCCGATAACGGCACCGGCTGATACGATAACAAGTTCACGCTGATATCAATGGCCTTGCTGCATCGCCAACTACCCTTCTGAGGCTCGGGCACCCCGCTGCACCAGCCTCTCCTTTCACCTCTACTTCTGGTGGCCCAATCGGAGGTGCCTCTGCTAGCCACCGATGCTCTGGTTGCTTCAACTTTACGTGATATTTGACATCCTTGACCTCTGATAACATCTAGCCTTGTGTAGAGCACTTGATCACAAAATCAGGACTATTATAATTAAGACAAGTACTATACACTTATAACTTTTTTCATATTTTTTTCTTGCTGTTTATTTTTAGTATTATCATAAAACCATTAATATTACAATTAAGTTCTCATGACCCACAATCTTGACAATAACTGAAATAATGACATCAGTGACTATGCCTTGAAGCTCTTGGACAACATTCAAGTGTGTGATATTTATACTGATATTACTGACTTGAAAAATAACTGTGAAGTAAAATGCTTATACTGTCTTAATATACTGTTTAAAACGTTCGCCAGAGACGTTTCTGTTTAATTTTGGTAGCACTTATTTGAGCCTCGTGCTTTTGTGTTTCTTCATCTTGCCCTTTCTATTGTAATTCGGACTGTTGGATAAATATGTATTTAAACCAAAAGAAGGCGTACTTCTCTTTTTAACTGTCAATAGTTCGATGAAACAACGCATCAGTTCAGGCGCAGTCAAGTCCAGACAAGCCCCTGTCAGTCACTCCAGTACACGCGTTCTGAATGCACGACAAGCTTGATACTGTTAGTTAAACACTTCCCCTCCGCCTTTGGTAACTTGACACTGATAGCGCGGCGGGGAGGTAGCTCAGTTGTTAGCGCGCTGGCTTTGTAGCCAGTCGGTCGCTATCAGCGTGGGTTCGATCCCCACGTTCGGCGAGAGATTTATTTCTCGGAGTCAACTTTGTGCAGACTCTCTTCGGTGTCTGAACACCCCCGTGTGAACACATGCGCACGAAAAAGATCCCACGTTCACAGCGAAAGTCTCAGGGCTTGGAAAACACGAAGACACGCATGCATCATCTCTCGTCTCCGATTATAATGATCGTATTTCGATACTTTGACGAGACAAACCCAATGCTGGTGTGTCGAAGAAGACAGCCACAGCGGCCTTGTTCGAATCAAAGTATCACACCATAACTTCAACGTATTACCAATACCTGT
>NC_090250.1:14798510-14807016 GCF_037325665.1 Littorina saxatilis | reverse complement strand
TTTGTATTATTATATAAGCACATGTTTACAAATATACATTTGCACATACAAACAATATCCTTACATTTAACATACATTTATATGGGTGAAGGTTCCTGAACAGGTAAGGGATGTAAGAAGGAGAGAGAGAGAGAGAGAGAGAGAGAGAGAGAGAGAGAGAGAGAGAGAGAGAGAGAGAGAGAGAGAGAGAGAGAGAGAGAGAGAACAAGAACAAGAACAAATCTTTAATCGTCTAAGGCCACAGCCCCTTACAATAGTGGTTAAAATAACAGCAATAGTATCTGCACAGTTAAAAAATTATAGTCACGCATAAAATTCAACAAATACATTAAAGACCCTGATGACATGTCACTGAACCTGATTTATAAGGGTTCGTCTCTTCTGTAACATGAAGAACACAAATCTGCTGAAGCTGTTCATCACATTATCCTCATTACTGCCACAGAAATACACAAGTTGTTGTTGCAGCGTCTTGAGTTCGAGATTTTCAAATACTTTGCTCGAAGGTCTTGATAAAAAGGACATAAAAATACAACATGGTGTTCATCTTCTTTATCAGCTGTACAGAGAGGACAGTTTCTTGTCGTTTGGTTTGGTGCGTACCGAAACTTGTGAGCGTTGATTTCGGATACTCCTGCGCGGAAACGAGTAAGAGCAACTCTGTACTTAATATCTTCGATTAATTCAATGTACTGTATTTCTCTTTTTCCAAGCATGTTTTGTAACAATTATAAATGTCCAAACGTTCACTGCATTCTAAAAAAGAGAACCATTCTTGACAAAAACAATCTTGTAAACGTCTTTTAAACTCTTGTAAGAAACACTTCTCATTCCCAACCATTCCGTACACAGCAGCAAAACCATTACAACATAAAAGACTCTGCACATGTGAGACCCAATTTGTGTGGCCCTTCGATGCCAAATTACATAAAGTTTTATATGCAATCTTGGAATATCTTGAATCAGGTTGCTTCAGCAGTGTAAACCAGTATTTCACACATCTGACTGCAGAGTTAATATACAGCGGATGTCTTCCCAATTCACCATACACAATGTTGTTTGGAGTTCGAATTGTCACTTTCAGAAACTTTTTACACGCAAACAGGTAGACCCTTTCCACAGAGTCATACTTTCCATATCCCTATAGCTCTGAACCATACAAGAGCATAGCGGTACCCCCTTCAAGAATTTCTTGTACATGTATGTGTTTTCAGGCTCCAGTGCGTGTAGGACGCAGGGACGCGGTGTTTGGGGAGCCCTGCTGTATCGTGTGGTGCATGCAGTATTGCGTTGTGGGCAGTGGAGTGGAGTGCTGTCTGTTTCACTTAATTGTGTTGTTTTCCAGGAAGAAGTTCAGCGAGTGGCGAGAGAAGTATGGCGATGTGTTCAGCTTCTACCGGGGCGGTCAGCTGGTGGTGGTGCTCAACGGTTACCAGGCCATACGGGACGCGCTGGTCAAGCATGGTCAAGACTTCTCCGGCCGCCCGCACTCCTTCCTCGTGGACAGGGTCTGTCAGGGCATGGGTCAGTACGATGCTGTGTTCAAAAGTTTCGTACGTCCCGGGGAAACCACCGTCACCATCACAGATCGGTCAAGGCTTTTACTTGGGAGAGAGACGGGCGCATTCGCCTAGTGGATAAGACGCTGGTCTCTCAAGCGAAAGGTCGTGGGTTCGAATCCCGGCCGCGCCTGGTGGGTCAGGACTGGAGAGTCTTCCGATATCCCAGATATACATATGCATATGTCCAGACCTGCTAAAGCCTTATACCCCTTCGTATGTACAAGCAAGCACAAGACCAAGTGCGCACGGAAAAGATCCATGTTAGTGGATTATAGAAACACGAAAATACCGAGCATACATCCCCCGAAAGTGGCGTATGGCTGCCTAAATGGCGGAGTAAAAACGGCCATACACGTTTAAAAAAAAAAAAACCGTGGGAGTTTCAGTCCATTAACGAAGAAGAACTTGGGAGAGAATCATCCTTCCGCGAAGACACATGTAAACAAAAGCCAGTATGATCGTCAGGGTGGGCCACAAAAAGAGGGACAAAATCAAACTCTCATATTTTCTAAGAAAATAATTGTTTCTTTCTGACCAGAATGTCCTTTGTTGTTGTTAACCACACTACCAGTGTTTCTGAACTTATCAACCAAGCGTGTGATAGTATGACGACGTGGTATTTTCTTTCCAGGGTGTTCGCGTCGAAACTGTCTTTGAACCAGAGTAGGCGACTTACAGTTCCACAATCTTGGTCCTCTCTTCGACGGAAAAGTGATCGTAGGGGTCCATTCTTCTGTCAGATAAAACTTACAGGTCTTCTGGATATATCACCTGAAAATCAGAAAGAAACAATTATTTTCTTAGAAAATATGAGAGTTTGATTTTGTCCCTCTTTTTGTGGCCCACGTCATCCAGCAGCGCGGGGCCTGGATTGAACATGTCATCAATTACTGACAAGAGCAACCAAATGTTCTTCGATTTCGAAATGCTTTGGTATAATAAAAATTTGAGATGTTGTCCACATCTGGTGAAAAAAATCTTGCGAAAATTCTTGTATTTGTAGAAACTATTACAGTTTCTTTTTGTCCCTCTTTTTGTGGTACACCCTGTATTTATGCCGTGTGAGATGGAATTTTTTGGCACAATGCATCACGCGTTCACATCGGCCAGCAGATCGCAGCCATTTCATTTTTCATTATTCATTTTTTTTTCATTACTTTATTGTCCCATCGCTGGGAAATTCGGGTCGCTTCCTCCCAGTGGAAAGCTAGCAGCAACGGAGTCGCGTTACCCAGGTGTCTGCGTGTTTAGGTGTATTCAGCCACCTGCACTTATGGCAGAATGACCAAGATCTTTAACGTGCCATTGTGGTGACACGGGGGTGGGAGATGGATACCGTCTCTGGGTCTGCACATAAAGTTGACCCGTGTCCGTTCGGCGCATATCCTACTTTTCACGGCCTATTATTCCAAGTCACACGGGTATTTTGGTGGACATTTTTATCTATGC
The DNA here is from genome assembly GCF_037325665.1 of Littorina saxatilis. NCBI lineage: Eukaryota > Metazoa > Mollusca > Gastropoda > Littorinimorpha > Littorinidae > Littorina > Littorina saxatilis. The sequence continues at coordinate 14,804,005 of NC_090250.1, read as the reverse complement.
CTATACAATTTTGCCAGGAAAGACCCTTTTGTCAATCGTGGGATCTTTAAGGTGCACACCCCAATGTAGTGTACACGAAGGGACCTCGGTTTTTCGTCTCATCCCAAAGACTAGCACTTGAACCCACCACCTAGGTTAGGAATAATCCACTAACGTCCTGACCCAGGGTCGAACTCGCAACCTCTCGCTTCCGAGCGCAAGTGCGTTACGACTCGGCCACCCAGTCCTCATTATCATCAGCACATCACGGTTTTGTGTTAACTTCTCAGCCCAGATACACATTCTTAGAATAATGTCCTGAATGGCTTTTGACCCAGTTTGTTTTTACCCAGATACACTATATTTCAGGACTGTCCGGGTCCTCAGGTAACGATAACAAAGAGCAGCGCAAGGTGAGCACGGAGATCCTCAGTCACCTGGGCATGGGGCACTCCTACCAACAGGTGCAAATCATGGAGGAGGTCATGCACTACCTGCAAGCCATCGAGGACCTCAAAGGTAAGAGCTTAGTGACGGTTAGACAAACACAATACCAGCACATGTTCATTCTAGTGGTGATGTTAAAAGTAATTTTACACTATTGATGTATTGTTAATTCACCGAGACAAACATCATGTTCGGAACTCTGTCATTTTCTGACTGACTGACAGACTATTGGGGTTAACGTCCTCTTAGACCAGTTGGCCTATATTGGGACAGGTATTAGTAATACGCCGAGGGTATGGTGTGATACCTTGACTCGAACAAGCCCGCTGTGGCTCTCTTCTTCGACACGCAAGCATCTACTATATAATACTGGTAGGATTTTCGGTGGTTTTTCGATTCCTGTCACCAAACCGCGCGGATTTGTGCCTTCTCCTTCGGTTGCTATGCCAACGTGACCCAGGAAATCGATTCCGCTAGGTCCCGACTTCCAATTTTGTCCACGAACAAAGTTTGAAGAGGTTTGTCTCGCAAATTTCAGCAGACAACAGTGAACTTTGACCTGAACTTTGACATCGCGGCGAAAGAGATCTGTGATTGGTTCTTCTTCAACTTTCGGTTCGACTAAACACGCGACCGCACCTCAGACGAACCTAGCTGTGTGTTTTATTTCTCTACCCCAGACGAACCTAAAATAATAAGAAGATAGATAGATCTGTTTATCTGTTAATGGAACTCCAAAATATTCCATAGATTTGTTTACTAAATAGTTCGAAACATTATCACCTGATAAGTCGCCGTATAACCTTATAGGTTCCAGCGACTAAATATTTTCCCCCGGTTCAACCATAGACATGTACGTCATCATGATCTCCCCTTAATTTGACCGTTATTTTGGCTGTCTTAGTGAAATGGTAAGATATATCTCTATGTTTTTTACATGTAAGTGTTCGGAAAAAATACAGTTATAGCAGCTATGTACAAAAATAAGCAGCATATGCTCTTTTCGCCAAAGTAAAGTCCTTTTTTCTTCTGGTTTCTTATATGTGTCACAGCACACCGCAAGCTTTTAGGCGAATAGCAAGTGAGTGGTATATATATATCATCAATTTTATAGTAGATAACGGTGTAAAATACTTACCATGTTCATGTCCGTTATACGTTTTCAATATTCCATATGTGTCATTTAATTGTGTGTTGCTTGATGCCATGTATGTATGTGTGTGTGTGTGTGTGTACATGACTTTAAATAAGCATGGATGGATGTGTGCACTCGATTGTGTGTGTGAACCATGTATATATTTTCTGTTGTCAATGTTGTCAATTAGATATGTTATACTATGCGTTTGAATCATTAAGTATTTTAGACGTCATACTTTTTTTCGTATCTTCACGATGGCTTTTTACCCGTTTAAATTTTAATGCTTCCAACTTTCAAAGCGCTGCACGGCTGGGAAGAGATGCGCACTTTTATCACTGTTGTTCATGTAGACGTAATCATGGATTCATGCAAACGTCATACCTGCTGTATTTTATTTTGTTTGTTTGTATAGTCGCGTGCGGTCGCGCAGTCTTTTTGGTCAGTTCCGATTACCTCCCATTGATGCGAAAACCTATATGACTGTTTTTTGTTATTTTTCTCTCTGTTAATTCACCAGTGGCTATGTAACATGTGTTATACCTTATAGGTTCCAGCGACTAAATATTTTTCCCCGGTGCAACCATAGACATGTACGTCATCATGATCTCCCCTTAATTTGACCGTTATTTTGGCTGTCTTAGTGAAATGGTAAGATATATCTCTATGTTTTTTACATGTAAGTGTTCGGAAAAAATACAGTTATAGCAGTTATGTACAAAAATAAGCAGCATATGCTCTTTTCGCCAAAGTAAAGTCCTTTTTTCTTCTGGTTTCTTATATGTGTCACAGCACACCGCAAGCTTTTAGGCGAATAGCAAGTGAGTGGTATATATATATCATCAATTTTATAGTAGGTAACGGTGTAAATTACTTGCCATGTTCATGTCCATTATACGTTTTCCATATTCCATATGTGTCATTTAATTGTGTGTTGCTTGATGCCATGTATGTATGTATGTGTGTGTGTGTGTACATGACTTTAAATAAGTGCACTCGATTGTGTGTGTGAACCATGTATATATTTTCTGTTGTCAATGTTGTCAATTACATATGTTATACTATGCGTTTGAATCATTAAGTATTTTAGACGTCATACTTTTTTTCGTATCTTCACGATGGCTTTTTACCCGTTTAAATTTTAATGCTTCCAACTTTCAAAGCGCTGCACGGCTGGGAAGAGATGCGCACTTTTATCACTGTTGTTCATGTAGACGTAATCATGGATTCATGCAAACGTCATACCTGCTGTATTTTATTTTGTTTGTTTGTATAGTCGCGTGCGGTCGCGCAGTCTTTTTGGTCAGTTCCGATTACCTCCCATTGATGCGAAAACCTATATGACTGTTTTTTGTTATTTTTCTCTCTGTTAATTCACCAGTGGCTATGTAACATGTGTTATACCTTATAGGTTCCAGCGACTAAATATTTTCCCCCGGTGCAACCATAGACATGTACGTCATCATGATCTCCCCTTAATTTGACCGTTATTTTGGCTGTCTTAGTGAAATGGTAAGATATATCTCTATGTTTTTTACATGTAAGTGTTCGGAAAAAATACAGTTATAGCAGTTATGTACAAAAATAAGCAGCATATGCTCTTTTCGCCAAAGTAAAGTCCTTTTTTCTTCTGGTTTCTTATATGTGTCACAGCACACCGCAAGCTTTTAGGCGAATAGCAAGTGAGTGGTATATATATATCATCAATTTTATAGTAGGTAACGGTGTAAATTACTTGCCATGGTCATGTCCATTATACGTTTTCCATATTCCATATGTGTCATTTAATTGTGTGTTGCTTGATGCCATGTATGTATGTATGTGTGTGTGTGTGTACATGACTTTAAATAAGCATGGATGGATGTGTGCACTCGATTGTGTGTGTGAACCATGTATATATTTTCTGTTGTCAATGTTGTCAATTACATATGTTATACTATGCGTTTGAATCATTAAGTATTTTAGACGTCATACTTTTTTTCGTATCTTCACGATGGCTTTTTACCCGTTTAAATTTTAATGCTTCCAACTTTCAAAGCGCTGCACGGCTGGGAAGAGATGCGCACTTTTATCACTGTTGTTCATGTAGACGTAATCATGGATTCATGCAAACGTCATACCTGCTGTATTTTATTTTGTTTGTTTGTATAGTCGCGTGCGGTCGCGCAGTCTTTTTGGTCAGTTCCGATTACCTCCCATTGATGCGAAAACCTATATGACTGTTTTTTGTTATTTTTCTCTCTGTTAATTCACCAGTGGCTATGTAACATGTGTTACAGAATTGCACCGGTGTAAGGGTTAACATTTTATTTTTCACCAAGAGAATATAATTCATTATATGCGGGATAATGTGCGGGGGGGGGGGGGGGGGGGGAGGGGTGCAAACAACATTTTCACAAGCACATAACCAACAAAATGACATCGCATGCGCAGCACACAAAGTGCGTAGCACGGGTACCACTAGTTGGGTTTGTTTCGTCAAAGTATCAAAATACGATCATGATAATCAGAGGCGAGAGATGATGCATGCGGAGGCGATTTCTGATGAGAAGAGCCTCATATTTGAGAGACAGTTATACTGTATACTTGGTACATTTTGTAATTGTGTGGTTGCAGGTGAAGCGACGGACCTGTTGGAGCTGACTCACGTGAGCATCTCCAACAACATCTGTTCCATCGTGTTCGGCAAGCGCTACGACTACCACGACCCGCTGTTCCTCACCTGCATGCTGGCCATAAAACAGAACTTCTACGACATCTATCACCTGGAGAACTTCAGCTTCGTCCCCTTCAAGGAATATATGCCCTTTGACCCCTTCAACTGTAAGGTAATTAATTATATACGATACCGATACATGCACACCCTGGCGGCGACTTTGCGATTTGTTTTTACTCCTGATATGTTGGAAGTCACCGAGACAAACTTCTCTTGACATTCTTGGTCACTTCCTCAGGAGATGCAGAAGAAGTGATAGAACTTTTACATGACGCCATTATTCAAGTTATGACGTTTTTTTCGAACTTTGTTTGGCTTCTGATGTCAGAGATTTCTTTCTGGTTGTTGTCTTTTAAAGAAAAAAAAAATCGATATCGTATCTCTTTAGCCGCGCTTTACACGTGTCAAGTTTTGGTTGTTGAAAGGACAAGGGGACTTTATGGAATGTGTAACCGCTGATACAAGCAACTGAAATGTTTGGTTCGACTGTTGACGTGATGCATAATTAAGCGAACTACGTTTCTGTTTCCGTTCAACAATGAACGTTGTTTATGTTCACTGTTAATTAACAATGTGCGGTAAAGCAGAATTAGTTGACGTGTTAGGTAGTTTGACAGTCGTGACATTTGCACACCATCTTGTTCTATATAGACTTGGTGCATGTTGGCTGATTGGTTGACGGATTGGTTATAGTAGAATCGTCCGCGTGTGTGTGTGTGTGTGTGCGTGTGTGTGTGTGTGTGTGCGCGCACGCGTGTACGTGCGTGCGTGCTCGTGTGTGTGTGTGTGTGTGTGTGTGTGTGTGTTTGTATATTTGTGTGTGTGTGCGAGGCTGACGCTAAGTACCGGCATGTCCGTATGAGAGGGCCTTAGGTACCGTGCATAGACCTTGGCTGCACTAGGTACCGCGCTAAGTACCTGCGATGTTAAAACCCATGTACATAATACTTTTGTGTGTTGTTTATGATGTTTATATGTAGGCATGTTAGTTTGAACTACGATCCTTTATTTTCGTAAATAAGGCTCATCATTTTGTCAAATAGTAGCGGTTTGAATTTCAAAGGTACTTAACGTATGAAATATACGTACAGAACCAACTTTTTACACACAACCTAAAAGTTCTCACTGCAGATTTAAAAATAACAGCAATCGTTCTCTTGTATTTAAATCATCATTGACAGCAAATAACTGAGTAGAAACATAGCCCTAATTGGGAGT
>NC_090250.1:14746010-14796010 GCF_037325665.1 Littorina saxatilis | reverse complement strand
GGAGAGAGAGGGAGAGAGAGAGAGAGAGAGAGAGAGAAAAAATTTTTTTATTCTAAATTTATTGATAGAGGAAAGAGGGAAACAGAGAGAGGAGGGAAAGGGAGAGAAATCGAGATAGGGGGAAAGAGAGATATATATTTGTACTCTAAATTTATTATAAGATACAAGAGAGAGAGGGGGGGAGGAGAAAGAGGGACCGTGAGAGATACAGAGAGTGTGAGGGGAGAACAGCGGTAACCTTCCACTACCTAGGGTTTCTTCCCAGCTTGACTGTGAGGTCTTGACACGCACCATGCCAAAGACCAACAGTAGACAATTTTAATGATGAACTCGAACTGCCTGAATCTGTGTTGCCTTTCTCATTGCAACTCGGCTGCATGATCACATGCCTGTATTTGTCATGTAAATTCTTACAACCCCGGATACAACAAGAAGAGCAAACGCTCGATCGAGTCACTTTCGCAGTTCTGAATATTATATGAGGCATCAGATGGACAGGAAGAAATTGCTATTCACAACACAATGAGTCACGTTCACATAAAATTTGAGCCCGGTCACTTTTATAGTTTCCGAGAAAAGCCCAACGTTAAGTTGTGTGTTGCCGAACAGAAAAGGCTAGTTATCTCCCTTGTTTTTCTGATAACGTTCGTAAAAGGCTACAGATGTAAATACTTTGATGTAAAGAATAATCCTACAAAGTTTCAATCACATCCGATGAACTTTGTCAAAGATATAAAATGTCTAATTTTTCCTTTGACGCTGACCTGTGACCTTGAAAAAGGTCAAAGGTCAACGAAACCATCGTTAAAGTGTAGAGGTCATTGGAGGTCACGACTAAACAAAATATGAGCCCGATCGCTTTGATAGTTTCCGAGAAAAGTCCAACGTTAAGGTGGTGTCTACGGACGGCCGGCCGGACAGACTAACACTGACCGATTACATAGAGTCACTTTTTCTCAAGTGACTCAAAAACAAAACCAGAAAATGACGCCACAGTTTAAACAAAAAAAAGCATGGCTTTAATTTAAAATAGCAACATTAACACCTAAATGTTTATTATAATGCAGTAAAACTATTACATATCTGATTATTCTTATTCGCCTATTTCGTCTCCTCTACCCCTGTGCGTGTATTGTATGTGCCTCTTGTTTTATGGACTGGGTAAAGGAGCTGCGCCTTTGGCTATCAGTGTGACTGACTTTTAGGGTTTAACGTCCTCTTAGACCAACTGGTCTATATTGGGACAGGTATTGGTAATACGTTGAAGTTATGGTGTGATACTTTGATTCGAACAAGGCCGCTGTGGCTGTCTTCTTCGACACACCAGCATTGGGTTTGTCTCGTCAAAGTATCGAAATACGATCATTATAATCGGAGACGAGAGATGATGCATGCGTGTCTTCGTGTTTTCCAAGCCCTGAGACTTTCGCTGTGAACGTGGGATCTTTTTCGTGCGCATGTGTTCACACGGGGGTGTTCAGACACCGAAGAGAGTCTGCACAAAGTTGACTCCGAGAAATAAATCTCTCGCCGAACGTGGGGATCGAACCCACGCTGATAGCGACCGACTGGCTACAAAGCCAGCGCGCTAACAACTGAGCTACCTCCCCGCCGCGCTATCAGTGTCAAGTTACCAAAGGCGGAGGGGAAGTGTTTAACTAACAGTATCAAGCTTGTCGTGCATTCAGAACGCGTGTACTGGAGTGACTGACAGGGGCTTGTCTGGACTTGACTGCGCCTGAACTGATGCGTTGTTTCATCGAACTATTGACAGTTAAAAAGAGAAGTACGCCTTCTTTTGGTTTAAATACATATTTATCCAACAGTCCGAATTACAATAGAAAGGGCAAGATGAAGAAACACAAAAGCACGAGGCTCAAATAAGTGCTACCAAAATTAAACAGAAACGTCTCTGGCGAACGTTTTAAACAGTATATTAAGACAGTATAAGCATTTTACTTCACAGTTATTTTTCAAGTCAGTAATATCAGTATAAATATCACACACTTGAATGTTGTCCAAGAGCTTCAAGGCATAGTCACTGATGTCATTATTTCAGTTATTGTCAAGATTGTGGGTCATGAGAACTTAATTGTAATATTAATGGTTTTATGATAATACTAAAAATAAACAGCAAGAAAAAAATATGAAAAAAGTTATAAGTGTATAGTACTTGTCTTAATTATAATAGTCCTGATTTTGTGATCAAGTGCTCTACACAAGGCTAGATGTTATCAGAGGTCAAGGATGTCAAATATCACGTAAAGTTGAAGCAACCAGAGCATCGGTGGCTAGCAGAGGCACCTCCGATTGGGCCACCAGAAGTAGAGGTGAAAGGAGAGGCTGGTGCAGCGGGGTGCCCGAGCCTCAGAAGGGTAGTTGGCGATGCAGCAAGGCCATTGATATCAGCGTGAACTTGTTATCGTATCAGCCGGTGCCGTTATCGGGTTACAGCCGTAGCCCTTTCGCCGTGGCTTCGCCGAGCTAGCACTGTAACTCAGATGCTGACCACCGGTTACGGGTTAGCGGCGCCACAGGACCATGGTTTCAGCGTTCCTTTTCGTGTTGGTATCAAGTTACCGTGCGCTGGCCAAGAACGCTAGCATTGAAGAAGGGAGAGAAAAGTTCTACCTCCCCATCTTCGGTTTATGTAAACGACTAGGGCTCCTTGCATTAGGAAGTATTCGGATTCTAAATGTTTATTATTATTATCACTAGCAATACTCGTGCTCCTCACGGGATGTAACAAATGTTTTATGATTTTCATTAATCACTGATGGTGTGGATATTAAAGTGTCTATGCGAATCCATACCATTATCAATTGCTATTATTGTTGCAATGGTCGACTTATCTTGTCTGAATCATGACTGATTTATTATTGTATTCATAGCTTCAAAGCGATGGTGATTCAGTGGAGGAGATTAGCTCCCCTGATCAGCGAAGCCTTATAACTATCAGTCATATGATTACCACAAATATGATGGTTAAAACCCTTATAACTTTGGAACCAGCCAACCATTTTTTTTAAATGAAATTAAACATGAAGACGCAGCACATTAGTCCCTTCAACTTAAGGGGGAAAAAAAGAAAAAAAAATTCAACTCGATTTTCTGAGAAAAACATTTTTGCTGTGATTATGTAATTTTTAACTGCTATTTTGTAGACCCGTCCTCAGAGTATGTAATGAAAAAAAGTTTCATTGAAATATTCCCAGAACTTTGGGAGACATGGCTGATTATGTATTTTGACCATCGGGCCCCGTAATGACCTTGACCTTTGACCTATCCAATATAAATGTTGCACGCAATAGGCTATCGTGTGTCTACATCTACCTACAAAGTTTGGTTGAAAAATACTTAGCCGTTCAGGATTTATCGCAGTTCCTATATTGTGACATACATACATACTTACGGAATGGAACAATCGCAAACGTCCCCGCTGGATGACGAATTAAATTATAAAAAACGTATCAGTAAAATAAAATAACAATGAACAGCACACATTCCCTGAAAAGTAATGTAGCGTAGGGGAAAGGGAGAAAAAAAAGTGACACCGCGTGGATTCGAACGTGCGTGATTAGAACGTGATGAAGCAAGAGTGTCCTAACCAACTGGCCTACTAATAATTTGCAAAAGTTTCAGGGAGAAATACAGCTATGACATTACAAAAACCATAGGCAATGGATGTTCCGTTTGCCATTCCAATAAGTAACAACAATAATAACTTGATAGGTTTGAGAGTGAACTTGATTTGACATGATACTGTGTTGTCTAAAGTGTTTATTGGATTCTCGGGCAGTTTTATCCCGGACGGCTGCATGTCGAGCTTCAGGGGTGCCTAAGGGCATCCGGCGGTAGGTAAAAATATTTAATGTTCAAATAAACCCACTTAATTAAAAAAAATAAACACATTAGTCCCAGCCAGTCCTGATTGAGGTGGCCTCCACTATGCCCATGCAAAAGGAATAACGTGAAAGTTGCCCAGTACCACAGAAATTAGCAATTTCGTGTGACTGAGGCTACCAGTACCTGTATTAATATATGAATTATGATTGGCAACGGTAAGCGATTTCACACAGATTAGCGCGGGACAAATATTGACAGAATTTTTTTTTATCATAACTGCAATGTTCTTCTCCCCCAAAAAACAACAACAACAACGCAACACCTCCCCCCCCCCCAACCCCTAAGAAGAACAGGTCCGACAAACCCCTGCGTCACCCAGTGAGCTTTTTTTTTAAATTAACGACGCCAATGGGATTCGATCTCCTGCCTCAGACACTTTCGTTTTGTCACGTTAGGAGAGCAATTTACCAACTTATCTATTTTGCGTCTTGACAGTTCGCGTGAGTGATATTTTAGTGACTTGTGTGACATATAGACTGACCGGAACAAACGCAAACGTCCACCCTCTGGGGGACAAACAACACATTTGCATTCAAACAAAGTAGTTTGTTGATCATAGTGCAATTATCCCGTTTGACTTGTGTCTGTTCTCAATATGACTAACATATATATGTACTCATTTCTCCCAAATAGGTAAAGCTATTGAAACTCATTTTGGCTATGAGCTCGAGGTCCATGGGAATAAACGCTCATAATTATGTCCTGCGGATCGATGACCCTGGTGTCACTCAAAATTATCCCCGTCAGGAAATGCTATTTCGTATACATGTACTCAATTGTCTAACCGGCACGGTTGGCCTAGTGGTAAGGCGTCCGCCCCGTGATCGGGAGGTCGTGGGTTCAAACCCCGGCCGGGTCATACCTAAGACTTTAAAATTGGCAATCTAGTGGCTGCTCCGCCTGGCGTCTGGCATTATGGGGTTAGTGCTAGGACTGGTTGGTCCGGTGTCAGAATAATGTGACTGGGTGAGACATGAAGCCTGTGCTGCGACTTCTGTCTTGTGTGTGGCGCACGTTCTACGCCAAGCAGCACCGCCCTGATATGGCCCTTCGTGGTCGGCTGGGCGTTAAGCAAACAAACAAACAAACTCAATTGTCTCCAGTAAGGACACAGTTATTTTCTCCGAAATTAAGGCCCCAGTTTGTGGTGATTGATATTGATTTGCTCTGTAGTTTGATGATCCTAGTGCCAACATTATCCCGTCAGGCATGGTTTAAATGTTTTCGTTTGCACCCACTTTTCTCCAAAAACTGATAAAACTGGTGACACCACTATTCGGAAGCATGCTCATCGGAGTCGATGCCGAGAAGCTCTGAACTTTGGTGACCCTAGGTACCATATTATCCTGCCAGGAAGGGTTTTAATATATGCTCACTTTACACCCGTTAGGGTCTATATGTTCTATCAGCCCCAGATACTTTACTTGATATTTGCTTTCGGTCCAGCCGACTCTTTTGAGCCATATCAGGACCAATCAGCCCGAGATGTCTTATCATTTCGATGAAGAAGACTTTAAATAATAAAACAACAACCACAGCACGAGATGATAAACGGAAAGTATTAGGATCCTTATGGTCACTTGTTAATTATTATTTTGTTACCCCTTTATCACATGCCGGCTATTGATACATGCCATATCATTATTTTTGTTATCAAAACGAATACGTTGTGTGTGTGTGTATTGTTAGGAAAACTCCAATCTTTTAGATTAGTTAACAATGTATCAAGAAAAATCACATATTTGAGCGAGTTTCTAGGTGACCGTCTTCGTGATTAGGGACCTAATGTACATCCTATATGATCTTCCATGAATGGGTTCGGTTGCTATTTGAATTTTCTGTAAAAGGGGTCGCTCAGATAATCGTCAAAATGTAACTGACAAGTCCAGTGGCTAACGAAGGAAAGCACCGATCACCATCAAGACTAAATCACTACCAGATGTCAGTAGGAATGTTGGTAACTGATCCACTGACCGCTATCATGTTTTACTACTCGCGTACAGAACTGACTGGGCTTGCTAATAAGCAAGCGTTAGTTTGTAACACATTCCCTGGCCCGTCCCAAGAGAACATGAAAGATATATATTTATGCTACACGGAAGCGTTTTGCTTTAAGCAGACTACATGTATAGACCGAAACAGTTCAAAATAATGATACTGGATTCAGACTTCAACATTATTGTTTTCATATTAGGCCTACGAAAAATGACTTACATAACTTATTTTATACTCGTTAAGAGAAATAATACATGCATCGAGGGACATTGCTTTTATTCTAGGCTACATCTCTTATGGAGGCATCTTACACACTCTCTCTCTTTCTTCACCCTCCCATCTCTCTCTCCTTCTCTCCCCCTCTATCTTTCTAATATTGACAACACCCCTCATATGATCACTCAACCTCTCCCCATCGCCCTCTGTCTCTCACCTTCTTACACACACTCTCTCTTTTTCCAACTCTCCTCTCTCTCCATCTCTCTCTCTCTTCAATAATGACACCCTCCACTCTCGAATCTCCAAACATTCGGTTAAACGTGATTAACTGGTATCGTACCCCTATGACAGCTAATATTCCATATTCTCTGCATTCTCTGCTTGTTGCATTACGTTAAAGGTTTTAATGCTCTTTTTTTTCAAGCCACATTTCACGTCAACCAACTTTTATCAAGACGTTATTCAAAGCGTCATTGTAGAAATGACATTCGGAAATATTAGGGGAATCTCTGTCATAACATTTTTTTTTCTATTTGTTTCCTATCAGGCATTTTTTGTTTTAATCACAAGTAATATGATACAGACACACAAAGAGAGACACCTATAGTGACAGCCGCTCTATCATGCTAGGACTGGTGTCAGTATACTGTGACTATATGAGGATGTCAATCAATCAATCAATATGAGGCTTATATCGCGCGTATTCCGTGGGTACAGTTCTAAGCGCAGGGATTTATTTATTTTATTTTTATTTTATGCAATTTATATCGCGCACATATTCAAGGCGCAGGGATTTATTTATGCTGTGTGAGATGGAATTTTTATTACACAATACATCACGCATTCACATCGGCCAGCAGATCGCAGCCATTTCGGCGCATATCCTACTTTTCACGGCCTATTATTCCAAGTCACACGGGTATTTTGGTGGACATTTTTATCTATGCCTATACAATTTTGCCAGGAAAGACCCTTTTGTCAATCGTGGGATCTTTAACGTGCACACCCCAATGTAGTGTACACGAAGGGACCTCGGTTTTTCGTCTCATCCGAAAGACTAGCACTTGAACCCACCACCTAGGTGTGGAGAAAATTGCTAACGCCCTGACCCAGGGTCGAACTCGCAACCTCTCGCTTCCGAGCGCAACTGCGTTACCACTCGGCCACCCAGTCCGATGTAACCCTCTGCTACTTCAATCTCAGTGTGGCAGTACATTAATCTGCTGACCATAAACAAGGAATGCGTCCAGCTGTCTCTCTAGCTCTCCATTAGGTTTCTCAGCGGGTTACCTGCTTGACGACGTGCTAATTGATGGCACGCGAACCGTGTAATGTATAGCCACTGCGCGAGTCGAACCGCTCTACGACTAGCTGCTCCTCTCCACGCCCCCCCCCCCCCCCCCAACCCCCACCGCCAGCCCCACGCATCCCTCTCTCTCGCCCTGCCTCTCTTCCCCCGTTCCTCTCTCCCCCCCTCCCTCTCTCCCCTCCCTCTCTCTCCCCCTCCTTCTTTCTCCCCCCCTCTCTCTTTACCCTTAATTGTCAATCCGTTTTTCATTGCTAAATTCATACGAATAAATAAAAGCTTGATGTTTAGCAAGAATCACCTCTGATTTGTTATTTGCATTGTCACTGAAGACTAAACCGTCAGTGAAACTGAACAGTTCGCCACCTGTTTACCTCTTTTTATATTTTAATCCAGACAGCATTATCCACCACCACCCATTATATAAACATTCTATTTTGTGTAGTCCCGATATCAATGTTGCACACCTTTTGATGCAGCTTTTAATAATATAAGAGATTTGATTTATACGTATTCCCTGTTTCACTCAATGAATATATATATATTCCCTAAAATATCCAGGTAATATACATATTTCCTGGAATTTGGAGGCCATTTTTAGACGTATTCCCTGACTTATATTTAGCATTCAAAAGGAGATACTTTGATGGAGTGAAAAATCTCTCTCTCTCTCTCTCTCTCTCTCTCTCTCTCTCTCTCTCTCTCTCTCTCTCTCTCTCTCTCTCTCTCTCTCTCTCTCTCTTATGCTTACAAATATAACAACAATCGCATAACAATAGAATTTACAACACAATATTACACTGTTTGCACCAATGAAGTGAGAAAAAATGACTTTTGTATTGGCAAAATCAACAAGCCGTAATAACTCTAGTTGGCGAGATATATTTTGTTTGTTTGTTTGTTTGTTTGCTTAACGCCCAGCCGACCACGAAGGGCCATATCAGGGCGGTGCTGCTTTGACATTTAACGTGCGCCACACACAAGACAGAAGTCGCAGCACAGGCTTCATGTCTCACCCAGTCACATTATTCTGACACCGGACCAACCAGTCCTAGCACCAACCCCATAATGCCAGACGCCAGGCGGAGCAGCCACTAGATTGCCAATTTTAAAGTCTTAGGTATGACCCGGCCGGGGTTCGAACCCACGACCTCCCGCTCACTGGGCGGACGCCTTACCACTAGGCCACCGTGTTGCGGTTTGGCGGGATATAGTGATCCTTACATTCGTTCGAAAAAAAGACCAATAAAGCTACCCTTTCAAACCATGTTCTGAGGTTTTTTGCTTATTTGCTATTGTGTTTGGTTGTAATATGTTATATAGAATTGTGCATGTGAAGTGATATTATATTTTTTAAATATGGAAAAAGTGAAAGCTGATTGAAAATTTATGGACAGATTAATAGATGAAAATGGCTCTCAATAACGACGCAAAAAGGAATTTTACAGGAGCAAGTGAGATTTTACAATAACGTGTTTGATAAAAATGGGAAGGATGAGAAGGATGCTGAAAGTAAAGTTCTTAATTTAAATATTCCTCAGTTAAATGACGAACGAAAATGTGGTTTGGAAACTGATTTTACCGTGTTAGAAATCGGCAGGGCGCTGTCTTTATTAAAAAATGGTTCGTCACCAGGTTTAGACGGATTGACTACAAGTTTCATGAAAAAATGTTGGCCTAAAGTAAAAATGATGGTGGTTAATTCCCTTCAAAGTGCATTTAGAGTCGGTGAATTGTCAGATACTCAGAAAAGAGCAGTTATCACGTTGATCCATAAGGATAAAGATTTGCCGAGAGATAGCCTTAAGAATTGGAAACCCTATATCTGTAACCAATACAGATTATAAAATGCTGGCAACATGTTTATCGCAGCGCGTATCTGGTGTTATTTCTGACCTCGTGTCAGAAGATCAGACAGGATGTATTAAGGGAAGAAAGGCAAGTAACTTGATTAGATTAATTGATTTTGTCATTAATTACGCTAATGAAAGAAATCAAGCAGGTATATTACTTGCCCTTGACTACGCCCGAGCCTACGATTCCATCTCAAAAGACTATGTGGTCTGGTCCTTTAAAAAATTTGGTTTTGGCGAAAAATTTGTTAAATGGATTAAAGTTTTAAGAGAAGTTAAAAGGGCAATAACCAACCTGGCTCTTCCACGGTCTCAAATAGCATTACATATTGGTTTAATGACAAACACCACGAGCTGCATAAATTATATGGGTTGGATTTCGGAAGAAATAAGTGTAGAATTATTAGCAATACAAATCCGAAGTCACCCCAATATTAAAGGATTTGCCTTACCAGATGTAGGTTTTGCAGAACAAACATCGCGTATCTTGAAACTGGCTATGTACGCCGATGACATAACTGTTTTACTTCAAGATAAAAACGACATGGAAACGGTTTTGAAAATTATTGATGATTTTTCCAATATATCTCGCTTAAAATTAAATAAAAGTGAAACGGAAGCAATGTGGTTGGGATCGCGTAAAAACTGTCAAGAGAAATATTGCGATATTAAATGGAATACCCAGGTTAAAATCATGGGAATTAGTCAGTTTTAAAAATGACATCCCGGCCTCTGAAATTATGGAAAATTGGTCCAAAAAGACTTGAAAAAGTTGAACAAATCATTTGCAGATGGTCAAGAAGAAATTTAAGTATAAGCGGCAAATTATGTATTATTAAGTCCTTCTTAGTTTCACAATTTGTTTACGTTATGCAGGCGCTTCTTGCCCCTGTTAAAGTTCTCGATAAGTTGAATACTATTTTGTTCAGGTTTCTCTGGAAAAGGAAGTATTCAAATACAAAAGCCTTTGAAAAAGTTAAACGAAATGTATTGTGTAATGTGGTGGAAGAAGGTGGTATTAACATGATAAACGTCCACGATATGCAGACTTCTTTTTTACTGACATGGGCAGCAAAACTTCAACAACAAAAACATGAACCGTGGACAACGATTCCGTTAAGTCTTTATCAGGTATTGGGAAGAAATTTACTTTGTTTTAAAGCCACAACACTACTAAAACCAAGGTATTGAATGCATTCGATCAAACTTTTAGACAGAAGTTCTCTTAAAATGAATCCATAATAAAGCATTGATTTATGAGAGAGAAGATCGCTTTGGCGATCAATGTTTGTGGAACAATATAAAAGTGGTTTATAAAAATAAAAGCTTATATTTAAAAAAATGGATAGAAGATATTTGGGTTAACGGAGATATGATTCCTTTTAACCAGCTGTGCACAAAGAAAGGATACAGTCCCTCTAGATTTTTTTAGTACCGCGCAGTGAAGACTGCTGTGCGAGCGCTTGCACTTCGCAAAAACACAGCCAGCCCGCGAGCAGGCGAACACAATAATGACCTTGACACACGGAACCCTGTGATCATTAACCCCTCCGCGAGAAAGATTCGCATGCTGATAGTCCAGTCTAAAGCGAGCGAGCCTTGCGCTGCTACATTTTGGTTACATAAATATCAGGTTAAACTTGATCACAGTCATTGGCTGTTTGCAAGCAAATGTACAAAAGAAGAAAGATTGCGATTGTTACAATGAAAAATATTACATAATATTTATCCCACGAATATATTATTAAATAAAATGAAAATTAGAGAAACAAAATTAAGTACATTTTGTAAACACATTGATTATGTTGAACACTTTTTTTGTCAATGTGAGAAGTTGACGAGCTTTTGGGAAAATGTTGTCCATAATATTTTTAGAAATACAGGATCAAATGTGCACCTCTCATAACACGATGTCTTGTTTGGTTATCAACCTAGTAATATATGCCAAAATAATAAGGTACTTAATCACATTATTTTGATTGCAAAAATGTGTATTAGTAAATATTAGTATGGTGATAGATACGATTTGAATAGTATCATTATTGGAAAATAAAATGTACATTAGAAGATTGTGAGTAATGTATACGTCGAGATGAGGTGAAGTGATATATGACGTTTGTGAATATTATGAGGGGGGTGGGAGGGAGCGGATGGACGAGAATAAGAAAAACAAAAAAACAAAAAAAAGGAGAAAAAAAAGTAACCATCTATGGCTCCTCAATTGCTTTTTGTATAAACAACCATGCAAACCACACCAAAAAAAACAACAAAAAAAGAAACCGGTTTTCTCCAATTTAAAAAAACCCCAAAAAAACAAGTCGCGTAAGGCGAAATTACTACATTCTAGTCAAGCTGTGGAACTCACAGAATGAAACTGAACGCACTTCATTTTTTCACAGTGACCGTAGTCCGCCGCTCGCGCAAAACCCAGTGAAACTGACGAGACTGTTTAGCGCGGTGATGGTTTCGCTGTGCTGCATAGCACGCTTTTCTGTACCTCTCTTCGTTTTAACTTTCTGAGCGTGTTTTTAATCCAAACATATCATATCTATATGTTTTTGGAATCAGGAACCGACAAGGAACAAGATGAAATTGTTTTTTAATCGATTTCGGAAATTTGATTTTGATCAGAATTTTTTATATTTTTAATTTTGAGAGCTTGTTTTTAATCCGAATATAACATATTTATATGTTTTTGGAATCAGAAAATAATGAAAAATAAGATGAACGTAAATTTGGATCGTTTTATAAAAAAACAATTATTTACAATTTTCAGATTTGTAATGACCAAAGTCATTAATACATTTTTAAGCCACCAAGCTTAAATACAAAACCGAAGTCCGACCTTTGTCGAAGATTGCTTGGCCAAAATTTCAATCAATTTGATTCAAAAATGAGGGTGTGACAGTGCCGCTTCAACTTTTACAAAAAGCCGGATATGACGTCATCAAAGACATTTATCGAAAAAAAGAAAAAAAAATCCGGGGATATCATACCCAGGAACTCTCATGTCAAATTTCATAAAGATCGGTCCAGTAGTTTACTCTGAATCGCTCTACACACGCGCACGCACACCGGCACAGACAAAACTTGACTAAATGTAAAAAGAGAGAGAGAGAGAGAGAGAGAGAGAGAGAGAGAGAGAGAGAGAGAGAGAGAGAGAGAGAGAGAGAGAGAGAGAGAGAGAGAGAGAGATGATAATGATGATGATGGAACTTTATTTTTCAAGGATAGAGGTTTAAGGTGACGCCTTTTCTTACAACCGGTCCTCACTTCTAATACAAATGTCTAATAAATGATAAACAAGTAAAGCAACATGACAAATAAACAAAGTAAACGAACGAACCAGCAAACAATCGACAAGTAAGCAAACAAGCAAATAAACATAAACAACAAAATGACAAAGTAAGGAACATACAAATCAAAAGCAAAACATGCAACATATTAATTGAGGTTATACATGTAAAGTGATCGACGGTTAAAGTTCCATCCTCACCTATTCACACTTTACTGACACTATACACAACCATCAGTGTGTATAGGAAACAGGTACTTAACGCCTTCGTCCGTACGGGTTACACACTGTGTATAGCCAAACGGTACCTAATGTGGATTTCGTACGTACAGAAGTCACACAGATCCGTCTGCGTATGACCGGTACCTAAGGTGCTCCTCGTCCGTATGTGTGTGTGTGTGTGTGTGTGAATGTGTGTGTGTGTGTGTGTGTGTGTGTGCGTGTGTGTGTGTGTGTGTATGTGTATGTGTGTGAGTGTGTGTGTGTGTGTGTGTATGTGTGTGTGTGTGTGTGTTTGTGTGTGTGTGTGTGCGTGTGTGTGACTGTGTGCGTGTGTGTGTGTGCGTTGGTGTGTGAGTGAGTGTGTGTGTGTGTGTGTGTGTGTGTGAGTGTGTGTGTGCGTGTGTGTGTGTGTGTATGTGTAAGCCTGTGTGAGTGTGAGAGTGGGTATGCGTTTCGTTTATGTGTGTGTGTGTTTGTGTGCGTGTGTGTGTGTGTGTTTGTGTGTGTGTGTGTGTGTGTGTGTGTGTGTGTGTGTGTGTGTGTGTGTGTGTGTTTATGCGTTCGACGGTGTCTTTCTAAGTCTGTCTGTGTATACACACAGTGATTATTAGATTAAATCGGATAACGACCCTCCTCCAACGGCAATAAATTCATAGCTAAAGGTGTTTAACGCCATCCCTGCCGTTTTTACAGACAGGTAATCCTTCAGTATCGGGCATTTTTTCCCCAATAAAGACACTCTCTTTAATTCAACGGAAAGGACGGTCTTCTTTTAAGGACATTACGCCTACTACTGCTTTTGTTTTTGCTTTTGCTGCTGATGCTGGTTCCATTACTGCTACAACTACTACTTCTTATAATTTATTTTGTTTTTCTTCTTGTTCTTGATCTTGTTCTTGTTGTTCTTCTGACTCTCTTGTTCTTCTCATTCTTTTTCTTCTCATTCTTTTTCTTCTCGTTCTTTTTCTTCTTGTTTCTCTTTTTCTTGTTCTTTTTTGTCATACCATCGCAACTTTTAAAAGAATTGGTCTTTCCTCTAGTGTTACTGCTTCTGCTTCAGTTTCTCTGCTGCGACAAATTCTGTACTGCGGCGACAATGTCACGGACTGCTTTTGAAGGAAGTTCATAACAATTCGCTATTCGATTGTTCTGCTGCTGATGCTAGTGTTGCGTCTATGCTCATCTCTGCTGATGGCGTTGCTATAATTATCGTAACACCCTTTCTCGTGAAAACAGTTGGACTCATCCTCTCAGATCTGGCCAAGCTTTTTAATGTGGCAAGACCATCCCTCCACTTGGTCACATACCAAAAACGAACAGCTTGGGTGCTCTCTGTTCATATTGGGAATTTGTAATGAATGATTTTTTTTTAAAGCTAAGTACTGGTGACTTTTTAAGAAATTAACTCATCAAACAATAATTCGTCTGTTCAGAGCCACAACCATATATCTCCAACTTCTCGTCAGAACCACATCCATGATATCTAAAAAAAAAATCACAATTTTCAATGTTAACCCATTTATGTATGAAAGGAAATTATAAACATTATTCCAATTCACCACACCAAGCAATCAGGCTGTTGAAATTTTTGGTATGTGACCAAGTGGAAGGATGGTCTTATCCCGTGTACAAGCCTGGCTAGATCTGAGACGGTGAGCTGAACTTTTTTCACAGGGAGGAGTGTGTTTTTAAAGACTGCAGTCCTCATTGCCGCGACAATCATCTCATTCATTTGTAGTAAAACACCCAAGCCTGCACTAACACCGTTTTATGAAGCGAGGAGTACAGTTCAATGCATGTCCATCAACATTCTCTGGACCAATCGCTGACAGGTTTACAACTCGCGAAAGAGCAACAGGACAGCTGGAGATAACTCTTTTTTCCCAAGTCAGACAAAAAGTCAGAGTTGTTGCCTAACGCTTTTGTGTACGTGTGTGTGTGTGTGTGTGTGTGTGTGTGTGTGTGTGTGTGTGTGTGTGTGCGTGGTGGGGGGCATAAGTGTGTGTGGGGGGGTGGGGGCATGGGTGGGTGTATGTGTAAAAGTGTGTGTGTGTGTGTGTGTGTGTGTGTGTGTGTGTGTGTGTGTGTGTGTGTGTGCATGCGCATGTGTGCGTGTGTGTGTGTGCGTGTGTGTGTGTGTCTGTGTGTATGTGTGTGTGTGCGTGTGTGTGTGTCTGTGTGTCTGTGTGTGTGTGTGTGTGTGTGTGTGCGTGCGCGTATGTGTGTGTATGTGTGTGTGTGTGTGCGTATGTGTGTGTATGTGTGTGTGTGCTGTTGTTGTTATTGTGTGAAGCGTTTCTGTATTGTTTCCGTGGTTTTGAATCCGTTATTCCGATTAAATCCGCCGCACCTCTACGCTAGGACTTCAATTAGCCAATTATCGGACACAAAGGAAACGGTGATGTTTGTCTGGCACCCACACATCAAGATAAATGGTATGTTGGGACATGGTCAGCAAGTTTGCCTCACAATTAGCACGAAGAATGTGAGAGTCCTCGCATAAAGATACTAATTTCCTCATCCAGATAATGTGATTGCTGATGCGAACGCTTAAAGGCACACTCCTTCTCATGGACACAGTTCGGCACACCTTCTCAGATCTGGCCAAGCTTTTGTATGGAATATTAGCCCACCCCTCCACTTGGTCAGATGCCAAAGAATAAACAGCCTGCCTTCTTGCTGTGTTTATTTGGATTTTTTTTCAAATGAGTATAATTACTTAAAAAAGTCACTGTTGGTTTCTACTAAAAGAATTCATCAATGCATTCCCGTGGTGCACATAGACCACCCAGGCCGTTGCGTGTCAGTATGTTACTAAGTGGATCAATGGCCGTATCCCATGGAAAAACCTGACAAGATTTGAGACAGTAAGGCGAAGACAATGACAATGACAATTCTTTATTTAACGAGGGTAATAGAGTAAGCAGTCTTCTGCTTTTTTTATTTTTATTTTTTTTACATCTGGCCCTCGCCCTAAAGAGGGACTAGTCTAAAATGGCTACAGAAAAAAAACCGCACAGAAAACAACTGCTACATGTTTACAGATACGGAATGACGACAGCGTTGAACACTTTCTACCCCACCTATGTTGACCAAGTTTTTTTTAAGCCGAGACCAGCTGTGCTGCAGCAGGTCACTCAGAATTGTAGTAACTGTGTAGGAACTGTGTATCAACACGCTGGAATGCAGGCGTTAGATCGACGTTACAGGAAGCGACTGAAGTGACTGTGTGTACGGATATATCCGTACCAGGTCAGATAGAGCCATATGAGTGGGTACGGATATATCCGTACCTGGGAGACAATGAGTTAAACGAGGAGTGTGCCTTTAATCCGGCTGCGTTCTCAGAAGCATGCACATGTTCTGGACGAGGACAACTGTCTTGATGCGACCACTTGTGTTATTCTAGCAAAAGGAGTGTGACTTTCAAACACACCCACACCTTCCTTTTCGTGGTTAGCCCCCCGTTGCAAATCCAGAAAGGAACGGGACATTGCACAATAGTGTTCGACGCGCACATGTGGGTGTGTGTCTCAGACAGTATATATGTGATCTTGTGTGTACAAATGCACGTGTACTAAGCTAGATCTTTTCACATTTTGCAATAACGTTCTCCTGTAGACACTTGCAGTTGATTTTTTTCTGTCATATCAGCCTCAGTTACTCTTCTTCTGAGGTCGGCAAAAGAATTAAACTTCAGTCGAACTTGTCTATTAGGACAACCCTAAGTGCTGACCAAAAAGGTCGCTAGAGATAGGTGGTCACTATTGAAAGGTGAATTACATAAAACACAACATTGCCGTTTATTTTGGTTCAAACAAAATGTTATTCAGAATTCTTCGCATGAAACAATGGAAAACATACAACTGGGACACGCACTCAAGCAAATGCTTATTTTACGTGGCTTTTTTGTGTGGCTTGGTCATAATGGGAAGATGGTCGTGACGAGAGGAGGTCGTTATCGAGAGGGGGTCGCCAGGGCAGGTACGTCTGTGTCTTTCTTTAAAGGCACAGTAAGCCTCCCGTAAACCATCACAGATACTGTCAGGCTTTTACACACAGTACAAACACCCTTTCGTTTAAACACGCACTGCTTGAGAACATCCTAGGTGCCCTCGTCCGTGAAGAGCGAGCAATTTTCAAAGAATTTATTTTTGCGTGGTTTATCTTACCCCTGAGCCATCGTGAACCCGTGTGATCCAGTTTCCCTTTTTCACAATGCAGTCGTCAGTTAGTCATTTGAATGCGACTCGCTGTGAGCTTATCCGCAATAGCACGTTATTATGTACCTCTGACTATGCACGAAACAAACGGCTGTGGTTCACAAGAACTCTCGCGATGGCTTTTGACTGTTCAGAGGAACTGGCGATAGGCATAAACCGTCGTCTGCTACGAGAACCACGACCTTGCGTGACCCTGCTTCCGGGCGTTTCTTTTTTCAAACTTTCAAAACTTCGAATTGTACTGATCTTGTCTTGATGAAAAAAGAATTCTTTTATGATTTAAGAATGTTTGTGTAACAAGCTGTCAATTTATTATTTAGATTTTAAAAGTTAGGTCTAGCGCCAAAACGCACCACGGTCCGATTGTGATGGAGACAATCCGCAAAATTAATTCTTTAAAAATTGCTCGCTCTTTACGTAGGGCACCTAGGATGTTTCCGTTTGGTGAGCGTTCAAATGGAAGGGTGTTTGTACTGTGTGTAGAAGCCTGACAGTATATGTGATGGTTTACGGGAGGCGCACTGTGCCTTTAATGGAATGTTTTTTACAGTGCACTGACAACGAACAAACACCCCAATGGAAACACAGAGCTGAAAAAGAAAAATGCAAAGGGAGAAAAACGACAAGAAGCCAGCAATAGCTAGAGTGTACATTTACAAGCACAGATCCCTATTAGGCAAAAAAAAAAAAATTGTCTGTTTAGGGTAACCCGACCGACCCTATCGATTTGGCGCCGACCCAAAAACTTTTTTTTGATTTCAAAAAAAAAAAAAAAAAAAAAAAGTAAAAATGCTAAAAAGAGACATTTGGCGTTTCTTTCTCTCCCTTTCTCTCTGTTTTATTTATACGTTAGTTTTGAAACATGTATTCATCAAATATAAGAAGTGAATGTTCAGCCAACATAGCATTTTACACACACACACACAAAAAAAAAAAAAAAAAAAAAACTTTACCTACCTACCGACCCTACTTTTTTTGGTCATGTTACCCTAAACAGACAATTTTTTTTTTGGCCTTATAGAACATATAAGTCTTTCGTATAAGACAAACCCCTTCCTTAAAGCTTAATAAAACACACATAGGTTTTAACAAAGAGCCATGCTACTCAGTACAAAAGAACTTTAAGGACAACAGTTAACAAGTCGTGTAAGGCGAAAATACAACATTTAGTCAAGCTGTCGAACTCACAGAATGAAACTGAACGCAATGCAATTTTTCAGCAAGACCGTATACTCGTAGCATCGTCAGTCCACCGCTCGTGGCAAAGGCAGTAAAATTGACAAGAAGAGCGGGGTAGTAGTTGCGCTGAGAAGGATAGCACGCTTTTCTGTACCTCTCTTCGTTTTAACTTTCTGAGCGTGTTTTTAATCCAAACATATCATATCTATATGTTTTTGGAATCAGGAACCGACAAGGAATAAGATGACATTATTTTTAAATCGATTTCGGAAATTTAATTTTGATCATAATTTTTATATTTTTAATTTTCAGAGCTTGTTTTTAATCCAAATATAACATATTTATATGTTTTTTGAATCAAGAAATGATGTAGAATAAGATAAACGTAAATTTGGATCGTTTTATAAAAACAATATTTTTTTTAAATTTTGAGATTTTTAATGACCAAAGTCATTAATTAATTTTTAAGCCACCAAACTGAAATGCAATACCAAAGTCCGGCCTTTGTCGAAGATTGCTTGGCCAAAATTTCAATCAATTTGATTGAAAAATGAGGGTGTGACAGTGCCGCCTCAACTTTTACAAAAAGCCGGATATGACGTCATCAAAGGTATTTATCGAAAAAAAGAAAAAACGTCCGGGGATATCATTCCCAGGAACTCTCATGTAAAATTTCATAAAGATCGGTCCAGTAGTTTGGTCTGAATCGCTCTACACACACACACGCACAGACAGACAGACACACATACACCACGACCCTCGTTTCGATTCCCCCTCTATGTTAAAACATTTAGTCAAAACTTGACTAAATGTAAAAACGTCCGGGGATATCATTCCCAGTAACTCTCATGTAAAATTTCATAAAGATCGGTCCAGTAGTTTGGTCTGATTCGCTCTACACACACACACACACACACACACACACATACACCACGACCCTCGTCTCGATTCCCCCTCTATGTCAAAACTTGACTAAATGTAAAAAACAAACAAACAAATCCAGACAAACATCACCAGATGCACGTACCCGACTCCACCAAATCACCTCCAATTCAACCTTTCCTTTCGCGCAAATCAAACGCCACAGACGGTTTATCTGTCCTTGGCCAGTCAGCAATCTGCGTGATACAGAAAGCACTGCAATTTGACTCAATAGGTTTCGTCTGATTCTATTTCTCTGGCTTTGGCAAACAATTAAGAAAGGGCTGAGCTGAGGACGATTTGAGCGGAGATTAAGGTCAAAACTCTAATTAAAATGTCACCATCTCCTCTACGACACTTGACGCATCGCGCCTAAAAATCGACGGATGCTTCACCGAAGACTTCGTTTGGACGAATCAATTGGACGAATCCGTTTTCTGTTTTTCGCCAGCGTTGGTTCGGAAAACATTGCTGTTATATAGCAACAGTGCAGCGTTTTACTTTTTCATGATTGCATTTAGAGGTTTTCGCTTTGTTTTTCTACAGCATGAGTGTGTGTGTGTGTGTGTGTGTGTGTGTGTGTGTGTGTGTGTGTGTGTGTGTGTGTGTACGTTCGTGAATGCGTGCGTGCGTGCGTGCGTAGGTACGTGTGTGTGTATGTGTGTGTGTGTGTGTGTGTGTGTGTGTGTGTGTGTGTGTGTGTGTGTGTGTGTGTGTGTGCGTGCGTGCGTGCAGCAGGTGGAGATTTTATTTTAATAATCCGTCTTCTCTGCTTTCAATCTTATTGCCATTTATTTTTCTTCGTTTACAATGTTGCGGCTTAAAGATGCGTTTACATTTATCATGTTTAATAAACTTGAAAAATCATATAGGCGTCAGGACATGATCGGATTTTACGGGGGATAATTATGATTGATTTTAGGGGCGCACTTTTTAACCTCTCTCTCTCTCTCTCTCTCTCTCTCTCTCTCTCTCTCTCTCTCTCTCTCTCTCTCTCTCTCTCTCTCTCTCTCTCTCTCTCTCTCTCTCTCTCTCTCTCTCTCTCTCTCTCTCTCTCTCGCTCGCTCACGTAGACTCGCCATACTGTATTTTTGTTGGAAAACCATCTCAGTTCGCGACAGGCGTTTGTATACGATAAGACCACCTCTCTCCACTTGATCATACACGAACAATCAACAGCATTGGTGCTCTTTGTGCACTGTGTCATTTGTCTTATGAAATAATTTCGTAATATCCACTGGTGGCTTTAAACAATAGTTCATCTAAAAAAATCCAATTCACATCATTAAGCATAAAAAACCCAAGAAAGGTAATTTGTTGGAACGTTTGTTATTGACAAAACAATACGTTACAATCACGTTACATCAATAAGCAGTTAGGGCGTAGATTGTTGGTATGTGACCAAGTGGAGGAAACATCGTATCCCATGTAACCGCCTGGCCCGATCTGATACGGTGAACCGAGCTGTTTTGACAGGGGCCCCGGTAGCTCAGTGGGTAGAGCACTGGACTTGTGATCGGAAGGTCGCAGGTTCGAATTCGGGCCGGGACGGACACGGGTCAACTTTATGTGAAGACCCAGAGACGGAAGCCATGTCCCACCCCCGTGTCACCACAACGGCACGTAAAAGACCTCGGTCATATATTGTGCCATATGTGCAGATGGCTGATACCACCTAAACACGCATACACTTGTGTATCTCATCAAAAGCCGTGAGGGCGTAAAACTCGAATTATCATATAGCCCATACCTGGTCCTTAGGAGGCGAAATATTAAGCCTGTAGGACATGAAGCGTCCTCTCTTTCCTACTGTTTAGACGGAAAGGAGTGTGCCTGTTATATTACAACTTTTTTGGGGGGAGATCATTTTTTTAGTAAGAGTGTACGTAGGTAGGACAGCATGAGGCCAAATAAAAATATATGTTAGTTTAGGGTAATCCGACCGACCCTATTTTATTCCGCCGACCCTAAAACTTTTTTTTTCATTTCTAACAAAAAAACAAAAACTTTTGGCATATTTTGCGAACCATACCGAGACAAAGGGAAGTAACCTCCTTTAAAATCGACCAAACTAAAAAAAAAGAAAAAAAAGCCGACCTACCGACTCTATCTTTTTTGGTCACGTTACCCAAAACAAACATATAATTTTGTTTGGCCTTAATATATATGATATGGCAGTAATAGTTTTCTGACCGCAATGGAGACTCCTTTTCATGAGTTATATAACAAAGCCTCTTTTTCCAAAGCAAGTGTCTGATTCAACACATTCTGTCTGTTGATCGGAAATGAACAGCTCGCATTTCCAACTAAGTCTTTGTTTTATTTGAGGTCGATATCCTCCATACAAGCTAAACAATACGCTTGGCGCGATCAGCCTAAATAATGAAGAAAAGGCAGCTCTGAATTAATATTTTACAATGCTTTGGAGCTGATGAAGTGATACACAATATAATATTCGGAAAAGTCAAACGTGGAGTTGGGAAAGTGCAACAAAATCAACATTGCGAGAACGAACTTGACACTTAGACAAGTATAGAGAAAGTAGGTTTCAACAGACAAGCTTCAGGTTGCTGTCTGTTCAAAATTGCAACACTTTCAATGTTTTCATTTTTGTAACATTTGCAATCAGACCAACAAATCAATAAAGTGCGGTCAGCGGTTAAATATTGCAGTCGGCATTCCATACGACGGTTCTACGCTTTTTGTTCGCTCCCGTCTTTCATCCCTCAGTGTGTGTCGAGCGAATTCCCCCCGCTGGGACCTGCCTATGCCATTGATACGTTAGCGGGAAGTCATCTGTGATTCAGCACATTCAAAGTGTCAGCGAAGATGCATTATGCACGTGATACGCACAAGAAAGAAGTGTACACGGTTGGAGCAAGACCACGCTAACGAACATCCAGACAGAAAGACACACGGATAGACAGGCACACAGACAGACACACAGACAGACACACAGACAGACATACAAACACGCGCGCGCACACAAACGCACGCACACGAAGACTATCACACACACACACACACACACACACACACACACACACACACACACACACACACACACACACACACACACACACACACACACACACACACACACACACACACACACAAACGCTCGCATTTTAAAACTAGTTTCCAATTAAAACGCAAGCGAACTACGATTGTTGTTTAAATATAGTAAACTAGATGATTACCCGCTTCGCCGGGTACCGGCTTCGCCGGGAAGAAGTAGAGCCGAATACCAGGCTGCGCCTGGGACCCGGCGCACGAAGGAAAGGAGATAAACGCGCAAAACACTGGAGACCTTCTAAAAATAGTAACGTACAGTGACCTTCTAAAAATAGTAACGTAGTAACGGGAATATGGATTGACGCCACACGGAGGAAGGGAGATAATCGCGGCTAAAAACACTGGAGAAGATAAGGAAGAGTTACTGGTATACCGGTAGTGGATCCCGAGAAAAAAAAATCGGTTCAGCGCGCACAGCGCTGCGCGCCGAGAGCACGTGTTGAAATATCTCATCAATGAGGTTGTGTCCGGGGTCTCTCTGAATAAGCCCACCAAATTTGAAGCAGATCCATCGAGAACTTTGGCCGTGCATCGCGCACAGACAGACAGACACACAGACACACAGACACTAGTCGTATATATATATAGATGTTGACTCTCTCTCTCTCTCTCTCTCTCTCTCTCTCTCTCTCTCTCTCTCTCTCTCTCTCTTTCTCTCTCATCACTTCTCATGATTTTTTCACACAGATAATCGACCTCAAAGGCACAAATACACTCGTGTTTGCATGGCTGCGTGTGGAAACTGGTTAAAATCTTTAAAGCCTTGTTGATGAACAGAGTCCCAACTCTGAAATGGAAATTCTGATTACAGAATGGCTAACTGCTCTCCTATAAAATTGTAGAATGTGTGTGTGTGTGTGTGTGTGTGTGTGTGTGTGTGTGTGTGTGTGTGTGTGTGTGTGTGTGTCGGTGCATGCATCCGTATCTGTGTCCAGTCTGCATGGCTGTGATCTTCGCGTGCATACGCTAGGGTTTTTTTCTTCTATAATTTTACCTGCCTCTCCTTGCGTGTTTGGGGGAGGACCTCCGTTGGCCAACAGGGGCAAGAATGAGGTTCGTTGGAGGGCAAACAAAAACCTCTTCACTTCCCTGTCAAGGACTCTCCGTGTACCACGTGGTTTCCCCTTTCACTGCCTCGCTTTGCTCTTCTGTTCACATATTTTCTTTCTTTTGTTCTTTTCTTCTTCTTTATCTCTCTCTCTCTCTCTCTCTCTCTCTCTCTCTCTCTCTCTCTCTCTCTCTCTCTCTCTCTCTCTCTCTCTCTCTCTCTCTCTCATACGCAAGAATGTATGCAGTATAGCCTACAACGTGTATATAGTCCTGTGAATAGTTTTTCTGCCTTTTTATTTGTTTATTTTTACTGTCATGTAATTGTTTTACGTTTGTATATAATTATATGTATTTAAGATTAGAATAGTCCCTCTCTGGCCGAGGGCTGGTTGAAAAGAAGCTCGTTTATATTGCTTATGCCACAACCCTCGTAAAATAAAATTTGATTTATTTGATTTGATTTGATTTGATATCTCTCTCTCTCTCTCTCTCTCTCTCTCTCTCTCTCTCTCTCTCTCTCTCTCTCTCTCTCTCTCTCTTTCTCCCTCAATCTCTCTCTCTTCTCTCTCACTCTCTCTCTCTCTCTTTATCTCTCTCTCTCTCTCTCTCTCTCTCTCTCTCTCTCTCCCCCTCTCTCTCTCTCTCCCTCTCTTTCCTTTCCCGCCAACGCAATTCTGTTCATCATTGCTACAGTAGTATAGAACACTTGTTTTAGATTCCTCTCCCCAACCCGTTTTAACTTGAGACCCCCCCCCCCACCCCCACCCCCCTATTTAGGACTCCCCCCTATTAAGACCTTGCTTTTGTGTTTTGGTGGTGTTGTTTTTTTGTTTAGATTTTTTGCTCATTTTATCCATAAATTTACTTCCTTTTTTTAAGACTCCCTCGTTTCTAAACCCGACTTTCGCATTTTTGGGGGAGGTCTTAAACGGGGTGTGTGGGGTGGGGTGTGGGGGGGGGGATGTTCCTCTGTTCCACGTCTTGGTCTCTGATCCAGCCTCACCCACCCCTTTTTCCAACATCTTCTTGTTTTTACTCTTCCTTTCTCTCTGTCTCTCTCGACGAGGGCTCTTCCCGCCAACGTAATGCTGTTCATCCCTGCTATTCCTTTTGATAAAACAATTTTCGATTGAAGCTCCTCGCCCTCGACACATTTTGGGCAAACTGGGCCGGCCACGGGGGCTGATACAGCGTCACTAATTGACTGACTTTGTCCATTCTCTCCGCAGATGCGTTTACCTCCCTTTTGCCCCCTTTTTGACGCGCATGCGCATTCGACGCTTAAAAAGCTTCTTCCTGTTCCTGCGTTTCACGCGAGCTCGCGTGTGGGACGCGCAAGTATGGCGTAAAGATGTTTCCAAAACAACCGGGACCGGCTCGTAAATTCGCTTTGACTCGTAAAGGGTTCTCCTAAGCAGGTTTCTTTTCACTCTCAATACTATACCGTGATTCCGAGAGCCGAAGAAGTGAACAAATCTTGCTTTATGATTTCGTTTGAGTTGATGAGGTTTTCCGACTAAAAAGGAGAGGCGGGAAAAGTTGATAGAGGGGCAGAAAAATGTTTGCGTGTCTGTGTGGAGTAACAAAGATCATGACATCTCGATTTTTATTCTTTGCTGAATCTTGTTATCTTTTCTTTCTGTCTTTTTTTGTTTTGGTCTTTTTTATGTCTTTCTTCTTTATTCCTGCCTGGAGGCGGCAAAGGAGACAGTCATTAGGCCATTTCCTATTCAATTCGCACTGTTTTGCTTCCATGGCTAAAATAACCAGTGGTTGATTTACATCATCCGCTCCTACACACTAAAAAACAACATTCCGTCCATTTGGAAAAGTTGCGTGACAGAACGTGATCTATTGAACGAATAAATCCAGACTCTCTCAAATAATAATAAAAAGAATAAGCTGATAAAAGAGATAACTTGTTTTTGAAAATCCGATTCGAATTGAAAAGGTTTCATTTCTGCCGGACAATGTTTTGTCGTTTCAAAGCCGTAAATCAAGAAGGAAACTTGGTTTATTTTGACGTTGGCTCATAATGCGAACGTGCGCCGGAACTTTCATCAGTTTCGTCTTTATTCAAAGATTAAACCACCGTGTTAGAGCGTGTGTGTGTGTGTGTGTGTGTGAGTGTGTGTGTGTGTGTGTGTGTGTGTGTGTGAGTGTGTGTGTGTGTGTGTGTGTGTGTGTGTGGTGTGTGTGTGTGTGAGTGTGTGTGTGTGTGTCAGTGTGTGTGTGTGTGTGTGTGTGTGTCGTGTGTGTGTGTGTGTGTCAGTGTGTGTGTCAGTGTGTGTGTGTGTGTGTCAGTATATGTGTGTGTGTGTGTGTGTGTGTGTGTGATTGTGTGTGTGATTATGTGTGTGATTATGTGTGTGTTTGCGTGTGTGTGCGTTTGTGTGTGTGTGTTTTGGATAAGACGTGTTCTGTTTTTTTTGTTGTGCTGTCTTTTGTTTTTGCTTTCCTATCGTCTCACAGCATTTTTGTTTTTTTTAATGTTTACTGAAATAAAATAGATAGGAGAAATAAAATCAACATAACATTGTTCTACGTCTCGTCAAACAAAAGCTCAACTCAGAATCAGACATGCAAATACAATTAATCGGATTACCAGAACCACACGCATTTTTACAATATTAAAACCCTGTCTTCTCCGATGCTTATCTGATTCCAGCCGTCTTTTTGATTAATGCAGTTTTAATCTTTCTCTGTCTACGTCTGTTGAATACTCAGCTCCCCTTATCCTCCCCCCCCCCTCCTTCCTCCCCCTCCTCCCCCTCCACCCCCCCCCCCACCCCTCCATCGCCCCACATCTTCATGTAATTTTGCTATCTCTGTATATATCGCTCTTCCCTTCTCTCTCTATTTTGCCGGCTTCATGTCTCTTTGTTTTGTTGATGTGGTTGAGTGCATTGCGTAGCTGCTAGTTTTTATACAACTATGTCCTTTGATGTATGTTGTAGTTGAGGATGTATTTGATGAGGCACCAGCCATCCCCTGTACATACCCATACATGTATGTATTGTGCGTGTGTGTGTGTGCGTGTGTGTGTGTGTGTGTATGTGTGTGTGTGTGTGTGTGTTGTGTGTGTGTGTGTGTGAGTGTGTGTGTGTGTGTGTGTGAGTGTGTGTTTGAGAGAGAGAGAGAGAGAGAGAGAGAGAGAGAGAGAGAGAGAGAGAGAGAGAGAGAGGCTGTCATGTTTGATATATATACCGGTTGTAACGGGTTAGTTGGCCTAAACAATACACTTTCTGAGTTCTGAGTTCTTCTCTTCTCTCTCTGATAACTTTGAATGATTTTTGTGTTGTTATTGGTATCTAAGAAGGCAAGTTTTGTTTATCTGTTGCAGATACGAAACCAAGAACCAAGATCATCACAGAAACTACGATAGAAAGATGTCGACACTAAAAGAGATTTGTGGACTCGCCCAGCTGCTTGTTGTTTTTCTCTCCTTTCTTCTTACTTCAGGTGAGTCCGTTATATAAAGGACGTTTCTTTTTGTTTTCAACCTTTTTATTCAAGTTTTGACTGCAGTGCAACACAAACATTCATGTATCAGGAAGTCTATTTTAACAAGAAAACAATACTTATGAAATTAACAGTCTAAGGTAGGAGGTCTGTTATAACAAGAACACTCTAATTATATGGAATTAACAGTCTCAGATACAAAATAAATAGATAAATCAATGAATAAACAACTAAATAAATAAATAAATGAATAGATAAATAAATAAATAAATAAATAAATAGATAAATAGATAAAATAAATAGATGAATAAGTACATAAATAAAGTTTTAAACAAACAATTACAAAATAAACGACAGTTGTCTATGCTAGAGAAACTGCACAACAATACATTATAACAAGTCGCGTAAGGCGAAATTACTACATTTAGTCAAGCTGTGGAACTCACAGAATGAAACTGAACGCACTGCATTTTTTCACAATGACCGGTGTCCGCCGCTCGTGCAAAAGGCAGTGAAATTAACGAGCCTGTTTAGCGCGGGGGTGGTTGCGCTGTGCTGCATAGCACGCTTTTCTGTACCTCTCTTCGTTTTAACTTTCTGAACGTGTTTGGAATCAGGAACCGACAAGGAATACGATGAAATTGTTTTTAAATCGATTTCGGAAATTTTATTTTAATCATAATTTTTATATTTTTAATTTCAGAGCTTGTTTTTAATCTGAATATAACATATGTATATGTTTTTGGAATCAGAAAATAATAAAGAATAAGATGAACGTAATTTTGGATCATTTTATAAAAAAAAATTTTAATTACAATGTTCAGATTTTTAATGACCAAAGTCATTAATTAATTTGTAAGCCTCCAAGCTGAAATGCAATACCAAAGTCCAGCCTTTGTCGAAGATTGCTTGGCCAAAATTTCAATCAATTTGATTGAAAAACGAGGGTGTGACAGTGCCGCCTCAACTTTTACAAAAAGCCGGATATGACGTCATCAAAGACATTTATCCAAAAAATGAAAACAAGTCTGGGGATATCATTCCCAGAAACTCTCATGTCAAATTTCATAAAGATCGGTCTCGTAGTTTACTCTGAATCGCTCTACAAACACACACACACACACACACACACACACACACACACACACACACACACACACACACACACACACACACACACACACACACACACACACACATACACCACGACCCTTGTCTCGATTCCCCCTCTATGTTAAAACATTTAGTGAAAACTTGACTAAATGTAAAAACAAAGGTACATAGAAACACCAGCTTTGTCTTAAAGATTTTTCTTTGCCTAAAATTCTGGCATTATATAAAGGACTTTACTACCTAGTACATAGTGCCACACCCGCCCCCATGAGAGTGAGAGAGACAACAAACGAACGAATTTTATTACCCAAGGATAAAGATCTTGGCTGACGCCTACAGTCTAGCAAACTGTCCCTGCTAAAACTACGACGTAAAATTGGAGACAAGAAAAATCAAAACTTGACTAAATGTAAAAACCTGCAATCAAACAAGAACAAAAGTGGTAGATGTCAATGCTAATTCTGCATTATTTACAGAGAGTGAAAGAGAGCCTTTTACTGGGGAGAAATGGAGAGAGACTTAGACTTATAAAGTGTAACCGCCTAAACTTGGGCGAGAAAGAGAGAGAGAGAGAGAGAGAGAGAGAGAGAGAGAGAGAGAGAGAGAGAGAGAGAGAGAGAGAGAGAGAGCAAGGAGACAGAGACTAAGACCGAGAGAGACATATAAAGATAAACACAGACAGAAAGAAAGAGAGAGAGAGGGGGACAGTGCGTGTGTTGCGCGCGTGCGTACCTTCATGCATAACTGCGTACTCGTGCGGGCGGGCACGTGTGTGTATGTTTGTGTGTGTGTGTGTGTGTGTGTGTGTGAGAGAGACAGAAACAGAAACAGAGACAGAGAGTAGGAAGGAGAAGGTATAGGTTCATCCAAGAAACAGCGCACAAGCAATGACCTTCCAATGATCACGTGCATGTCTTTCGAGCAGTAACAACATGCCTTCGGGCAAGGCTTTCTGGACTTTGTCTTTAGTGACTACATGGGCGGTATTTTCCCTGTCGAGTAATCACAGAAAGGAGGGAAGCAAATGCGGTAGCTATTTTCATGTGTGCTTAAGGGACAAACCGGTAGCAGCCTACATGGTTTTTAATTACCCTCCCGAGGGTAATGAAGCAACTACAAGACCAGGTGTTATAGTTCTGACTAATGAAGCATTAGTAGGTTATAATTCTACACGTGACCTTTTGCTCGGCTCGACTTCGTTTATATTTCCCTGGTGCATCACGAAGGTAGTCTGCAGCGAAAGACGTACACATATTGTCATCAGAAGAATTCCGGAAATAACTCGTGTTTGTATTAGTTGTGAAAAGGTGAAATTTCTTATATTAAGACAAACGTTTCTCGCACGCTCCATGTCCACGTGTTTTAGACACACCCCTCGCTAGTGACTGGCCTATAATGTCACGCGGGAAAGTGTGCCTCAGTGAAAGCAAGAGTATTCACTCTCTCACAACCCATTTAAACCCGACAGAGTTATTTCCGAACATTGAATATTGACGAATTGTGGATAGGTTGCAGGTGTTATATGAGGCGTCACCAGCCTCACGACGTCTCCACGAGGATTATATACAATTTCTCAGGATTTTTTTGGTCAGAAATGAATTTTTAATGTCAAAACAAAATGTTCGTTCCAATGCTTGTTTGTCCCTCAGGTGCCAGAAAATTGGTTCCAGATAGATCTCACTTTCTCTATTGCACGTCATGTTGTATGCATTTATAGCGCGTGCTTACTTCCCTTTGTTTCTTAAATCAGAAATTAACCAAGTTCTTTGAAGGAACAGCCAGAGACATTCAGAAAGGGAGACGTGAAGTTCAAACTGAGCACCAAGCACGGGTTACTGAAACAAAATTCCTCATTATTGAACAGAAAACTACATTTTTAATACCGTAATAGCCATAGCAATTATGAATTACAAAACAAGAAAGGTATATGTTAATATAACCGAAAAAGGAACACCAAGCTCAGAAAAGTTAGATAAGTACTGTTGCAAGCTCGTTAACAGAAAACAACGTTTTCATAATAGCGTAAAAGCCATGGCAATTTTGACAATGACCAAACAGCACTAAACATGTCCTGTTTGCTCTCACTTTGAAACTAGTGGAAACAAGAAATCAAACAACACCATGAGCCGAGTGCGTCCTTTCATTGTCTTTAACCAATTCCTCACCACCACCCTAGCAATGAGCACAAAGCCACTGTGTTCAGCAGAGAGTTTTCTGAAGATTTCGTGTCTGGAATAACAGTCACGCTTCAGTGATCGATGACGTCACAACGGCAGTCCCGCGAGATTTCACGAACTCGTGTAACCGCGTCCAACGTAAACCGACCGTATCGCTTTTTAGAGGCTGCTCCATCTTTCATTTTTCATTGAAGAAAGTACACAGGGGAGGGAGTTTTTGTGTGTTTTTTGTTGTTGACATTTCTACTTCAAGGATGTTTTTGTTCTGAGTTTGGTTGGTTCTTCTTTTTTCCATTTCATTTGCAGGGATTTGTTTTTTTTCTCCCGACTTTAAAAAAAACCCCACTATTACTGTTAAAACTTTACTATTTGTGTTTTTTTCTTCTTCTTTGTTTTTAGGTAAAGTGATGGATTTTCTTGTCGATTTCTGTTTTGTTTAATCTATTTCTTTCTTTGCTTTTTTTGCAACTGTCCCTCTTTTCTGTCTGTGTCTCTTATTCCTTTTTTGTCTTTGAAGACACAGTGGTCTATTGCGTGCTTCTTTTTGCCTTTTATTTTGTTATTTTGTAAGAGGGTCGCCTTCGTCGGGTATCGCAATGAGGGTGGCCACAAATGAATGTGGGGGTGGGGTGGTAAGAGGATGTGGATGTTGTGTGTGTTTGTGTGTGTGTGTGTGTGTGTGTGAGTGTGTACTCGTGTGTGTGTGTGTGTGTGTGTGTGTGTGTTTATGTGTGTGTGTGTGTTTATGTGCGTGCGTGCGTGCGTGCGTGCGTGTGTGTGCGTGCGTGTGTGTGCGTGCATGCGTGTGTGTGTGTATGTGTGTGTGAGACAGACATAAAAGCAATGACAGGCAGACAGAGACAGACAAACAGACGTACAGAGAGAGAACTGCTGACCGACACGTCACAATAACCAGTCAAGGTCAGTGCACCCCGGAAAACCAATCAGTCAATCGAGTTGAAAGCGATAGCGCTACCAGTGTAACACTCACGAGTACACTCCATCACCCCCAACACACCGGGTAGTGCCAAATTCTGCCGTGCCCATGTAAACCCTCATTCAGTAACGATCAGAAACTAGTCAGGCCGGTTTCCTTATCTTAAGGCCATATCACATCCGTCTGGGCCGGAAGGTAGGACGCACCTCACGGCGCGAGGCGGAAGCAATATGGATGAAATATTTACGATTGGCCATGGCTGCCAAAACAGGTCAATTAGTGAATGGTCGTCTAGAACGATGGGCAAAGTGTGCACGAGTGTGTTCCTCCCACAAGCCAGACATGACCAGTCTTTGATTTTCTCGTCTGCGACCTCCATACACTTTAGGGCGAACTGGCTTAGTACCACAATGCTGTTTGTTTGTTTGTTTGCCTTACGCCCAGCCGACCACGAAGGGCCATGTCAGGGCGGTGCTGCTTTGACATATAACGTGCGCCACACACAAGACAGAAGTCGCAGCACAGGCTTCATGTCTCACCCAGTCACATTATTCTGACACCGGACCAACCAGTCCCAGCACTAACCCCATAATGCCAGACGCCAGGCGGAGCAGCCACTAGATTGTCAATTTTAAAGTCTTAGGTATGACCCGGCCGGGGTTCGAACCCACGACCTGCCGATCACGGGGCGGACGCCTTACCACTAGGCCAACCGTGCCGGTTACCACAATGCTGGAAGAGCTTGGTTCTCAATAGAGGACTCAGTAATTGACATTATTGGAAGAAAAGCATTGGACCACAATGGACAAAAAGCGTTGTCCGACAATGGATACAATCATTGGTTGTCCCAATGGGGGAAGAGCTTCGTCCACTATTGAAGAAAAAGCATTGCGCAACAGTGGAAGGCGATTTGGGCGCCAAAAATAACACTAACGAGCATTTTAATGGAAGGAATAGCTTGGACCACAATAGATGGACGATTGTGGTCCACAATGGGAAAAATAATTAGGACCACAAATAGTAGAAAACGATCTCAACTACAATGGAAAACAAGTCGCGTAAGGCGAAATTACTACATTTAGTCAAGCTGTGGAACTCACAGAATGAAACTGAACGCAGTGCATTTTTTCACAATGACCGGTGTCCGCTGCTCGTGCAAAAGGCAGTGAAATTAACGAGCCTGTTTAGCGCGGTAGTGGTTGCGCTGTGCTGCATAGCACGCTTTTCTGTACCTCTCTTCGTTTTAACTTTCTGAGCGTGTTTTTAATCCAAACATATCATATCTATATGTTTTTGGAATCAGGAACCGACAAGAACTAAGATGAAATTGTTTTAAAATTAATTTTGGAAATTTTATTTTAATCATAATTTTATATTTTTAATTTTCAGAGCTTGTTTTTAATCCGAATATAACATATTTATATGTTTTTGGAATCAGAAAATGATAAAGAATAAGATGAACGTAGTTTTGGATCGTTTTATAAAAAAATAAGAGAGAGATTTTTAATGACTAAAGTAATTAATTAATTGTTAAGCCTCCAATCTGAAATGCAATACTAAAGTCCGGCCTTTGTCGAAGATTGCTTGGCCAAAATTTCAATCAATTTGATTAAAAAAATGAAGGTGTGACAGTGCCGCCTCAACTTTTACAAAAAGACGGATATGACGTCATCAAAGACATTTATCCAAAAAATGACGTCCGGGGATATCATACCCAGGAACTCTCATGTCAAATTTCATAAAGATCGGTCCAGTAGTTTACTCTGAATCGCTCTACACACACACACGCACACACACACACACACACACTCACACACACACACACACACACACACACACACACACACACACACACACACACACACACACACACACACATACACCACGACCCTCGTCTCGATTCCCCCTCTATGTTAAAAGATTTAGTCAAAACTTGACTAAATGTAAAAAGCATTGGACAAGAATGGAAGAAAAGTATTAGATTGAAATAGAGGATGAGTTAGGACCAGAACGCAGGAACACATACATTGCAATACAATGGAAGAAGAGCATTGGATTCAGTTAGGGGATGAGTTTGGACCAGAACAGCAGGGAAAAATGATGTACAATGAAAATAAAGGTATTAGATTAAAACAGAGGATACGTTTGGGCCAGAACCAAGGAAAAGAAACTGGACTACCATGGAACAAGGGATGACTTTGGGCCAGAACGCATGGACAAAATTGAACTACACTAGAAGAAGAGCATTGAATTAGAATATAGGATGATTTTGAACCCTGAAGGCAGAAAAACAAACATCGAACTACAATAGAAGAAAGACATTGTACCACGAAAGAAACAAATTGGACTTCAATGGATGAAAACCCTTGGACAGAAATAAGAGGACGGTTTTGGACCAGAACGCAATTACACAAATATAGGAACTACAATGAAAGACTGATATTGAACAACCACAGAAATAACACACCCCTTCTCACCACGAAAGGGAGAACGGTTAATAAAGGAGGGTCAAGAGGTTCGACTTTAGCCAACCCTCGCGCTCGGCTGTCATAACAGCAGAAATCCCGAGCGAGGTGTGTCTGGGACCGCTTATTGATATGGATAAAAACGCAGAAGAAAATGACTGTGATGGAAGAAAAGCATTGCATAAAAATAGAAGTTGATCTTGGACCAGAACGCAGCAGAAAAATGGACTACAATGGAGAAAAAAAGCATCAGATTAAACCAGGGGATGACTTTGGACCAGAACGCATGAAAAAAAACCGGACTACAATAGAAGATCATTGGATTAGAATAGAGGGTAGGTTTGGACCCGATGGCAGGAAAAGAAAAATTCGAGTACAGTGGAACAAAAGCATTGGATTAAAACAGAGGATAGGATAAGTTTGGACCAAAACACAAGAAAACAAATCTTCGACCACAACAAAAGAAGGACAAGTGAGCAACAATACAAACAACACACCTCTTTTCACCACAAAAGAGAGACCGGATAAAGGAGGGATCGAAGAGACGCAGGGGCAAGAAGCTCGACTTTAGCCACCCTCACGCTCTGCTGTCATAACGACAGAAAGGACGAGGGAGGTTTCTGGGACCGCTTATTGATATGGATAAGAACACAGAGGAAAATGACTTCAATGGACACAAAGAATTGCATAAAAAAGAGGATGAGCTTGGACCAGAACGCAGGAGAAAAAATGGACTACACTAGAAGAAGGGCATTGAATTAGAATATAGGATGACTTTGGACCAGAACGCATGGAAAAAATGGACTACACTAGAAGAAGGGCATTGCATTAGAATATAGGATGACTTTGGACCAGAACGCATGGAAAAAATGGACTACACTAGAAGAAGGGCATGCATTGAATTAGAATAGAGGATGACTTTGGACCAGAACGCATGGAAAAAATGGACTACACTAGAAGAAGGGCATTGAATTAGAATATAGGATGACTTTGGACCAGAACGCATGGAAAAAATGGACTACACTAGAAGAAGGGCATTGAATTGGAATATATGATGACTTTGGACCAGAACGCATGGAAAAAATGGACTACACTAGAAGAAGGGCATTGAATTAGAATATAGGATGACTTTGGACCAGAACGCATGGAAAAAATGGACTACACTAGAAGAAGGGCATTGAATTAGAATATAGGATGACTTTGGACCAGAACGCATGGAAAAAATGGACTACACTAGAAGAAGGGCATTGAATTAGAATATAGGATGACTTTGGACCAGAACGCATGGAAAAAATGGACTACACTAGAAGAAGGGCATTGGATTAGAATATAGGATGATTTTGAACAAGAACGCAGATAACAAAAATTCAACTACAATGGAAGAAAGACATTGGATTAAATTAGAGGATGCGTTTGGACCAAAATGCAGGAAAAAAATCGGACTGCAATGGCAGTAAAACATTGGCTAGATAAGGGATGAGTTAGGATCAGAATGCAGGAAAAAAGATAAGACTTCAAGGGAAGAAATGTATTCAATTAAAATAGAGGATAGGTTTGGACCAGATCGCAGGGAAAGAAAAATTTGACTACAATGAAAAACAAGTCGCGTAAGGCGAAAATACAACATTTAGTCAAGTAGCTGTCGAACTCACAGAATGAAACTGAACGCAATGCCATTTTTCAGCAAGACCGTATACTCGTAGCATCGTCAGTCCACCGCTCATGGCAAAGGCAGTGAAATTGACAAGAAGAGCGGGGTAGTAGTTGCGCTAAGAAGGATAGCACGCTTTTCTGTACCTCTCTTTGTTTTAACTTTCTGAGCGTGTTTTTAATCCAAACATATCATATCTATATGTTTTTGGAATCAGGAACCGACAATTTAATTTTGATAATAATTTTTATATATTTAATTTTCAGAGCTTGTTTTTAATCCAAATATAACATATTTATATGTTTTTGGAATTAGAATATGATGGAGAATAAGATGAACGTAAATTTGGATCGTTTTATAAATTTTTATTTTTTTTTTACAATTTTCAGATTTTTAATGACCAAAGTCATCAATTAATTTTTAAGCCACCAAGCTGAAATGCAATACCTAAGTCCGGGCTTCGTCGCAGATTACTTGACCAAAATGTCAACCAATTTGGTTGTAAAATGAGGGCGTGACAGTGCCGCCTCAACTTTCACGAAAAGCCGAATATGACGTCATCAAAGACATTTATCAAAAAAATGAAAAAAAGTTCGGGGATTTCATACCCAGGAACTCTCATGTCAAATTTCATAAAGATCGGTCCAGTAGTTTAGTCTGAATCGCTCTACACACACACACAGACACACACACGCACATACACCACGACCCTCGTCTCGATTCCCCCCTCTATGTTAAAACATTTAGTCATAACTTGACTAAATGTAAAAAGCGTTAGATAAAAATAGAGGATAAGTTTGGACCCAAACACAGGAAAACAACAAAAGAAGGACAAGTGAACAACAATACAAACAACACACCTCTTTTCACCACAAAAGAGAGACCGGATAAAGGAGAGGGGTCGAAGAGACGCAGGGGCAAGAAGCTCGACTTTAGCCACCCTCACGCCCTGCTGTCATAACGGCAGAAAGGACGAGCGAGGCGTCTGGGACCGCTTATTGATATGGATAATGCCGTTTTCACGGCAGTGGCGAGGAGGGATTTAGACCGCGGCGTGAGGAGAATGAATCTCCGGCGGTCAGAGCTGACACTCGGTATTGCTCTCATTGCCTCACGCCTCGCGGAGAAAGAGAAAGAGAGGGGGAGAGAAGAGTGCTAGAATCGTACAAGAGAAAGAGAGGGGGAGAGAAGAGTGCTAGAATCGTACAAGAGAAAGAGAGGGGGAGAGAAGAGTGCTAGAATCGTACAAGAGAAGCTCACAAGGGATCCTTTACAATGGGGGGTGGGGGGTGATGACGGATGGAGGCGGGGTACGTAGGTAGATAGAGAGAGAGAGAGAGAGAGAGAGAGAGAGAGAGAGAGAGACAGAGACAGACAGACAGACAGATAGACAGACAGAGAGACAGAGAGGGAGATGGAGAGGGAGACTGAGCGCGAGAGAAAGAGAGAGAGGGAGGGAGACTGAGAAAGAGAGAGAACAGAGACAGACAGACGGAGAGCGAGAGACAGACAGACAGACAGACAGACAAGACAGACAGAGTGGAGAGAGAGACAGAACCAGATACAGAGAGACACAGAGAAAGGCACGAACAGACAGAGAGAGAGAGAGAGAGAGAGAGAGAGAGAGAGAGAGAGAGAGAGAGAGAGAAAGGCACAGAAAGAGAGAGAGAGAGGCACAGAAAGAGAGACAGAGAGAGAGAGAGAGAGAGAGAGAGAGAGAGAGAGAGAGAGAGAGAAACTGACAGACAGACAGACACGGACTGAGAGAGAAAGTCGTTCAGGAGTAACTCGCTAGAGACGGGCAGAAGATCATTCACAATACACTTGCCTGGACACAGAGACACGATGAAGCGATCACTTATCCACCAGGGACAGAACGAAAACGCTTTCAATGTAGTCGTCAGGGCAAAGACAGCAAAACTGATGTGCGTTAACGTTGCAACGACATGAAAAAGAATGACGATCAACCGACCATGCATGGGGGGGGGGGTGGGGGTGGGGAAGAGAAGGAGAGAGACAGAGACAGACAGACAGACAGACGGAGACAATACATTCCCTGGATAGAGAACGATCTTGCTAGAAAGTGTGAATAACGATTCCCTCGTTAAAAGAGAGAGAGAGAGAGAGAGAGAGAGAGAGAGAGAGAGAGAGAGAGAGAGAGAGAGAGAGAGAGAGAGAGAGAGAGAGAGAGAGACTTAGACTTAGACTTAGACTTAGACTTAGAACATTTTATTCACAGAATCAGAATCAGAATCAGAATCAGAATCAGAATTTATTGTCATTAAAGCACATAGCCTATTGACACATTCAAGATACATAAGTACAGGAAAAAATAGCAATATAAACATAACATACATGTAATACAAAACCAAGTGGAACAGGGTGAACAAAGAGGACCTGAAGATGAGCATAGGTTATTGAGGACAGTCGGAAGACGCATTGCATCTGCGTAGTTGAAAACAATCGTACACATATTTTGCCAATTGCCTTTGGATGTCGCTGTCAGTAAACAGAGAACTGACTCTTATTTCATCACTGCCGGTGGAAGTATTCGGTAATAGCTGTTGCCTGAGATGAGCATACATTGTACATGAATCAAGGAAGTGAAGTTCATCCTCCACCACTCCACAGTTTCTGCATAGTCTTTCCTCCCTTGGTGTTCCCGTGTATCTGCCCTTTTCGATTTCTAAGTCATGGGCACTTATACGTAGTTTGCTCATAGCCTGTCTGTGTTCTTGTGTTAGCAAAAGATAGGGTTGTAGAGAGTAGTCGTGTGACACTCCCTTGTAAAACTGTAGTTTAGAGGAGTTTCCTTCTTTTTTTGTCCTCCAGAGCCTGACAAATTGAGTTTCTACATGTTTTGTTAGCGCGTGTTTCAGTCTTGCCGGGTGTATTGTGCTTTGGTTTTGCCACACGTGTTTGAAGCCTGAGGAAGTCAGGAACTCGCGTACAAATAAGAGCCATTTATTTTCCTCTTTATGTTCTTGTGAGAGAAGGCTTGAGTAAGTTTGCCTAAGAAGCCCATGTTGGTCAGATTCCATGATGTGTAACCAAAATGATATGATCTGTCCCAATATTTTTGTGCTGATCGGAAATCTGCCTAATTCAGCCAGTACTGGGAAATTCATTGATTTTCTGTGTACTCCTAAAAGTTGCTTGCAGAATTTCATGTGTACGTTTTCATGCGGAAGGACAGTCGTTATACATTTTTCAAGGAGATTATTCTCAAGGTTCTGCGTGTCCTTTAAGTTTATATCTTTGCAGTAAGGGAGCCAAATTTCAGAGCCAAAGGTCAGAATAGGTGCAACTAATGTATCAAAGAGTTTCGCCATTACTGGGACACTTATGTTCTTTGTTCGTACTGCTCGTTTGAGCGAGTGCAGAGCTTTGCTCCCTTGTCGGGAGAGATGGTTCTGTGCCATTTTCATGTCTCCGCGTTTATTGAATATGATGCCGAGATATTTGTAGTTGTCTGTAGTATTGATTATGGCATCGCCAATTTTGAAGAAGAGGGGGAGT
Source organism: Littorina saxatilis (assembly GCF_037325665.1). Taxonomy (NCBI): domain Eukaryota; kingdom Metazoa; phylum Mollusca; class Gastropoda; order Littorinimorpha; family Littorinidae; genus Littorina; species Littorina saxatilis. The sequence goes on along the minus strand of NC_090250.1, from coordinate 14,757,442 downwards.
ATGGGTTCGTGCTTGGAGAAAACTATCACCTTTGTTTTTTCGCGATTAATTTGTAATCCCCATTTATTGCAGTATTCATGGAGGCTGTTGAGTTTGTCCTGTAATCCTTTCTTTGTAGTTGAGAGAATAACAATGTCGTCAGCATACATTAGGCATGGCACCGGAACGAGTCCAGCCTCATCCACAGTTGGGGAGTCACAGTCTTTTAAGCTATCAACTATGTCATTAATAAAAATATTAAACAGTGTTGGGCTTAGGGTATTACCTTGGAGAACACCTTTTCTTACTGTGATTTCCCGCGATAGGCCGACTTCTGTCTTTGAGCATACGGTTGCATTATTATACATTTCTTGCACAACTTGCAGTAGTTTGCCTCCTATCCCTATCTCCTGCATCTTATATAGTAATCCTGTGTGCCAGATACTGTCGAATGCCTTAGCGAAGTCAATGAAACAGCCGTACAGTCTGCCATTTGTAGTTCTGAGGGTATCATTGACTAGCTTTTTTAGGATGAACACTTGGTCTTGCGTTCGAGACGATTTTCTGAAGCCGGCTTGCTCTTTAGCTAGCAGGCTGTTGTTCTCGAGGAAGTTTGTTATTCTATTGTTAATGACCTGACAGAAAAAGTTTGCCATTGTGTTGTTAAGAGTGACGCCTCTGTAGTTACTAGTGTTGTGTGGGTCTCCGTTTTTGAATATGGGCACATTCACTCCTTTCTTCCATTGTTCGGGATATGTTCCATATTGTATTAACTGGTTGAAGAGCTGTTGTATGATAGGCCTCAATACAGGGAGACTTGTTTTGATCATTTCATTTGTAATACCGTCTATTCCTGGAGATTTTTTCAGCTTTATATTTCGAGCAGCCTTTTCTATCTCTGTGGCTGTTATTGGAAAATCTAGTAGGTTTGTTTGATGTGTTTGTTGAGCTATCTTTTCTTTCATGATTGAATCACGGGTACCGTCTATCTCGGTGTTTTGACCGAGCAGCTTCTCAAGGTGGGCAATCCATTTGGCTCCACTCACTTGCGTCTGGTTCCGGTTGTGTGCGGACTCTGAGTCCTTGAGTTGCTTAATTAGTTTCCATACAGAGGAAGGGTCTTTGTCCATTGCTTCATTTAACATTGTGACCAATGAGGTTTTGTAGGTTAGTTTCTTTTTTCGTAGTTGGCTGTTGTACTTTTTTCTCTGTGCAAAATATTTTTCTCTTACACCGCGGTTGAAGGGGTCTCTATTTAGGGCATTTAGAAGTGACCTAACTTCTTTTCTTTGTTTGTCACATTCGTTGTCAAACCATCTTTTGTTACATCTTCGTTTCTTAGTGTTGGCCTTTTTAGTTCGGCAGGTTAGTAATATATCGGCAGCCGATTGGAGAATATTTGTGAGCTCCTCAACACGAGTGTTTATGTCATCAGTATTCTGTGAGCATGTGCTGGTGGTATTGCTTAATTTTTGCTGCAAATTAAAAATAGATGTTTGAACTGGCGCTATGTTCATTGTCTACATACATAAAGGGTAGACATTTTAGGCCATAGGCTTAATCTTACAATGTGCCCTTTACATTCACACAAACACATATTCACGCGTGCGCCCGACTAGAATCATAGAAACATCAAACATACAGTAATAATAAATGAGAAAAGTAGTAGAAAATACATGAATGGAACATCAATAAAGCAATTACAGAATGGAACATTAATTACGCAATCACACTTGCGCACTCACACGCAGACGCACAAGGAGGAACACATATAATACTAATAATAATATACACACAACTAAGTGCCATTCAACAAGCACACAGTGAGCCTACCAAGACAGGTAGATTTAGCGTTTGAGAGAGAGAGAGAGAGAGAGAGAGAGAGAGAGAGAGAGAGAGAGAGAGAGAGAGAGAGAGAGAGAGAGAGAGAGAGAGAGAGAGAGAGAGAGATCAAATCAAATCAAATCAAATCAAATCAAATTTTATTTTTCGAGGGTTGTGGCATAAGCAATGCAACGAGCTTTTTTTCCATCAGCCCTCGCCCAGAGAGGGGACTAATCTAATCACATATTTACACGGATATTTAACGTAGAAAAAAAGGTTGAGAAAAACAACAACATATGAATATTTACACATTACATATTATACACAAATATAAAGCGTCGTATATGTAACGTAGTGAAAACAATGCTGAATACACATGCCTGAGTAAATGTGTTATTAAAGCTTTGAGTGTTTTTGTGTGGATATAATGAACACTGATGCTTTGGACAAATGAAAATATAACCAAACGAAGTCTTCCATCACTGTGATTTTTCGTAATTTAACATTAAATACAGTGGAAGGTGTTTTTTGAAAGTATTGAGACTCATTGGGACTCTCACAAATTCCGGGAGAGAATTCCACAGGACGCTACCAGAATAGGCTAAGCTTGATTTGAGAGAGAGTGAGAGAGAGAGTGAGAGAAAGAGAGAGACAGAGAGAGAGAGACAGAGAAACATAGACAGAGAGAGAGATAGAGAGAGAGACAGAGAGAGAGACAGAGAGAGATAGCAACACATTCCTTGCTAGAAATAAGGAGGTACTAATCCGAAACCAGAAACAGAGGAAGGAATCCCCTTGCGAGGGAAAGAGAGGAACAAATCCTTTGACACAGAAGGACGTGAACATGCTCGCGATGACGTCGCTTGGAAAATAGCACTGTGAACCCTTCATGGCCAGCCTACTGCACAGAAGAGATAGAGCAGCGAATTCATTGCTAGAAATAGGGAGAGACTGGTCCCAAACTAGTGAGAGAGAGGAAGGAATTCCCTGCGAGACAACAGGAGGAACAAGTCCCTTGCTAGAGAAAGCCAGGCAAATGCTCACGATAAAGTCGCTCGAGAGAGCGAGCCCTCCATGGTTAGCTTTCCATACAGTTATGACAGTTTTCTCATGGAGTGGTTCCGGTGGCCACTGACGACTGTGAAGTCAACGGGTTAAGCCATTTGGTTCGTGACTGTCTTAAACCAGTCATTGCCGCGAAGGTGAATGCTATACTATAACATTATGATATATTATTATATCATATCATGATATGTTTATCGGTGTCGGTTTATAAGCCCCTGGGGATTGGATTCTGTGCATGTGGAAATTATATTATAATATGTTAATCGGTTTCGGTTGATAAGCCCTTGGGAAATAGATTCTTAGCATGTCGAAATTATATCTGGCGAGACGCATCCTCATAGGAAATAGTTATCAAATGAAAGCTATGCTTTCTGCCGCTTTACTTACTCGTCTACTGCATAGTTTATAGGCTATGAACGTACACAGACCTATTTAGGTTGTAAGTACCAAGTTTCAGAACGTGTTCCTATATAGAATATGAATGCATGACATTGATACACAGTTCACTTTGAACTTGGAAATCTTTTGATAGATGTATCGAGCAAGACAGTGTTTGAGAGTTTAAAAATGTTTTTCTTTTTCTTTTTCTTGATTTCATGATTTGTTGTGTCGATATGTAGTGAATAATTGTGAGCGTTCCATTCACACACGCGGAAAAAGAAATCGGTTGATCTATCAAATTACCTTGTACAAAAAGCCATTATATAAGTCATGAGTGTAAATTTCAGTCTGTGTGTTTGATAGCAAAAAAACTCAAATAGGATACGAAATTGCTACGCAGCAACTAAACCAGAAACACTTTGCATGTGGACAATCGAGCATTGTTACTTTATTGTCTGACTGAATAGTTTCTTAACATTTAAACTCAAATGTAAAGGGTACTGCTTCCTTTGCAAGTCATACACAGCAACGCGGCAATGATTGAATTCTTCCACATGAGCTGAGACAATTTATCCTCAATAACGGTAGAGAGTTTTCAAATTTAGAAAACTGGGGAACACTGCCGAAAGTTGTATGTATAATTCAATTGCTTGTTTAATCAAATACAATCAGAGTTTGTGCAAGTGATTGAATTCTTTCGCATGAGTAAAGACAATCGTCACAATACTTTAAAAGTTTACACAAAACTAGGGAATCCGGGAATACATAATTCAAATGCTCATTGGCAAAATGAATCAGATTTGTATCCCCTGATACCTTTTGTTTGAAATGTGTGTTTTTGAAGTTTTGGATAACAGAGCCATAACAGCACGAAGAGAGAAAAAGATTGCGATACCAAAAGTTCATGCATATAAAATGAATGATTGAAAGGTCAAAAGAGATTTTCTGACACCGTGTTTTAAACTTTTAAAAAAGTGTTGATTGCGATGTAGTTTGAATACAATATTTAGCGCTCGTAATAGTACGTAAGCAGCGACCCTGTGTGTGCAAATATAGTGTCCTATACAAACCTTTGCTCACACACACACACACACACACACACACACACACATACGCACACATACACACACATACGCACATACGCACGCACACACACACACACACACACACACTCACACACATACAGAGAGAGAGAGAGAGAGAGAGAGAGAGAGAGAGAGAGAGGAGAGAGGGGAGAGAGAGAGAGAGTGAGAGAGAGAAAGAGAGAGTTGAGAGAGAGAGATAGAAAGTTGAGAGAGAGAGAGAGAGAGAGAGAGAGAGAGAGAGAGAGAGACTCAGACTCAGACTCAGACTCAGACTCAGAACTTTATTACAAAAGGATAAAGGTTTTAGGCAAAGCCTATTCTTCCAACCTGTCCTTTATACAACACATATAAGACAGACGGACATAAAAAATAAAAATTCAATCATATAAGATACAGAATTTCATTGTATGGATTGCAACACAATGTGCATTTAAGGAATTATATAGGGAGAACTCAAAAATTACAAAATTACATTGACACAGTTAAACCTTTCATTTTGAGAGAGAGAGAGAGAGAGAGAGAGAGAGAGAGAGAGAGAGAGAGAGAGAGAGAGAGAGAGAGAGAGAGGGTGCACCGAGAGAGAGAGAGAGAGAGAGAGAGAGAGAGAGAGAGAGAGAGAGAGAGAGAGAGAGAGAGAGAGAGAGAGAGAGAATCAGAATCAGAATGTTTATTTGCGAAAACTCATTATTGTTTATAGCAAAGGGGTGCTGGGGGGTTGGGTAATCGAACGATCCACGAACATCAGTGTACACATTGCATTGGTTTCAGTCTGTTACACAAAAACAATGCATCGTGATTCGGTCCGAAGCATCCAACTTGTAATCCAAGTCGGGAAATAACTTTTCCGTTTCGAACACGGTATTGTTCCATATCGATCGCGGTTTGTCACAAACACACATGAAATATGTGTGCTCTGTAGTTTAGCGACAATAGTCAGTCTGGCATGGCACGGAGGTAGCACTGTACCAGTGTAGACACGACATGAAGGTCAGTAGTGAGATGGTCGATTTCTTCTCCAAAGACGTTGCGGTCGACTTGGGGCAGAGGCCGGACACACGGGGGCGTTTCCTCCTCTTCTCGGAATGACGTTGTCTGTGCTGTTTCGCAGTCGTATGCCAGGACGTAGTCGTCTCCCCTTGCAATCAGCGTCTTCTTTCCACCTTTTCTTTCGCACACTACTTTTGTGAGAGTGCGGTTCCTCTTTCTGTTTAACAGTTTCTCTTTAAGTCGCACGTTTTTTGAGCAGTGTGAGGCTAAGTCGTAAACATCATCTGGTTCAAACTCTCGGTCCGTTGCTGCCAGTTCAGCTATAGTGGTTTCGTCGTCTGCTGTCTGTGACGTCACAGCACGACACACCCCAGGGTTGACATTCTCGCACGTGGTTGAGCTTGCAGTGTCACAGTGGGCAGGTGCGTGAGTGACACTGGTTTGCACATCCTGCACGTGCTGGGTAGAAGAAGCACGGCTATTGTTGACAGGGGCCTCTACCGATGACGTTGTGTTCTGTTCCGCTTCAGCTGCTTTGCGTTGCACGAAGCACTTTCTTCTTGTTTCATCACGCTTTACTTGTGACCTGCTTTTCTTCCTGTAGTGAGCTATGTTGGCTTGGTCTGATGGCGGCCCAGCAAACCTCAACACAACTGTTGTACTGTCACCTTCCCCCTGGATTTTCCAAGAAGATAGCCCAACTTCGTCAACTAAGTTGATCAGGAACTGTTACAGGCGATGTGGCAGTCCCGTTTGTGACATTTTTGGTCGGCAATAGTACCTGAGGAGAAGATACTTATTAAATTTTGCGGAGTTCCAAAATGTGCGTCCTTCTCCGGTGGTAAGGGCAGACCACTCTCAGAGAGAGAGAGAGAGAGAGAGAGAGAGAGAGAGAGAGAGAGAGAGAGAGAGAGAGAGAGAGAGAGAGAGAGAGAGAGAAAGAGAGAGAAAGAGAGAGAGAGAGAGAGAGAGGGAGAGAAAGAGAGAGAGAGAGAGAGAGGTGGTAAAGTCGGTATTAAAAAAGTGGTTTTTTTTTAATCAATATGAGCTCTTTAAATCTGACCGTTTTCCCTTCAGAAAGTTTAGGTTAGAAACTGGAAACTATGTTAAGCACTGCTTCGACCATACTCTATGTCACAGATATAATAGACTAGAATGAATACCCGCTTCGCCGGGTAGCCGGCTTCGCCGGAAAGAAGTACTTAGAGCCGTACGCCGGCTTCGCCGGGTCCAAACAATGGACCCGCCAAGCTTAGATTCGTGGAATGGGAACAGCACGAAAATGATTCAGTGGCCATAATGCCATTCCTGACCATATCGAGTCCCATCCTTGTCGACGAATGTAACCGTGTTAATCACCTTTGGAGGCGAACTCCACTCAAACAGGACTGAGCAAGTTATGGCTTCTCAAAGGAAGGCCATTACATAAAATTACGTTAAAATTAATATTAAAAGTCCTACGGTTTTGAGCCATTAAGGACTTGAGTGTTTCACATAAAATTACACAAAAGCCGCCAGACCACATCACAAACAGAACTGAACAATGCACAGGTGTTGCTTACATAGAGACACACACACTCACACACACACACACAAAAACACAGAGAAGCCGTATCTATAGAGAGATAGATGACAGTGTATTTTTCGCGTGGCTATAAATTGATTCGACCTTTGCACTTTTACAGTGAGGATAATTTACGGGTCCAATTTACGTTCTGTACACTGCGTTGACCTTCTAAAAATAGTAACAGTAACAGAACACCGGGAATATGCGAAGACGCTCAGCGCAGTGGACAGCGCAGTGTAGTAACTTACAACTGAACGGGAAAGCCACACGAAGGAAGGGAGATAAACGCCAAACACTGGAGAAGATAAGGAAGAGTTACTTATAATGGTGAAATGAACACAAAAACAAAAATCTGTTCAGCGCTGCGCGCTGAGAGCACGTGTTGAAATATCTCATCGATGATATTGTGTCCGGGGTGTAGCTGAATACGGTGTCCAAATTTGAAAAAGATCCACCGAGAACTTTGGCGTTGTGATGTGGTGTAGCGGCTATGGTGTGTCGGTATGGGGGCCCGGGTAGCTGAGGTGGAACCAAAATAGCTGAGGTGGAACCAAAATCGGTTCAGCGCTGCGCGCTGAGAGCACGTGTTGAAATATCTCATCGATGAGGTTGTGTCCGGGGTCTCTCTGAATAAGCCCACCAAATTTGAAGCAGATCCATCGAGAACTTTGGGCGTGCATGGCGAATACACAAATACACAAACACACAGATACACAAACACACAGACAGACACAAGTCGTATATATGGGTCATTCTCAGAAATGGTGGTACAGTGAGAGTGAGAGGGGTGACACATTTGAAATCATGAAAAAGTAAATTAAAATTATTTCTACCACGACTTTTTTCATCTGAATCTATTCCTGAGACATTAAAGCATTGTTGTATGTCAATAAAAATGGTTTCTATACGTTGGTGTTGTTTTTGTGTGCTTTTCAATTGCGAAGTTCGGCCGTTTCCGGATCGCCGATGCGTTACACGACTTTCGTGATCAACAATATGTTCAGTCTCATGGCTAAATGCAAACATGCAAACACCAACAAATTACTGCAATCGACAGTCAGGACTTCAGTATTGGACGTAGCAACACATCTTTGCAAAAACTCACGCTGAATTTGAAGTTAGGGGCTTCGAACAAAAAATTTTGAATGTCGTAACGCATCGTTTCCAGACTCGACGCCCGAACATCGGACAGCAATGTGCTCCATGACTTTGCCACATCACGGCTATTTTTAGCTCTTTGGCGCGCAGGAAGTTCGAACAAGAAAATAGTCCTTTGAATCACAGCCAAATATTCACAGAAAACACCAGAATCATATCATTTGCTGAAACTCATGGCGTCGTTTCCTGACCTACGTCACGACTGAAGATGGTTTTTACTAAATTGTCGAGCCTGCAAAGCTTTGTCACAAACTTACACACCGCGGTTGGCGACAATGTAGCGTCGGAAAGATATATAGTGCAACAGTTTCTCAACGCGCGAAGTTTAGCGGCAACAAAGTAGCCAAGAAGTTCTCGTATCTTCTGATCGTCGATGTTCGACATTCATCAAGTACTTAAAATGGGTAATCTGAACGCAACAGGAACTTTCAACAAATACAGCAAACTCTGACGAATTGTGTTTTGTGTAGTTATTTTGGGTCAGACGGGTTTTGCCGGCAAGAAAGGCCAAACAGTGCAGATTCATGTCTGTCGCACAGGAACCGAAAGTGGTTCAAGCATTTTGTTTATGTGTTACGACATTCACCTTAGTCAGTTCCAAATGTCATTTTTTTACCAATATTAGTTGAAGTCCTTACCTTTCATAACTAGAATGTGTTGGGTAGAACACAAAAATACTCCAGAACTGATAAAAAATGCACAAAGGATTGAAGGCTTAGGTGGTTTAAAGTTGGAATTTGGTTTCCATGTTACAACATTCATCATGTAAATACAACACTTTAAAACGTCTCTTATTCAGCAACCAATTACTCTTTTTGTCTAATTTTTGCATTATTATGTATAGCAAACAATAGACTTCATAGTAAAAACAATTATTTTGTATTTCTTGACACTTTATTTTTTACTTTGTATGTAACACTTTGTACCACCATTTCTGAGAATGACCCATATATATAGATATTCACATGCACGTGCATACAAAATAACAAGTCGCGTAAGGCGAAATTACTACATTTAGTCAAGCTGTGGAACTCACAGAATGAAAAACTGAACGCACTGCATTTTTTCACAATGACCGGTGTCCGCCGCTCGTGCAAAAGGCAGTGAAATTAACGAGCCTGTTTAGCGCGGTAGTGGTTGCGCTGTGATGCATAGCACGCTTTTCTGTACCTCTCTTCGTTTTAACTTTCTGAGCGTGTTATTAATCCAAACATATCATATCTATATGTTTTGGGAATCAAGAACGGACAAGAAATAAGATGAAATTGTTTTTAAATCGATTTTGGAAATGTTATTTTAATCATAATTTTTATATTTTTAATTTTCAGAGCTTGTTTTTAATCCGAATATAACATATGTATATGTTTTTGGAATCAGAAAATTATGAAGAATAAGATGAATGTAATTTTGGATCATTTTATAAAAAATAATTTTATTTACAATTTTTAGATTTTTAATGACCAAAGTCATTAATTAATTTGTAAGCCTCCAAGCTAAAATGCAATACCAAAGTCCGGCCTTCATCGAAGATTGCTTGGCCAAAATTTCAATCAATTTGATTGAAAAATGAGGGTACGGGTGTGACAGTGCCGCCTCAACTTTTACAAAAAGCCGGATATGACGTCATGAAAGACATTTATCGAAAAAATGAAAACATGTCCGGGGATATCATTCCCAGGAACTCTCATGTCAAATTTCATAAAGATCGGTCCAGTAGTTTACTCTGAATCGCTCTACACACACACACGCACAGACACACACACAGACTGACACACACACAGACACACACAGACACAGACACACAGACACGGACACACACATACATACACACACACACACACACACACACACACACACACACACACACACACACACACACACACACACACACACACACACATACACATACACCACGACCCTCGTCTCGACTCCCCCTCTATGTTAAAACATTTAGTCAAAACTTGACTAAATGTAAAAATACCGAAACAATATAAACACAAAAACAACTATTGGCAACCATTAAACGTAATGTGTCTGCGCTTGTGGGAAACCCCCCGCGGGTTAGGGGGAAGAATTTACCCGATGCTCCCCAGCATGTCGTAAGAGGCGACTAACGGATTCTGTTTCTCTTTTTACCCTTGTTAAGTGTTTCTTGTATAGTCAATTTTTGTAAAGATTTTAGTCAAGCAGTATGTAAGAAATGTTAAGTCCTTTGTACTGGAAACTTGCATTCTCCCAGTAAGGTAATACATTGTACTACGTTGCAAGCCCCTGGAGCAAATTTTTGATTAGTGCTTTTGTGAACAAGAAACAATTGACAAGTGGCTCTATCCCATCTCCCCCCTTTCCCCGTCGCGATATAACCTTCGTGGTTGAAAACGACGTTAAACACCAAATAAAAAAAGAAAAGAAAGCTTATGGGAAATCGCTTAAAATAGAGAGAAAACGGACGAGAGATGATGATGATGATGGAACTTTATTTTTCAAGGATAGTGGTTTAAGGCGACGCTTTTTCTTACAACCGGTCCTTACTTCTAATACAAATGTCTAATAAATGATAAACAAGTAAAGCAACATGACAAATAAACAAAATAAACGAACGACCCAGCAAACAATCGACAAGTAAGCACAAAATGACAAAATAAGCAACATACAGATGAAAAGCGAAACATGCAACATGTTAATTGAGGTTACACATGTAAAGTGATCGACGGTAAAATTCACACAATACCAACGTTTACACTAATGCTTACAATGATTATATGGTGTAAATGATGATGATGAAGATGAAGATGATGATGATGATGATGATGATGATGATGATGATGATGATGATGATGATGATGATGATGATGATGATGATGATGATGATGATGATGATGATAATGATGATGATGATGTTGATGATGATGATGGAAAATCGCAACATAAATTCCACATAATACATGTAATAAAGAACATATTTTTGTAATTCATAAAGCTTTGCCAATTGTTGACAGCTACTTGCACATGTTAAGACTAGATATAGCCATCTAGGTAGACATATAATGATTATGCAGAGCTTGTTTAAAACTCTTTAGTGAGGTTAATGATCTTATTACAGACGGAATGGAGTTCCACACCATAGAGCCAAACACCAAATAAAGAAAGAAAGAACCATAGAGCCAGAGAAGGCTTGACTAGTTTTGAAGAAATCAATCCTGGGTATTGGTGGTAGAAAATTGATAGACCCGTACCTTTCGGTGACTCTGTGAAATAGGTCCTGAATATAGTTGGGCACTTCGCTATGATATACTTTGTACATCATTACAGTCTTATTAAACTGTAACTGTTTAACTAGCGGCAGGTAGTTTAGATTTTTTAACTGCAAATCAGCTGATAATTGT